>NW_024962273.1:5901795-6111666 GCF_019238085.1 Lagopus leucura | reverse complement strand
GGGGGTTGGACTCGATGATCTCTGGAGGTCCCTTCCAACCCCTACCATTCTGTGATTCTGTGATTCTGTGAAACGCTTCTTGGCTTTGAATGTACATTTCAGTGATGCATGCTGTCCTAAAACGGTGGTAATGTTCTTATTTTAAAAGGAACTATTAATAGGAGAAGGAATCTCAGAAGAGAGAGCATTCATGGGTAGTAAACTACTTATCTAAAGCAAAACTTTTGGTCAGCAACCCATTTTAAAGTTGTTCTTTATAGCTCCCAATCTATTATTTCATGTTTTATAGATAATTAAAAGTTAGAACATATATTAATTGCCTTATAGAGGCTTTTTTCTTCTTCCTTCTTCTTCCATACCATTGTTTTCCAGATGGGTTTCAGGAATAGGAGAATTTATCAAAACAAACTCATGTTACCAAGGAAATTGGGACATGAGAATTTTAAATGCAGGAGATAGCAGGGAGTTTTAACTACTTGGATCTTAGTGAGTGAGATTAATACTTACTATTTGTTAGATTTCTTTTGTTACATCTTTTTTTTATAAGTATCTTCTGTTAAAAAAGGGGAAAGGGAACTTGAGAATAAGCACAATGAAGAAGGGAAAGCATACAGTCCTTCAGCAGCCAAAAGCACCTGCTGTTGCTTTCATAGTCTTGACCGTCACATCAGTAATAACTGTTAAAGCTTTCTCTGTTATGCAGACTTCTACATGAATAAGTTGAACTATTAAGTGTAATAAAACCTTTTCTGTTGTGCCTATCGTTCAGCGGCCAGTGCAGGCTTTTGGACAGACAGCAAAAAGGTCGAAGGTACAGTAGACTTGTGTGCTGGCATGCTGAGGAAGCCCTCCATGCTTGATATGAAGCCTTGTTACGTTGTGAACAGTGCCTTTAGTTTTGCCCTTTCTTTTCTGGCAATGAAGCTTTGTTTTATTTTGTTGGATTTTTTTTGTCTTGCCTAGTTGTCTGCTTCTGTGGTTTGCCTTTATATTTTTGGTGGCTTTTTATTGTTATGGACAGAAACACTTTCCCAAAGATTTAATTTACTTCCCATTAGATGTGCTCTGTTGTGCTTGATAGTGCCTTCAAAACTGTGATTGCTTTGGTATTTTCTTCCTAAAGGAAGTAATTTATTCAAAATATTAAAAATGCTGTTCTCAGCCAGTTTGTTTTACATAACTTGAATGGAAAAAATAACAGCTTGTGGTATCTTTGTAGAATTTTGATAAGCCATAGTTTTTAATTTTACATACTTTCCTTTAGTCAAACACAAAGTTAAAGTTAGTTCGGAGCCTTGCTGTATGTGAAGAGTATCCACCACCTCCTACAGCTGAAATATCACAGGACCTCCAGGTAAAAGTCGCATTACTGAAGTTTCTGAAACAATTTGAAGTAACTTGCTATTCAAAACAAAGTCTTTTGGGTGCTCTTTAAATATGTAGATACCATATTTAATTAAAAAAAACCAGTACAGCTTTAATAGGGATGGTGACACCTGGTAAAGAATCTGCTGCTTCTGACTCTTCTGAACTCCAGTGACTGGTATCAGGGAATGCAAAGAGGCTTTGCTAGTTCTTTCAGCTTTCTGCATTACAGTGTGTGGTAGCTAATGCTGTGTGCCTTCATTAAGACAGCAGAAAAACTGGTTGATACGCAGCGTAACTTAACAGCTTTCTATTTAGATGATGTAAGCAGTTGTAAATTTTGGTGTTTTGAGTGAATTTATGCATGTTATTAATAATTGCTGGTGGTTCTCTTAATGCATGCCTGAGGTATTGCTGAAGACTAATTTCTTAATATATACTCAAAGAAAATCCTAAATACTGGACAAAATATATAAAATGCTTTGAAGTCCAACTTCTCTGCCTTTACTGTATCCTTAGAGGCAATGCTATTACCAGTTCTAGTTTAGGTATGGAAGATGGGCACTGAAATGATTTTTGTGCTGCTCTTGTTTTCTCTCCTAACAAAAGTTAAATGATTCTTCATGTCTTCCTCATAAAGCATATTTACTATCTTTCTGTGAAAAGTCTTACTTTCTGTAATAAGCAAAGGGAACCAGTAGGAGTGGGGGAGAATTTGTTGCTGTTGGAGATCCATTTCAGTTTTGGAGAGTGAAAGAATGCAAGAACTCAAACTAATTAAACATCATGAGAATGAGCCACAAAGTCTCTGTTTAGGTTTTGTTCTTGGAACTGAGAGAAGAGTGTTTTTCCCTTCATAATTCCTTCCATAATGTACTTGAAGAGTTTATTTTACTGGAGGAATTTTGAAACTGGGCCAGCTAATGTAATAAAAAATCCAATTCTTAGGAACAGCAGTACAGCATGTGGAGTAGAGATAAAAAGACAACAGAAAAATTGATGCCTTGTACTGTGATTTACAATCCTGTAATGTTTCCTGTGAGGCTACCAACACTGGCTAGGAGATCAGATCAGGGTTGAAGCAGTAGGGCTTAGCTGTGTCACTGCATCTTATTCCAGGAGAAGAGAATCCTCATTTGATGAGCTGTTCATCCACAGCATATTTCAAATGTAAGTCATCAGGATTGTTTTAGAACTCTTGCATTATATGACACCATATATTTAATGCTTTAAAATCACGGACTCTCATAGTAAGCATTCTCTGCAAGTGACATTTATTGCAGTGCCTTGTGGGAATCTCTCCTTAGCACTCTGCAATACATGCAGCTTATTTTACCTTTGTAATACACTGATTCTTTATTCTTTTGCCATTCTTTGTCTAAGTTTAGCTGCTGGGGTTGTTCTGATTCTGTACACTGATATATGAAGTACGAATACTAGTTCAGAATGATTAATTTTGGCTCTTAATAAGACTAACCTGGTTTTGTGTCCCTGATACTGATATGGGTAACGTGCAAATAGAACTTCTGAAACAAAATGGAACAACCCAAAGTGGGAAAAATGAAAACAAAAGGTGACAATCAACAAACAGTCTGTAGTGATGGTTTAAATTGACTCGTGTAAATTCAGATCAAGCTGATTTTAGAGAGTGCCGATGAAAGTTGAGAACCCAGAATGTAGATCCTTTGAGTAACTGCTCTGTAATGCTTCTTGACTCTTATCTCTTTATTCAAGTGTATTAAGCTGGAGAAATTTTTCAGATTTTGATGGGTTTGGTTTGGGGTTGGTTTTTTTTTTAGTCAAAATTTGCTGATAATTCATGCTGCTGCAATGAGGATTTGAGATTGGAAAGTCATTTGCTTTACAATAAAGAGCCTGTGAAATCAGTATACTGACAGAGGCCAGCTATCACTATAGTGGGATTAAATGAAAATTCTAAGGAACAGTAGATAAAATATTTTTCAGTAGCTTTCCCATGAAGTAGGTCATGCTTAATTAGGTGCTACAGGTTTTGAAGCATGAAATCACAAGAAAATGCCCTTTGGTACACAGTTCATTGTCACACTTTGAAGTAGAATTGGTGGCAGTGGAATTGGCTGTTCAGACGGCTCTCCTTGTTTAGCTCTTGTTGCAGAAAGGAGCATAAAAATGATTACTTACTCTGAAATCCTTTGACTGAACTACTGCTATATGATATATATATATTTTTAACTTTGCCTATATACTCTAAACCTATCCAATCAATATTTTAATGAGAGAAAGTGAGACTATGAAAAATCTTAATTTACTTAATTTTGCAGTGTACTGTTGTAAAATGGAGAATAGCATGTTGTTGGTACATCTGAGGCACAATTAATCTCTTCATCTGACAATCACCATGCTTTTTTTAAAGTAGCAGCTGCATAGCTGCTGGGTGAACAGTCACTGTTAACTTTATAGTGACAAATAATTTGTGTTGTTGGAGGTTGTGCAAAGAGGTGTTTGCATGTGAAACAGTCTTTAGCCTTGATAAGTTGTGATTATGTTTGCAGGACGGAAGAGTGGTAGGCAAATAGTTGTGGGGCAGCTCTGTGAGCTGGGCTGGGAAGAATTGGATCTTCTACAGTGGGATGGGTGGCAGCATAAACTCAGTTATCTCTGGGGAAGCGAAGCAGATGTTTGAGAAGCTTCCAGGTAAAAGGAATGGCGCAGTGCTATTACAGGTCAGGATCGGTGGTCCACCTCTTGGGACCACTCCAATAAAGAATTTGTCTCCATTTCTCATCTTACTGTGTTTTTGCTGTCTGAGACATGATAGTCCTTCATTAGTAGTTTAGTTACAGACAAGAAGAGGCACAAAGAACAAGATGTTGTTTGTTCAATAGTTAGGGAACTGTTATGTCACAAAAGGAAAGCTCTATTTTGCTTTATCTGGGAAACAGGTTTCATGATAGTTCCCCTATACTGTATAGAAACATGGGTTTCTGAGATGACTGCACACAAAGCTACTTTGTCAGGATACACAAAAGGAATTGAGGCCTTGATTGCATTAAGATTTGCAAATTCAGCCTGGGTATTTTCTACTCTAAATATTTATCTTTGTGTGTGTGAATCTGGTAATGCTGGTCTGTCGTAGAGATTGAAGCATTTGTTTTATTCTGTAATGGAGGGGGAAATGTAGACGATGGACACACTGCATAAAAACAGTATATAAAATTTGTCTGAAAACTGGAATATTTTCTTTATATCTCGAGATACTTTAGATTCACTTTGAAATACCATTCAGAGCCAGGAAATATGTCAAAATTCTAAAATATATATTAATTTCTATGTCTTCTCAATAGTTTTTGATTTGCTAGTAAGTAACTTCATGTTGTTTGCCTAGAGTATATGTGTGAGCAGAAAGAAAATGAAGACAGTTACTTTCCTTGTTACTACTTCATTTTTGCAGGTGACATAGTGCAGAAGGTTCTGCTGCAGATGCACATTGTTTGAAATAATTTTCATGATGACTGGCTTTTACTTTTGACAGGAGAAAATTCAAATCCAGTTGTCACAGTGTTGTGAAAAAGAAGAAAAGCCTGCAAAAGATGAAACAGAAAAGGAGAAGTCCAGTGATAAATTGCACAGAAAAATGTTATCAAGAGGTTTGCTATCTGTCATTCTGCTTTTAATTTGTATTTTTAATCACTTTTCAGAATTTATTAATGATCTTGTCTGACTTTGATGGGAAAAGTCTTATGGAAGAGTTTTTTAAATGTAAAAAAAGACATTGCTTTCTTATGACTGAAAGTTCGTTTCTTCAGCGTTCCACTGTCTAAGAATGCTCTGTTTGCATGAACCACAAGGGATTGTTGCACATGTTGATGATTAATATTTCATTGTCTCTTGTTCACCTGACTATATGGTCATTCACACTCATACTTTTGGTAGCATCTAGACTATAAAAATCCTTTGGAGTACGGATTGAACTTGATAAGTTAGAATGACAAGTATGATGCATGCATGTTAATATTCCTGCAGTCTGGATTGAAGGCCTATTCTACTTGGAACAGAACTGCAGAAATTGATCATCACTGTCTCTGTCCATGCTATCTTTTGCCATGTTCATTGTATATAAGTTGGAAATTCACCGAGCAGCTCTTGGTTTAAATAAAGGAGACAGAAGTCATATCTAGGAATCTTGTATCAACCAGTATGTAGGAAATATCTTTAAACCTAGTAATCCTTTTCGTGAGACTGCTAGCCCTTGTCTGTCCTGTCTCCTTCTCAATTCCACGAGGCCTTCTTCATGTGACGTTTCTGTACATCTTGTCCCAGCTGGCAACCAGGCATTCACGAAACAAAAAGCACCAGGGTGCAGAACTTGGCTGCATTTGTAAATGTCAGTCTTCAAAATGATGCTTTAAGAAACAAATGCGTTGTGTTAGAGCCATCTTGCTCAACCTCTGTAGTGCGTGCCCACCTTCTAAAAATTAAACTAAAAAATTGTGCTGTTGTTTCCTTTTTTTAAAAAAAAGGCCTGCTTATATTCTGTGTCCGATGGATTTTGTGCTCCTTAGTGCAGTAGTCCCCTCCCCTGTTGCTAGTAGAAGCTAATTTGCCAGGACTGTGCTCCATTCTAAGCTAAGCACAGAAAGGCTTAGAACAGCAAGGGCTGAGGCACCTGAGTTTGAGCTGTGCCCACCTTGGGCATAGGCTGACACTTACGTAGTTCTTGAAAGAAGAAATCTAGTTCCAACGTTATTAAGCCATCTGTAGCTTATAAATCTGAGATCTGTAACTCTGGAATGTGCTGGTGAAAGGGAAGGTTTGTTGTTAAAGTATTTCAGTGACACAAATTGTTATTAGGAAATAGTTTATTCTTGTTCTGAGACCAGTACAAGACAGAAGGCTGTAGGAAATTCCTGAAAGTGATGTTGTGGAAAGCAAGACCAATAAAATGAAGGTTCTTAATACTACAGAATAACAATAGTGAAAGCTAAAGTGTAACATACTGAATTACAGTATTTCTTTGGGCAACATCCAGTCTTTGTGTATACCAGCTACTGGTCCGTGGAAGTGTATACAGCAGTGCAGTGTGGTATGTTGGAGAAAACTTGGAGGGTGGATGGAAATGAGATGACTGAAGGTGATAAAATACTCCTTCAAAATGTAAGCAGTTTGTTAATAAGACTGACAGAGTTACTGAAGCTTTTGCCTCTTGTGCTGTGCTTGAATTGGAGAATTAAGAGAAACAGGGTTTTTCAGCTTTGTGGGTTTTTTTTTTCCTTCAAACCTTTTCTCTGGAAATTGCAAGTGTTGCAACATGCAGTATTGATCCATAAAGACAATGCTCATCAGTAATTAGGAAAAAGATAGGTTTGGTGGTTTTTTGTTTATTGTTTTTTTCAAAATGTAATTCTGCTTTCTTCCACCCTACTTTTAGATTCCAGCCAAGAATACACAGATTCCACTGGTATAGATCTTCATGAATTTTTAGTAAATACATTAAAAAACAATCCCAGGTAAGCATTAGCAAAATCAGCTTGCAGTTTTTCTGTCTTTGGCATAGCACCATGTTTTGTTGGCGTGTGTTTGTTTTGGTTTTCATTATTATTATTGTTATTTTATTTTCTTCCTCTTAAATGTTTACCATTACATCAGTTATTTAGGATGAGATTCTGTTGTGAAAACTATCTGAAACACCAATCTACTGTAGTCTGTGTGTTATATGAACACAGGTTCAGGACCCTGACCTGTTGTAAATGCTTTTCCTGTTTAATGAGCAAATAATGAGTTCTGTCTGTGTGCAGCTCTATCTGAAGAGGCTCTAATACTCTTTAAAATCTGTACTCAGTTAGCATCTTCTTGTTAGATTCCAGATTGCCTTCTTTCACTTCAACCTGTCTTGCACTGAATTTATAGACAGCTTCTTTTACTATGTAGTATATAAATCATAGGCATATGTATCTTCAATCTACACATCAGAAACCAAATCTGACCTAATCCAAGTCCATCATTTGTTAGGAAAAGTTGGTGTGAGTCTGTTGCTTTGAATTTTGCAGTACGCTGTCTGTCTGGTTTGTTTTTTCCCTCAACAGTTTAATACTAAATCTGTGGCATAACATACAAGGCAAGAAATGAGCTTAGTGGAATTGTGCTGCTCTTGTGAAAGATATTGCTGTTATTTGTTAGTTGATTAGATTATAGTTACGATTTACAGTGTGATAATATATGGGTAGTCCATGTTATTGGAGGAGTGGGGGAGAGAACAGAAAAGAGAAGATTATCATAATGGACCAACACATTTTGCCCTATAAAGACATTAGAAAAATTAGAATGCATTGGCCTCAGAAGTCTCTTACTTCAGCCCTACTGGAAGTCATAAATCATCCTAGTGAAAACAAGAAGTTTATAGGCAAAGGCCTGCTGGGGGTTTACCTGCTATCATATCAGCTGATGTGTGCAAACAGTGACCTTTTGGCAGTTAGTTTCATTATATGCTAATGAGATATTGAAATTGGCATATACATTTTTAAGATTATTTTATGGTGTTTCAGCTGATACTCATTTCAGTCATCTTCATTTTTAGTTTTTTATATTCTCTTAACATCTTACCACATTGCAGTGTGTGCCAGCTTTTAACTACTCAGCTGTAAGTATGTTGCAGGAATGCCTTCTGTTACCAGCACCTACTCAATCTGCTTCTCTGTGATCCTGTGATTCACAATTCAGGGGGCAGCTGAGGTCTCTACAAATCTTGCTGCCCGTGCTGACCAACAAGAACCAACCCAGTCACTCTTTCCCCTTTTGAGCCTTCTTGATGACTGTACTTTCTGTTGATAGTACCAGGAAGAGATTACTTGCAGGCTTTTTGTACTGTGATTTCTGAGATGAGAACAGTGGGGGGTTCAATAAAATACGGCTTAGTGCAAAATGAGTACTTTCTCCAAAAAATAAATAAATACTGTGTTAGACACCTAATGGTCCTGTTTATAGTCTTCCATCATTCCTTGATCATAGATACTATCTGTGTATTCTTAAGATGAATACAGTTGGAGTTATTGGAGTGTCTCATATGTGAGTTGCTGTGTTTTTATTTTCAGGGACAGAATGATGCTGCTGAAATTAGAACAGGAAATTTTAGATTTCATTGGTAATAATGAGTAAGTACTGTACTCTTATAGGAAAAAAAAATTCAAGACTGTTCCTGTTTATTTAATAAAGCTACTATTCCTTTCTTCCAGAGCTCCAAGAAAAAAGTTTCCCCCAATGACATCTTATCATAGAATGCTGTTGCACAGGGTAGCTGCTTACTTTGGATTAGAGCACAACGTGGACCAGAGTGGGAAGTCAGTCATAGTAAATAAAACTAGCAATACAAGAATGTAAGTGTAAAAGTCTTGGAAAAACTTTATGGTACATACATTTAACTCTTGAGATATAATGATGCTGCATGTGCAGCATAGGGGTTTGTCTGTTCATTAGGTAGCATGCAGCAAGGAGAGGTGTTCTGGGTGTTACGTAATAGTGTGATCTGTTGCATGTTTAAAGATTTAGCAGTGAACAAGTATGCTGTTTCCATAAAATATGAACTTACATCTACTGTTATCTGTTTAAAGATTGATACCAGCTTCAAGTACCTGCTTTTGTTCGGATCAAAGCAGGACCAGCCCTTATCTTAGAACAGCTGTGTTCAGATAGGGTGAACAGAGGGGAAAAGATTTACTGAGCTTTGGTTTTTGTACTGTAAAAATCTACTGCAAAAATTCAGGCTTTGAAATCTGTTGCTGGAATAACGCTGCCTGCAAATCTCACAACCTCACAAAGTAAATGTAACGAGGAAGGCAAACAGTGGAAGTGTCAACCAGGTTAACAACTCTGCACGTTACTTTATTGTGATGGCTGGGGAGTTCTTGAAGAAAACTTACAATATGCTAGCATTGGAATCAGAGCATCTCCAAATTCCACGTGTAGTTGACACTTCTGTTCTCAGGACCCAGCTATTCTGTATTCTGCACTTGCTCTGTCTCCTCCTTCTGTCACCACAGAAAGATGAAGGGGTAATGTGTTGACTGTATCTAAGTTTTGTGTACCTAGTTTCTAGCTTTAACTTAATAAATTTGCATGACACTTTTTTTCTTGAAGTACTCTGATATAAGCATGAAGATAGGAGTTCACAGCTCCTGCATCGTCATCATAGACTCTCTGCAGCTTTGAAGGAATAAAATCTTATTATCCATCCTAATTTAAGAGTCAGCAGAACTGAAACAACATACCATACTGAAATTTTACTTTAGCAGATAGCTTCCCTCTCAGAATTAATTATTAGAAAATTATATAGGGCCTAAATATATGTTAGATAAACTTCAGTCTTTTTGTATTTGTTTTTGGTTTGGCTCTATCAGAAATTAATTACAAAGGCATACGTTTCAAATCTGTTGTCTTTGCATCTACTGGCATGCCTAGGCTGAAGCTTCACACATACCAGTGTGGAATAAGAACTTTTGAAGTATGATTTCTTGTTGTTATTTTTTAATTTATTATTATTGCTTTTTTTTTTTTTTAACTGGCCTCTGGAAGCCCCATGTAGGCGTAGTTACTAATTAGCAGGCATTTCATCCAACCTGCAGACAAGAAGAGTCTTAATGTTTTCAGTATTCTTATTTTAAATCACTTCAGATATAAAATAAGAATTTAGAAAGAAAACCTTGGAGATCTGCTCCATGTTGAATAAAACCAAACTTACCTTTTCCTCATAGGCAGATTCCCGGCTCCAGCGCCGATCAGTGATGTTACTGACATCAACAACCCAGTGCATACTGGGACGTCTCAGTGGAGTGGGAAGTTGGTGATTGCAGGGCAGTAAATTCAGGGACCTTAAAAAGAAAGAGGTAAGACAGTCTAAAGGTTCTCTGAAATGCCTGCTAATTATATTTGGGCATCCAGTAACTAACAGTTAGGCTTGACTGTTTTACAGAAAAAGATCTCCTGATTTTATATAAATGCCCTGAGTAACAAGTAAAGATACAGAGAAGAGTACATATACATTTTTCCTTTCAATAGGCAAATTCTTCCTGATTGTCTGAGAAAATCTTACTGTAGTAGTAGCAGCTTCATTGTCTAGGTAGTTGGTATCCATTTTTTATTTAAGAAAAAAAAAGTTTGCAAAATATTTCACTTCCTCTCACAAAGTAGATAAAGTACCAAAGAATATATACTGTTTCTTCCTCTCGCTTTGATCTCATGAAGCTCTTGCTTGCCTGCACTGTTGTGTCATTTTTCTTCTCTTGTTTATTTCTACTTAATTATGTTTTAGAAGCTTGTAAGTGTCAACGCTTTCTCCTCTCTCTATATCTCCTTACGATCCATTTTCCCTTCAAATGAACTCTGAGGTATATTACAGCTCTAGCAGAAAGCACCTATCTTCACTTCCGTGCATGCCCAGTACCCATTGCATGGCACCTGTGTGGATTCAAGAGCACTTCACATGCCCTTGGGGAAGAGGTTGCTTCCCACCTTAGTTGGAAACCGAAGCAAATGCTTTGAAGGAGGAAGCGATTTTGAGAGCAGGTTTGTCATGCATCAGGAACAGGAGTTGCCAGGTGTACACAGCAGTACACGTTTTTGATATTTTTCCCATTGCCCAGGCAGCCACAATCATATCTGTTAGACTATGAAATATATTGTACGCATCACTTATGTTAGACTATTAAATATATTGTACACATTTCAGTTGGTTCCACGTGCATAGTGTATTTTACAAGTCCATAAACTTTTCTTTTTAACAACTTTTCATAGACCTGACCAAAAGTTTTGTGAGCATATAAAGGATGAGAAGAGTGATGACTTTCAGAAGCGGTACATCCTTAAAAGAGATAACTCTAGCTTAGACAAAGATGACAACCAGGTGAATAAATATTACTTTCCACTTCTGTTTGTTGTATTGGCCGATGTATCTGTACTACTTTCATGTGTAAGTTGACACTTTATCACTTAATTTAGATGAGAATACGATTAAAAGATGACAGAAGAAGTAAATCCATAGAAGAACGTGAAGAAGAGTATCAGAGAGCTAGAGAGAGAATATTTGCACAAGACGTACGTATCAAAGGAAAGCATGCTGTCTTTTGTGTGAACGCTTCACGGACATGTGTGTGCTCGTTAAGAGATGTTTCTTTTCAGGAAGCTTTCTATATCAGAAGAGTACTGGGCAGATCACCATTAGTGGGGCTTGAAGTCAATTTTTAAATGATACTGCAGTTTCTGGGAAGTTATTGATTTTTCTCTTGTTGTTACTGCATGAAGCCCACAGTAACATCAAGAACATTTTTATATATTCTTTAGCATTACTGCTTTCAATGCATTATTTTGCCTCTTAATGAAATTTAGGTTTGATTTTTGGTACTGTAGACATTACAAGTGTTACTGAGAGCAATAATTATCATTTTCATTTGTGTGCTCTTAGACACAGGTGAGAAAAACCTATTTATTTCGAATGCATCTTATGACCAGTAGCAATAAAAGAATTTGAATTTCCACATGTGCAAAATGAGTCAGAAGTCTGGACGTCTGGTCTCTGGAGTGGGGTGAAAATCCTGCAGCTCTAGTTTAGTTAATAGGTTTGTGGTGTTAATGATAGTATATGAGCCATACAAATCCATTAACTTATTCCAGAGCATCATATAGTGCCACTTAGTAAACTGTTGTTCAGTCTTGCATTTTTTGCAAGTAGAGTTTGTTTCATTCAGTATTATTAGAAGTAAACATTGTCTGGCAAAGTTGATTCCATTAACCAGCTTTTCTGCCGTTTATCTGTAGCTCTCACACATTCGTAATATTCTTATTCTATAGGTGTAATGAGCTCTGAGAAGCTAATTTGCTGTACCCATGTTTTCCAAAAATCATTTTGTTCACCCTAGTTGCAAGCAAAAAGTGTGGAGTCTTAATTACCCTTTTCTTTTTGCATACCATGTATCATACCCTTAGAAAGCTCTGTACCAGAAGTTAGAAGTCCTTGTTGAGGACAATATAATTAAAGTTGTTAATAGCCCTTTTTGCTTTTTACTGTATGTGTGCCTATATCTGATGAATTCAGTACAGTTATTGCAGTAGCCAGTGTTATTACTATACACTTTCAAGCAGAGGATAAGGCAACCAAGATCTTGCTAACAGACCTGCACAGTCACATCAGCTGGATGTTGCATGGAGGAAAGGCCTAATTCAAGGAATTGCAGCTTCAGAGAAAATACTGATATAAATGAATTGATCAGCCCTATTCTAAAGTTAAAGTTAACTTCCTACAGATAGGCCTTTTTGTACTGGCTCTTCTTCCCCCCCCCATAACATGGGAATTATTCACCAAAGAGGTTACATTTTCATGGCAGTTTTATATAAAAAACAGGCAGTTTTATATACGAAGAAAGCAATCAAAGTTCATAGCTAACAGAAAATACTTCAAATTGCAGTTTGTTTTGTTACTGTGCCATAACAGGGGCTTGATGCCATTAATGCTTATTTCTACACTTTTTTTTGCCACTCAGTCCCTGTGTTCCCAAGAGAATTATTTCACCGATAAAAGGTAAGTAAATTTGCATTTCAACTCTGTCTCACTTTTCTATTTTCTTAATAAATATTAAGCTATCTTATTAAAATGCCAACAGAATCCAGGAGGAAGAAACTAATAGTACACAACAAAGACGACAGATATTTAGGTATTTGATGCATTCTCTAAAAAAATATATATGTATATCCCCAAGTATTCTGCATGCGTTTCACCTTTTTCTTTTCTTCTTTTCCTTTATTTTGCAATTGATGCTTGTGCTAAAATTTTAGTTTATAACTTGCAGAATCAATAAAGAGACATCAGGGAGATCAGCCAACAGCCATCAGAGCAGTACTGAGAACGAGCTGAAGTATTGCGAGCCCCGGCCCTGGAGCAGCACCGACTCCGATAGTTCCATCCGCAGCCTGAAGCCAGCTGTAACAAAGGCCAGCAGCTTCAGTGGGATCTCAGTTCTGACAAGAGGAGATAGCTCTGGAAGCAGCAAAAGCACAGGCAGGCTATCTGAGACAGGTATTATGGGATCTGTACATAGTTACCTAGCAGTGAAGTACTTACTGGTTGATGTTTGACGCGTATTGTGAATGTGTGCTGAGTAGAGGCCTTGGTCTTGTAGGCGTTCTGTGCATACAGCTCCCTCTGGTCTCAGTGGGTGCAGCATGCATAGAATGAGTACTGACCCAGGCCTTAAGTGTGTAAGTGCCTTGGAGAACTAGAATTGCAAATAAAATGAAGGCTTTTGACTTAGGAAGTAGAACTTAAAACTTAATTACTGGTGTCTTTAAATTAAATGCATTACAAAATTACAAAGAATTTTAGGGTATTTATCAACGTACGTACTTAATACCGAATCAAAATGTATTTGGAGTTCAGCTCTAACTTCATCACAGCAAAGCTGCTTTGTGCAGTCTTAAGAATCTGAGCTGCTATCCTGCTAGGGTAATATAGCATAAACACCTATAAATCATTGTTTGTTCTGATCAGTACCATTGGCAGGATTTAAATGCTTAAAAAGTTCACTTAATCTTTAGATTACTGAAAAAAACCAGAAGAATGGAACAAAGTGTGCTGTTTAATTGTAAGCTTCAGAAATTCTGGGAAAAAGAATACTAAGTTTTTTAAGCCTTTGGGTTTCAAAGGTGTGCTCATGTGCAACTAATGTCAAACCAAAATCTCAGAAAATAAGGATATAAATCTTCCGTGAATAAAAAGTGACATTTAGTAAATATTTCTATTCTAAATGGTAAATAAATTTGATATAAGAGATAATCTTAGATGTGCAGAATTTTGAGTCTTGAAGTAGGTGGGTGGGTTACAGATGTGCTACTTCAAAGTTAGAAGTAGAAATCAGAAAAGAATGTTACTGCTTATCTGTATTGTAGTTGGCCTTCCTTTCACTTATAACACATGTTTCTGAGAATTTGTGAATTTTTTTTTATTTTCTCTGAAACTTCCACTACATTGTAGGTATACTGCCACACCTTTAATGCAGTAAATAGATTTTTTTCCATTGTGTGTATAAAAAAAAAAAAAAAAAAGTTCCAAGAGTACTTCTACATTTGTTTTGAAACTGGAATCATGTACATCTTGTACATTCATCAATCATGGAATCATGTACATTCTCAGAAACCTTTTTTAAAAAACATTGAAAGAAAAAATGTTCATTTTTTGATTAAGGATGTAACTGGCTTTAACTTTGACTTCAGTCTCATTTCTCTACATAATCTAGAAGTGGCTACCTTTGTTAAAAAATCTAAACAAAGTAACTGGTAAAAACAGGAGTGTTTTCTGAAGCTGACATAAATTATTTTGCACAATGTACAAATTCTAGCTTTGTATTTCACTTTAGCAATAGCAAAAAAAAAAAAGCTATCAGCATCAGCAAATGCTTGCAGCTGTACTAATTTTTCATACTAACAAATGAAAAGCTTGCAATTAGAATGTTTTCTGAAGGACAATAAGGTGACTTAAAATGGTAAATATGTTTTACCCCAGTCTTCTAGATTGTATAGAGGCTGCTAATAGGAGTTACTACGTTTAAACTTCTATACTCTAAGTCCTGCAAGTGTCATAGCGAACACTTAATTAAAAGTGTGCTGGATTGTACACCTAGAGGTCTCTAGGAAACTGCAATTCTGTAGACCATTCCCTATTGGACTTCTGGGAAAATTGCTCTTGGCAGCATGCATTAGCTTTCAGAAAGCTCGGGGTCTGGTTCTCCACTGCCTTGCAATGTTTATAGCCATTCACAATTGTAAAATAACTGCTTTCTCTAAGCAATTTTGTATTCTTCTTGAACTTCAAATAAGACTAAATCAGGTTTAAAATACCATATTACCTCATTTTTCTTCTAGCTGCATTTTTTTATTTCAGCCTTAAAATTGCCAGGGGAGAGGGGAGGTTGGGAAGAGTGTGTTGGGAATTTTAGTATTCTGCAATTTGTCCATCAGGTGAGACAGATCTCAGATGTGTAGCAGGCACAAAAAAGTCGTTCCTTGCATGTAGGCTGTCTATAGAGCATGTAATGTAAGTGTATCTGAAGGGATGTCTGGCTGAATGGATCTGAGTTATCCAATGGCCTGCATGTATACGATAGCTGTCATCTGTGTGTGCACAAGTGGTGTATGTAAACCCTTGAGTACATCAATATGTCTGCATGCATCTTTTTGGAATGTGTCAGCAATCGGTTATTAGAACTGGAAGAACTGCACTGTAGTGCATGTGCATGTACACAGATGTATTTTCTGACCAGAAATCAGATCTAGAAACGGTTGGAGTGCAAAGCAGTGCTGAATTGACCCCTGGTTTACCGAAAGAATCTTATAATGGTATTCCAGGGGAGATGAATGAACATTTTGTTGGCAAGGCCACTGTTTAATTATGTGCTTATGCTTAGCTTTAAGGGTAAGCATTTGAAAGTGTGTGTGTGTGTGTGTGTATATATGTATATATATATAAAGTGAGCATGATGTTTCTGTCTTTAGGTAAAAACAATTTCTCATTACTCCTTTCCTAGGTTCAGAGTCTTCTAGTAGTGTAGGGTCATCCACGGGTTCTCTTTCTCACACCCAGCAGCCTCTTCCAGTGCCAGCTCTAAGCCAGCCTTCTCATGGCACGCCTGCCGTCTATCCAACTGTCAGCACTAGTAACTCTCTTTCCTTTGATGGTGGCATAAATGGGCAAGTGGCACCTACTAGCACTAGCTTCTTTTTGCTTCCCTTGGAAGCGACAGGCATTCCACCTGGCAGTATTCTGATCAACCCTCAAACAGGTTGGTATCTGCTCGTGGGTGTTCTTGTTGCAGTTGAGAACTCAGACAAAAATGTGCAAGTGTTTATGTAAGAGTTAATTTCAGTACTGTCCTTTCTTTTTGTTTTTTGGTGTTTATGTTTGTTCCGTACACTTAATTTAAAAAGCATGACTTTTATATAAAAGGGGTAAGTAAACTCACTTTGGATTTTGCTACAGGTTTTAATTTATAGGTTTAACGTATTGTAACAGTGACTAGGACAAAATAATGTGTCATTTATTATCTAGAATACAGAATAAGGAGAGAGGAAAGAGTATTTTTGAATGCTAATATAACAGTTTCACTGAAGGAAGTGCTCCTGAGCAAATATTCACACTGACTTGAAAGAACTCATTATCCTTTGTTTTGCACATCACGACAAACATTTCTGTAAGCTCATGACAGAAATAAGGATGGATTATATGCTATTTTTAAACCTCTGTTTAGTTTAAAACAAGATTAAGTCAATGTTGGTGTATTTGGCCAATATTAATATTTTTAATAAGTAGGAGGATGAAACTTCATAATGTAGATGCAGAGATGTGTAACTTCTTGCCTGATTTAAAAAAAAAATTCAACCTTTTACTTGCTTGTGGGAGCTAAGGAACACTGAAGATTTGATTTTACCTGTTCTATGCAGTACAGATTGTATTTTACATTTAGTATACAGATTTGTTTCCTTTCTAGATGAGGAAATTCTTCAGGATGCATTTCTCATCATCCTCTAGACAGACTTAATTATACTTGAATATAATTGCATGTACTTTTGTAAAACTGATTTTTTCTGATTGCTGTTGTTAAAGTAATCACTTACTAAATTATTTCTCTCCTATAGATAAATAATTTTCTTTAATATAAATCAGTTGCTGTTCTTGTATCCAAAGTAGAAAACTATTTGATTAATGAATCTACATATTGACATGCCACCTAAAGCTTCTCTTAACTAAATCCCTCTAAAGAATGGCCAATGCTGGTCCTGATAGAATTTGGTTACAGCTGACTGTAGCAGCTAATTTTTCTAGGCAGCCATTGCATTTCGAGGAGGAACTGTTGCTATCTCAGGTATAGGTTCTGGACATAGCACTGACTTTGCTTCTAGGCATAATGGCACCACTGCACATCTTACATGTGAATCTTACACTGTGACGTTGGCCATCTGAGCGCAAGTGTGGCAATTTGTGATCAAATTTTGCTAGGAAAGCAGAACTTTCTAGCATTTGTAGGGATTCGTGTGCTCTGTGCTCTGCAGTAAATGTGAAGGGCATTGGCTCATTTTTCATATTATGAGTTTATAGCGTGACCATACTAAAATCTTTGGAGTTGCTGTAAACAAAACAGATAACTGCAGACATTGGAAGGCTACCATCAGTTTGCAAATAGTGTCATCTGAAACATGATACAGTTTAAGTAGTGGCCTTTAAGTCATCTTCATTTCACTGATATCTGTGTCAGCATTTTGCATGTGGTTAGATTCACTTTGTTCCTCCTGTACAGTTGGTCATTTCCCAGTAGCTTTGGTGAGACTTCCACATAGCAGCAGGAAAGGGCAAAGAAAGAATGGATTGTGAAACAGTTTTTCATGTTGTAAGCGTTTTTACTCGCGCTCACCTCAGAAAAGCAACAGAATTCTATAATTGATGTTTGATGTTAATTAAAACTCAAGTTATGATTCTAACTTAAACGTGGGCTCTTGCTCATCTGCTGTTCTGTTGGGTTTTCTTGTTTGTTTGTTTTTTTTTCTTTCCCCAACCTAGGCAACAAAACAAGTTACTGTTTATTTAGAATTTACTTTTAATTTTTTTTTTAATGGCATTAATGGGGTGCTTCAATATTGAAGCTGCAAATTATTAAATAGGAGAATAGTATTACATTATTTCAGTGGAAAGCTGAAGGAATTAATCTATGAATAGAAGTACTTCAACCTTGTTAGCTGTTATGGGAATATAATTGCTGCTTCTATTTTGTCTATTTTGTACAGGTATTTGCCTTTACTCTGTCCTATGTTTCAGTTGATGTTCAAAACAATTGGAGTTATTTATTTAATTGCCTTCTAAAAGGTCCTTAAAATACTGTTTTAGTAGAGTTGTCCTTTACTGCTTCTGCCCTTTTTCAGTTCACTTAATAAAAATAAGTTGTCTGGACTGTCGGGGTATGGTAAATGCTTATGTGTTCATTAAGTCAGTGCTGAGTTTCTTTGTCTAATTTAAATGTTCATTTGCATGTTTTAGCAGCATATAATTTGCCAGTTGACTCACTTTTAGTTATGGCCATTGTAAATGTAGTTGTGGGGATTTGGCATAAATTTGATATGAAACAGTATGACTTTCTTTCTAACTGTTATTAATTCATTTTGTCTGCTGTAAATATATAAATATATTAATTAATTATTATTAATTATCTTAATTTTCTCCAAACTCGGATAATAGAACTGTCTGTCTTTGTTCTTTTTCAACCATTCAGGTCAGCCATTCCTTAATCCAGATGGCACTCCAGTTGTGTACAATCCTCCTATGCCTCAGCAACCTGTTAGGACCCAAGTGCCTGGACCTGCACAACAGCCACCTCTTCCCCCACATCAGCAACAGCCAGCAGCTAATCACATCCTCTCACAGGTGCACATGTCAAATGTATGCTGCTTGCACTGATGGTCGATACTGCCGTACTGCTGTCTTACAAGGGATTAGCAGGTTTGCTCTGTTGACACAGGCTGTAGAAGCAGGAATAGCTGCACAGATAGGAGTATATGGAATTTTTCCCCATAGTTCTTAGAACTGTCAGTTTTCCTAATAACTGAGCAGGGTAAACAGTCTTTTCTTAAAAATACAGAAAATGATGTACTGAAAATGTTACAGTATCAAGATTATAGAAAAAAGAAAAAAGGGTTCTGTCTTCATCCTGTACTCACTCATGTACTCACACCCACACACAAGCCCTGTCAGCACACAAAACCTTGGTCAGCAAGGCAGGCACTTAGTCCAGTTGAAGTATTTTTTCATGAAGCTTACTTTTCAGTCACAAGTTCTTGGGCTGTGCTGTCAGGTTGTACTGCTGGCACCAAAGAGGTAGCTGAGAGCTGCTAGGTGTAAACGCCTCTTAGGTTTGTCCTGCTTACAGTGGTGCATGCTGAAGGATGGGCTAGCTCTCTGTGTTTAGATGGTTAACCAGAGTGCACATAAAATATTTCAGTATTGGGGAATAAATAAAAGCAATATGTTTTAACCTGTGGTTGCTAATAGATTGATTCTGTCTTCAGCTACTTTGAAACAACTTCTGTTTAGAATGCAAGTCTAGTTCTTATTTTATAATTTCAAAACAATCTCTCTGAAAGACATGGCAAATGTTAAACAAAAGCAATCTGCTGACTTAGTTTAAAGCCAATACAATGTGTAACAAAAGAAATGCCATATTGAAAATTACTTTTAATTCTATGCAGTCTTTCAGCTTAATTAAAAGAAAAAAAAAAATCCACAAACCTATCCCTTCCCTTTCTGGTAACAACTGGAACACAGTTGCTTTTTTGTCCTGTTACAAAAAACTGTTTTCACTTCTCTTATGTTAACCATGTTTATAAACCTGTTATTTCTTCAGCCTATCCGACCTCTACAGCCTTCTTCCCAGCCTGTTCAGTACTCTGCAGTCTCTTATCCACCCCCGCTCCTGCCAGTCTCCTCTACCCAGCAATATTCTGTGGTATTATATCTTCTGTTCATTTCCTTTTTGCGTGGGTTAATCATTAGTGGAAGCTGACGTTTGCCTGGGTTGTTTGTAAGTGATGTGTGATAGTGGTATAATGACTGGCTAGCTTTTCAGTCACACTAAAATATCACCTGAGCAGTGGAAAATAGTTCCCTGTTAATTTCAAGTTCAAGAGAAATGCATACATTTAAGGCTATTCTATTTATCTGTATATAATGATATATAATATTTTCTTAACTAAGAAACAACTTTTTCAAAGTTTTGTTGGCCAGTCAATACCTTGTGTCTTTGGACTAATGTCTATCCATCCTTTCCATCCTTGTTGCTTTCTGTCTGCTCTTTCTTCAGCTGACCCCTAATTGCTTTCCAAGGGTCAGCTGTGCTGGGTTTTTATTGAGGTAACTTTTTGAAGCCTCTTTGTCAGAACTCTTAAACAGTTCACAGCATCCCTTGCTCTTAATAGATAGAAGCTGGAAATGAAATCCATTAGTCTCTTGTAGAAATGGTATTATTTAAGAGTCTTATTGCTGAGGCAAAGTGAGGCCTATTGAAGGAGAAATGTTGTCCAAAGCAGGATGTGAACTAGGGCCCAGGTCAAAAATTGAGGCTTTCCAACTCCCCAAACTGCTCTACCTGTTGTACAATAGCTATTTTATGATGAATTTGAAGTTTGTATTTTGCTATTGCTTGCAACATAAATCATGTCATATGACAACAGATGCTCATTAATCTGAATTCAGTAGCCTGCACTTAATTAAGATGATATTATAACCATTATCTGTACTTTAGGTGTGCAATTCTAAAAGGAACTGCACTGCATTAGGGGTGCTTTCTTTTCAGCAACATTGTTTCTCATGTTATTTTAGAGTTTGAGCACACCTAAACTGCAATGTATATAACTTCTCAGTTAATTAAATGAGAATGGTTATTTAATCCATGTGATGCATTGCTTCCAGCAGCAGCTCATTCAGGAGCTAGTTTTGTGCTACAGTCTGCAATCATTGTTTAGGCATATGCTTGCTAAAACAAAGAATGAAACTCCTTCCAGGTTTATGATGGTTTCAAGCCATTTCATATTCAGGAAGTGAGTTTGAATACTAATTGTGCTATCAGTTTCAAAAATGTATTTCTACTGATGGCAACTCATGTAACGTAGTGAAAAGGATTAATCGACTCTGGTTCATAATCTAAATGAATTATCACCCGTAGTTAGTAGCAGGAAGGTTGGGTTTATCCATGCTTTGACAATACATACTGTACGTGTCACTGCAGGAATAACTGACCAGATGATGACTTACTTGTATTGATAGTACAATGTGTGTTGCTGGTTTTTGTCCTTTAGATGTTTTGGGAGTTAATATTATGTCATAATGAAATATCAGTATCCTTTCTAACCTGGATGTTGTGAGAAGCAGTATGGAAAGTTCAATGCAGAAAAGCGTTACGATTGTGTTAATAGGCCTCATTCCAGAAGTGCCATAGGGAAATGTAAATTGTTGATAGAATGAAAACAGAGATGGTTCTAAATTCAGAAGTATTCCAAATAACATTTCATGTGCAAATTCATGTATCAGATGAATAATTCCAAGGCTAAACGTGTAAAATGTCATCATAAAATATGAATATAGATGATCTGTAAAAGACAGAAATTGAACTTAGTCTTTCTTGATTACCTCTTATCTTCAGGATGATGTGAGAGAGGATAGGGTGCTTTTAAAGGTTTTGAGAGTTTTTTCACAGTTAAAGAGACTGCTTTTTGAAATGTGAAATTTCATGTTTACTAACAAAGGCAATACTAGTGATAACTTTTAATTTCTGGGATGCTGGTAATTTGTTTGATGTTGATGTTGTAAAGAACAAGTGCTTAGGCTTAGTTACAGTAGTAGAAGTTTTCAAACATCACAGGACTTGTGCAGTGTCCAGTGCCATCATACCATGGTTTCAGATGTAAATAAAACAGAGATAATAAGTAATTTCTAGAATGTTTTTTTGCAGCTGTTGCAAGGATTCATTTTTTAGCATGAAATCGAGTGCATAGTACAACACCGCCTTTTACAAATGTACTTTGTTATCCAGGATTAAAGCCTCATTAACTTAAGCTCTTAAAACCAAAAGTTGTTTCGTCAATACAGCCTTTTGCTGTTCTAGCTGGGGTTCTGTGTTTTCATGCAGAATTTGAAGTCCAATCAGAAGAATGTATTTTTGACAATTGAATTCTTGCAGTAAGTAGATAGAGGCAGACGTAATCCAAAAAATTCGAGTATGTGAAGTGAGTGGGGTCTCTGAGTGTGGATGTACTTTCCCCTGTCAGCACTGAAGACAGTTCACTACTGTGTTCTCATCATGTTCTTTCCTGTTCTTCTTTGGCTGATGTTGCTATTGTGCAATAATTTAAGACACTCCTATCTGAAACGTTTTGTTTAAGATATTTGCCTACTTTCTTTTTTTTAAAGTATTTCCGAATGTAACTTTTTTTTAATTATTGCAGCAAGACAACCTAGGATCACAGTTTAGCCATATGAGTCTTGCCCGTCAGCCACCTGCTGATCCAGCTGAACCTCACACCACTATGTTCCAGTCCACTGTTGTCCTGCAGCCCCCACAGCAGTCTGGTTATATCATAGCAGCCGCTCCACCTCCACCACCTTCTGGCCAGCCGGTTTCTGCTCCGGGCTACTCTCCATCCAGCCACCCTGTCAGCCAGCAGGTCCTCCCACAGCAGGGATATATGCAGCAACCTGTGCCACAGGTACAAGGGCTTTGTTTCCATTCTACTGAAAGCTGTGTTTAGAAACTAATTGTGCATTTTCATCAGTGAGCTTTCTGTAAAGTCTGCCTGTTCATGTGCAGCTGGTTTAAAAAACAAACAAAAAAACCCCACCAAAAACTTTGTTATTGATAGAAACATTTTAAAACTTCAAGTGCAAATTGGTCCTGAGATACTAAATTAGCTTCCCTCCATCCTTCTCCATGGTTTCACCAATGGTGCTGCATTTTAAAAGTAACAGGGTTGCTTTCTTCTGGCATTGGCTGAAATGGCAGGCATAGTCACCAAAGCCTGCTAAAAGCAGTTCATTAAATCAGTGCCTACATAGGAAAATGCAATATTCTGGAATTTTCCTTTCTACATTGGAAGTCCAAGAAATCAGCCATTAAAAAGACGCTTTATATGTAAAAAAGTTGCTAAAGCATCATTGAAGTTTTACATCTATCTTTCTTTTAACCTGCATTCTTCTTCTATTTATGTGTCTGCCTTCTATAAACTTGCTACTGCAACTCTTTAACTGTTGTTTGTCCCTAGATGCCGGCCTGCTATTGTACCCCCAGTCAGTATCCGCACTCCAGTCAACAATATCGACCTGTTTCTGTCCATTACAACACGCAGCAAAACCAACCATTGGCACAGCCAGGACAGCAGACAGGTTTGTTGAAGTTACTCAGCATTTCATTAGAATACCCTACATACATTTTGTCCTCTGCTTTTAGAATTATTTTGCCTTATGATTTCAAGTAAAAGTTCACATATTGGACACAGTGTGCAACTGAAGCAGAACAATTTGAGTCAGTTGTTCAGGAAACTTGAGATCTGAGCCATTACTGCGAGTGGCCCATGCTACTATGTTACAGGAGAATTTTTTAGTCTAAAACTGAGTAAGTTACAAGACAAAGCAAAAGACAGGTAACTTAGTTACTAAAAAAAATTAGTTGCCTGTAAAATAAGATCAATTAATAACTTGAAATGATGTAAAATCAGAGAGATGTGTCTTAACTGCTCTAAGTTCCAAACAAAAGATAGTTTGAGTGTTTAAATTGCGGTTTAATGCAATATACAATAAATCATTTTTCTGGCCATCGACTAACGGTATCTGGATATTGACCAGTACATGCAGTAAGACCTAAAGCTACATCTGAAATGGTTGGGGCTCAGTATCGGTGGCTGTGTTTGAGGTGAAAAGCAACGTGCTGCTTGGCCAATGCAGCAGTGAGTCCCTCAGGCTGGGTCCCTTCCAGCTCCAGATGTTCTGTGAGTCTGTATCTGGTCAAGAACAAGAGTGAGCAGATCGTGTCTTATGGGGGTTTATTCATTTTATAAAGTGCTTACTAACTATGAAATTATTTTCCAAACAAATGTGGATAAAAGATGACAGCTTCTGAGAGCATGGCAACTGAAACCACGTTTGGTTTAACATTATGGGATGGCCTGACTTTGAGCTGTTGAATTCGGGGCCGTAACACTGTCTGAGAGGTTTGTATTTCTCACAGTGAACCGGTCTCTTTTTCAGCTGCTTCCTGGCTTCCTTTTTAAAGGGGTTTCAGGTGTTAGGTTTTTCGCTTCTATTTTAAATGCTTTGTTTGTCCAAATATGTAAATAGGAGGAAACACTCTTTAAGAAAGTAGCATCTCATGTCCTCCTAATTGTGAGGGCCAAGTTACCATGAGACCTAACCACAGGTTGATTAAAAATCCGAACTGGACTGCAATTACTGTTTGGAACATCAACTGAAACTCAACTGGCTTCTGCTACAAAATGGCCAGTGATAAAGCTCCTACAGCTGTCGATGCAGTAGTTGGTATCAAGCTGTAGTCATCACTTGCTAACCAGGTTATTGTACTGCTGTGTTCTTGACTAAAAGCCATTTCTCACTCTCAGTGTATCATTCAGAAGATGTATTTCTATACTCTGCCTGCTAACTTATATTAAGTGATTCATTTTAAATTATGTAAATATCAAGAAACGCTTCTTCCAGGAACTACTGCTTTGGAGTATTTCTCTGTTAGGAGGCAGTCCACTATGGCAGGTGTGTTTTCTTTTTCTGCTGAGTGCTGCATTTCTGTCATACCGTTTTCAATGCAGAGGTGAAACTGTGGTGCTAAAAATAGAATATTCTTTGGAATGCAGTGGAAAACCTTTTTGGCAGTCAATTTCTATTGTTCCAGTTCTCTCCACTTGCAAAACTGATTACATCTGTCACTGGAAGTGCTAGAAAAAAAGTGACAAATGTTCACAGCTACATTACAGAGCCTAGGAAGTGAGGGCTTTAGATTGCAGATGTATTACTGACTGTATCTATCATATGCAGCTTTGCATTCTGTTGCTTTTTAGGGGCTGTAGATCATTCTGCAACAAAATACACTGAAGCGTTTTGTTTTTTGCAGATATGAGAGATTTTTGTGTGCAGTTCAAGCTTAGCTATTAAAAACTGTAATTACTCATCTTCATTCAAGCATGCATTGTTCTGAATTGTATAGTGCTCTGAAAGCACGTAGTGTATTCTGTGTTTCTAATGAACAGCACTCATAATTAACTGAACCTTCTTCCCTTTAATTTTCTCAAATAATATTTGATGATGTTACCAGTCTGTCAGTCTCCATTGTTGCAATCTCTGTAAAAGCTGAGACTTAATTCACAACGTTTGTTGTACCCTGAACGTATGTAATGAATGAACATCCCTGGGTTTTGTTTTGTGTTAACTGGATAATTATTTACAAAATAGACCAAGCAATTTTTTAAACACGCAGACACAAAATCCAAGTGAGTTTCTGTGGCTCTATTTGCTGTATTAATTATAGTTCCATATCAAGCCAGGGAGCATGGGGAATGCCAAATTTGTTAGATGTGAATGCATTAGAGTTAAATACAGACTCTCTTTGCCATCAGTTCATCTGGACAAGCCCCATTTTGTTACTTTCTTGTAGTCTCTGGCATTGTCTCAGCCACACTAATAGCTAGGGGGTTTTGCTGTATGGTAAGTAATCAAGCACATAGCCTTAAAGGTGGAGCAGGGGGGAAAAAGAATTTCATTTTTGTTCTGCATGTATTTTCATCATGGTAGAAGTTATCTCCTATATGCATTTACAAAAAAATGTGGGGCTGGAGCACAGTAAACGCACATATGCTGTTTCCTGTTTGGCACTCAGACCTGTGGGTTTCTTTATTTACTTATTTGTCTAGGATACTTTTGGAAGATAATAGAGGGTCCCAGTTAAGCAATAATAAATGGTTGTAGAATCACAACATGGGGGTGGATATCGAGGTCAGGTTTTTTCCTTTTTTTTCCCACGAGGTAAAGTTAAGTATAAAATGTCTCCATTGTATATGAATGTGGCTTTTACCTGGAAGATTTCTCTCAGTTCCTAATTGTTTTAGTATCCCATACTTCAGTTTAGAAATGGCCCTTTTGAAAAGGACTTGCATGTATGCCTTGCACGGTGTGCTTCAGCCCTGAATCGCTGCTACTTCTATCTCTGGGGCACCTGAGATGCTGGCAGAAGTTATCACCGGAATTTCAAAGCCGGTGTACCTCAAACAGCATTATTTATGAAAACTGACAACTGATTCTCTCTTAATGTTATCTGGCATGCCTTGTGCAAATGCCTTCTGCTTTCACCAGACAAATCAAGGTGTTAACACATGTAACTCACTGGAGTATAAACACTGCAAGCATGTGAGAGCAGCACTGCAGATAGGATGTGAAGTATTTAATGCTGATGCCAGATGGATGCAAACAAATAAATCTGTTAATTTCTAATGTTGGCTTCTTTTTATGTGCGTGATGAGTTCAACTCCTATGAAGCTGCCAGATGTAGAAAGCCATTGGAAAATGCCACACATACCTCTTCATATAGGCAACTGTGCATAAAATTTGTTCATATGTAATTATTTCAAAATAACATTCAAATGTATAATTTCAGGTTACCAAGTTTTGCCTAACCAGCAGCAAAACTACCAGGGTTTAGTTGGAGTTCAACAGTCTCAGAATCAAAGTCTAGTCAGTGGCCAACACAACAACGTTGGGAATCAAATTCAAGGTGTGATTGTTCCATATCCTTCAGTGCCATCTTATCAGGTGGGTAATTTACTCAGAACTTTCCAATCTGTGCATTCAGAGTGATCTATTTTTAATTTTTTACAATTGTTTTGTAAATGGATGAAATCTGCAAGTGTGTTTCAAAGTGACATGGATAGAAATTTGAAAAAGTAGTAATAGCAAACAAAGACAACTGGAATGTGAAGCAGAAGTTTTAAACAAGGGGCAGAATGAAACACTGTCTGCATAAGGAAGTCTTAATGTGGTCTCAATTTTTAGGTTTCGGTGCCTCAAGGTTCCCAGGCAGTGCCCCAGCAGACATATCAACAGCCTGTAATAATTCCTGGTCAGTCAAATCAAGGATTGCCCACAACAGGAATGCCAGTTTACTACAGCGTCATTCCATCAAATCAACAGAATAATTTAAGGTAAGTTTAACTTAGTTATTTGATTTCTCAGCAACCAGGTTTAATTGCCCTGTAGAAACAGACAATATCTGCTATATTACTCCATGTATTGAGATGTATTTTATAGGCAGACTTGCAAATATTTTGTTAGCTATTTCTTTTTACTCTTATGCAGTTAACTGAAACAACCAGTACTGCTTGTTGGACTAGAAATATACTGTTTCTGTGTTGCTATCAGCAATCTTTTACTTGTAAGTTCTACATTGTAGTTTTCAGTGTTCCTTTTTTGACCCGTGAAACACGAGGATGTCCAGTAGCAATACCTTTTTGCAGTTATCTTTATTCTCTTTATTTTGAATCTCTGAAACAGATTACTCAACTTCCTTTTGTGCACATAACAAAGCCTGTTAGCACAAAGCTGGCTATGAAATGAGTATAGGAACTTCCTTGGATGTTCAGGTCTTGTTTGATAAATAATGTTGAGTACTCATGATAGAACAGATAATTGAATACCTAAAGAATTCATTACAATTAATGCTTGTTACATGTTGTGTTTCAAAGTACTTGGCTTGCAGCTTTTAAACAAGCAGCAGTGGTATGAAGCTTGCTTCATCCATCTGTGAGCACAGATTTCAGTATTTATGTTATTGCTACACGGCTTCATCAAATTAAATGAATCTGAATTCTTGTTCTGTGTACCATAAGGTTCTTTTTAACCTTTTCTTCTTTGGTTATGTTTGAGATTCAGTGGAGTCACAGGTAGACATCATCATAGACATTTTTTTATAATAAGCTTTGCTTGGTCTCTTCTGTCATTTGCAATGGCCATCTCTTTCAAGCAGGGTAACTTTTATTTGGTATTCAGAGCAGACTAGCATCTTGGACATTAGGACAGCATCTTGCTTTTATCAAAATAGATGTGTTGCAACACTTCAACAAAGAACACAGAATACTATTCTGCAGGAACTGAGTGGACTCAAACCCACAGGTCATTAGTGTAGACTAAAATAATAGGAAGATAAGAAGCAGTGTGAAAGAGTACATCCTATGCAGATAGGAAGCAATTTGTTTTAGTTTCCACTGAGTTTTGCCTTTTTCAAAATACGAGCACTTTTAATTTATAATCAAATACTTGATCTTGGGGACAAAGGATGCAAAAAAATTTAGGTGAAGTCATACATGAAAATGGATTTCTAGTGGAGGCTCAACAGGATCACGCTTCCTTTATTCTATTGTTTGAAGGTGTTTAAAAAGATCTCATTCCCTCAGGATATTCACTTTCTGTCACTACTGACATGACCACTCTCAGTTTGCAGTCCGCCAACCCGACAGATGTTCTGTGTGATGACAGAGTGTGGTTGTGTCGGTTCCTCAACTGTTTTGACTTGAATGTCTTGAAAATTAGCTGGCATAAATAAACTTCCAAAATTATTCTTTTTGCATGTATTACAGAAAAATGAAAGGCTATTTCTTTGTCTTCTTCCATGCCTGGGTACTTTTTTCCAGTCTCCTGTTTGGTAAAGCCATGCTAAGGCAACCTCTGTAGGTATCTGTCTAAGCTGCCTTACCGTGCTCTGAAGTGGATGAGTATGCTCATTCCATGTGCTGAATAAGCTGACTCAGCTGCTTGGGGCCAGCCTCCAGCTGAGAAAACAGCATATGAAATCCTTGTGGTGGGTTCTGTGGTGGCTTTTTAACTGAGACCTAATTATGGTTAATTAATTCTGTACATCTTTTTTACCGTCTATTTGCACACATACCAAAATAAACAAATCACGACAGCTTCTTGGTATACACAGGTCATAAGTTATGGCCAATGAACAGACTCGAAACCACTGTCTTCTGAAGAAAAGATTCCTGGGCAGTGGGTAGGTGGGAATATTACTGATTGAAATTAGTGAAATCCCAGTAATTTGTGGTGTCTGTAGGCAACAAATGCAGTGGTTAGGATTAAATGTGACAAACTTCTGTTAGTCATGTTCTTTTCTCTTTATTATTATTACAGTTCATCAGTAGGATATTTGCAGCCTCCTGGATCAGAGCAGATACAGTTTCCTAGAACATCATCACCCTGTAACTCACAGCAGCTTCAAGGACAGCAATGTGCAGGTTGGGGGACTAAAGCTTTTTTGGAGCAAGTTTTTAGCCATTGTTATGTAGAGTGTTTGTATTTGTTATTAAGGGTTTGATTCAGAATTAAGTATTTTTTAATTTCCTTCTGTATTCTGTATTTGAAGTTAGATTGCATACAGGTTAACTTCACATCTTAATTTTTTTTATCATTGAAAGCTCTCATTACTTTGCCAGAATTCAGTATTGGACACCACAATGCCTTGCATGCCTGTTTTGAATTGAGTCAGACTTGGGAACAATGCATTCGCAGCCAAATGACTTTAATCTTTTCCTCAGTGGCTACTGGGCTTGAATAGAGAGGAGAGAGGTAGTCTTTTCAAATGTTGAAAGGGAAATTAAATACTCTGAAGTATTCTGTTCTCATGTTTGTTTCTTCTGGTAGCCTTATTTACTGCCTTTACTTCCATAGTTTATAACAACCATTCAAGTCAGAAGCCATCACCTCCTACATTATTGTCACCTTCATCAAAGTCAAAGCTGCCACAGGCTGCTTCCATTTTGCACTACAGCATAGTGTCTCCACCCTCATGTAAAAGTTCACCCACTGGTCTTTCCATCATGCAGCCAATAAAAGGTATATTTTATTGGGATTTTCATCTAAGCCATTCTGTCTAGAAATTATCAGGTTGATTTCATGGCTACTTGCGAGAACAATTGTGATTTGAATGCTGTCTCTGCAAATACTTTTTCAGAATTCTTCATCTGAATTACTGTCATTGTAACTTCAAAAACGACCGCATTGAACTAAATGAAACAACAGCCAACTTTACATGAGCAGCCTGGAGGCAGCCTTCTTCAACAGAGAACAATGTTGCTTAGCAGAAGTACTTAAATCAGTTTTGGAATGTTTTGCTCTATAAAATATTAAGATAATTTTTTTTTTAAGGCCTATATATAGCAGCTTCAATGCAGTATGAAAACAGTAGTGACATAGAGCTTGTCTTGTCCTTGAAACGTTTATAAGTATTGATATCCAGACACTTTAAATCTCTGCATTTCCAACCACAATTATCATAAAATTTGATGAGCTGGTCAGGAAACTAAGGGCATTGGGGTTAGCCTCCAAACCAGAGATTTATAGATCAATCTTTTAATCGTAGTCAGTACTACTGCCCTTATTTTAATGAAAGGGAATTTGATGCAGGAGAGGTTTCACTGGCAACAAAAAGAAAAGGGGGGTGTAATTTCTACCATTGTTATCAGTATTTTGCAAGCAATAGCTGAAGCAACTAGGTCAATGACCTAGATTCCAGTGGAGATGAGATGTGGAGTCTCTTATGACCTGTTATCTTTAAAGATATTTTTAGAGGCTGTTCATTAGTAAATAGGTAACGTACAGTTAGGTGGCATGATAGCTGGATCAGCAGTGTATTTTAGTTCACAGGCATTTTTAGTTTTCTTTCTTTTGGGATGTAAATCTTAAAGATGGCCATTTCCAGGCATCCAAAATTGGTCTAGAATTGGTTTGTTCTACCCTTACCCTGTTCTAGTTCTAGTTTTATGCTGTTTTGATTCAAACCTGTTAAGCTGCCATTTAAACAAGATTGGGGAAGGTAAAAGACTTCTAAATATTGAGAGAATAAAAAAACGCACGCACTTGAGCAACAGCAATAGTGAGATGATACCTTGAGGAATCACCTCGAGGTAAGGACACAGGACATACGTAGGCATGCAGCTGAGTGGTGTTTCTCCTCCTGAAAAATTTGAAGGGGAGCACACTCAGTCTGGGAGCCTTTCAAGGATTTCTCCCGGGTTCTTCTTGCCATGCTTTTTGATAGCTGAATATCTGCATCTGACTTATGCCTTCTATGACACTTGATTTCAAGCACGCTTGTTATAGGAAAAGAGTTGCATTTATTCTCACTTACTCAAATGCTGTGGAACTTATAGTAGAAGTAAAGAGAAACAGCACTTGGGGATCTACAGTTTTCTTTTGTGGTTTACATAGAACTTTTCAGCGTGTGGCATTTGTCAAGCAGTAATGCTGCAGGTTATTTCCTTGGGAGTTCTAGCTCTGTTCTCATAGAACAGAGATGACAAAAGTTATGTGCCAAGCACTGTGGAAATTATAAAGCAGTAAAATGTAAATCTAACATTTATAATATTTATATATATATATGTGCATAATTAATAAAATGAAACCAATCTTGTGTGAAAGGTAGTGTGTATATTGGTTTTTGCCTCTTTTCCTCGAGTCTGTGCATAGAGATTACAGAGGCCTTGCCACTTGGCAACTTGCTGTGTGTTACTCAGATTAATAGCAGCAGTCCATAAGCAGAAGTCTGTTTTATTTTGCTGCACAACAGAATGGAAATATTCACTGTGTGACTTTTACAAGGACAGAGCAGGGACGCTCAAATTGATACCCTCTACTAAAGTTGGCAAGGTAATCTGATGATTACATTTCAATCTGTAGCACATAGGTAGAACTTTTTGCCATTTTAAAAAATTAGGGAAAAAAAATTGTTGTTATCACATTGTTTTGATAAACATCAATACAGTAAATATTTCACAGTACAGTTTAGAAAGGCTAACACAGTTCTAATATTAAGATCCTGTTGCTCTACATTGTATGGTTTGCGTTTCCAAGGAATCAGATTGTTTCTTTTTGCAGTGCAGGGGTAGTGAATACAATAGCCCATTTTAAGAAGATATAGGAGCAATGCATTCTGTAATCTGATTGACTTTTCCTAATCGGTGGTATGATGTAGGTAATGAATTGAGAAGATTGTGGACTCTCTGTTTGAAGGGAGTGAAGTTGGATGATTAAATGGTGTTCAAACAGTGTATTTTAATCATGGTTTCTGAGAAATTATGTAAACATAACATAGAAGAAGGAAATTGCAAACAACCATTTCCAAGTAAATAGGACATCATATAAATTACCTGGGATGGGGGATAACAATTAATCTCTCAGAAAAGCTCTCATCACAGCTCTTTACACAAAACCATGGAACAGCATTGGCTGTTTTGCTGTTCTCCCCTGACTGGAATTTCTGCAGCAACCACAGCAGCTAAGTGGTGCTGGCTGCATGGAACAAACTACGTTCCCTACTCAGAAAAGCAACCCCAGACTTGTAGGATAGTTATAAAATCTGTGAATGAATGAAATGTTGCTTTGGACTAAAGACCCATTTCAGATCTTTCTAATGTATGGCACCATATCAAAGAGAACTTTACTCTGACAATAACTACAGTAAATGTAGAATACTTCTAACTATTGTTAAATAGAATTTCTTTTAAAAAATATTCCCACTAATGAGTTTCAGTGGTTCCGTTTATCTTCTGCAGTTCTGGGAAACCTTCTCTTAAGCTAATCTAGTGCAGATTTATTTGATAGTGGAAATACAATTGTACAGAATATCCTGTCCTAGTTCTCTAGAAATGAGCAGCTTATTTAGCAGGATGTTGTAAGCATTTTCTTTTGTTTTAATTCATGTCTTTTCTACTAAAATTAAAATTGAAACTGATGATGAACCAACTGCATCCTGTCCATTTCTTGCCATGTAGCAGTAGCAGCACCACCGGGTGGAGGAGTAGTCATGATGCAGCTAAATATACCCAACAACCCTCAGCCTCGGAACCATTCACCTCCACAGTGGAAACAGAATAAATATTACTGTGATCAGCAAAGGGGGCAGAAGTCCACAGAACTTAGCACTTTAGACAGTGCTGCACAGGTATGAGTTCTGTTTTATTTTCCAGCATGACTTATTTGCATAAGCTGCATTTTTGCTTTGGCTTGTTGTTGTTTGTTTTTTTTTTTTTTCCCAAAAGTTCTTTTTTGGAATGAAGTCTGTTCTGATAGTACTTAATATAGTACTTTTGCTTCCAGTGTTGGAACGCTTGTAATTTAGCTTGTTCAACTGGATACCTTTTTAAATACACACTTGTTGTTTATCCAGTTGCAGCATAGTCCTCAACTAGGTAGTCCTGTCACCTCGCCAGCCCAGTCACCAGCACCAGCTCAGCTGTCAAACCTCAAGAACATCCGTCCCACGTTAACACCTCTTTCTATTGTGCCCCAGTTTTCTAGACCTTTCATCCCTGGACAAGGTATATTTTTGGTTAACTAAAATTTGTCTGTGTTGTTTTTGTTTTGTTTTAAATGCATCTTAAAAGACATAAGGATTTTCTGACAAACTGTGACTCACTGCAGTAGTAATCTTACTGAAGGAAGATCAACAAAGCTATCCACTAGCTCATCTTAATGCATTCTACGGTTACGATGTTATCTTTCAGGGATAGAACTGTAATTTTAAGATGAATGTTCTGCCAAAACCCTTTTCTTCATTGATGAATGCATTGAATCAAACCACTGCTAAGTGTGAATTCTTCATTCCTTTTAGAAAAACTGGTACGATAGCAGAAAAAGTCTCTTATAGAATAATTGAATTCCTCTTCTGCCATGTTATCAGGAAGAAAAAAAAAAAGACCAAAAAAAAAAACAAACAGAAAATAAGGAATTTTCATTATGATGTGGAAGTTTGAAAACAAACAAGAAGTCCTTTGGCAGTGACCAAAGATGTCCTGGTCTGTAGTTCCAAAACTAAAATCAGTGGATCTATTTTGTACAAAAATTACGTTAGTAAAGCAAGACTTAGAGAAAATGCTGCTGTGTCTTCCTTATTGATAGGAGAAACTTATTTTGTTTGTCCTGTGCTGCACAACCTTTACATGCTTGGTATTCCATTGTTGTTGTAAAAATTCCAAGCTGCCTGTTGCAAACCACATCTCACAACTTTTTTAATCTTCTGTGATTGTTAAAAGAATTCCATCTGGTAGTCCTCAGAGCACAGAGGAGTATGAAGACTCACCAGGGATGCAACCATGGCAATGGTTAAATTAGTACACTGAGAAGTCCTTTATTAAGGTCGTTTTCAGGTGACACCACTGTAAATAACATTATTGTGTTTTTCAGCGTAACTCTTAAATGCAAGAAAGCCTTGGGCTTGAACCTTTTCACCCTGTGATCAGTATGTGACTTCATCACACAAATCTTATCTTCCTAGCTTAGCCAGATACACTGCACTGTGCATACTCATTCTGCTTTCTCCTACAAAAGATAAACACAAAACCTCCAAATTCTGTTACTATGTTCTGGGGGTGGGGGGGACCCTTCTAATTACCTTTGTCTTTAAGGAGATGCCAGATACCCATTGCTTGGCCAGCCCCTGCAATACAATCCACCATCTTTATTACGTGGACAAGTAGCAAGCCAACAGGTAAAGAGAACACTCTCCTGGCAACACAGAAGAAAGCAATTTAGGACTACAATTATAATAACTGTGAATAGAAACTTAAATTACTGCATTGGAAAAATAATGGATTGGAAAGCACTTGCTTTCTAATAACTGTTTCATTCTTTGTTGATACTTCCGCTGTTCCTATGGTGTAAAAGTAATGAGAAGCATTATCCTGAAATGTAACTTGTCTTTTGAACTGAAATTTCAACCTGTGAAAGAAGGTGCAAGGCACAGTGTAGAATATGGACTCTCCCAGAAGCAGATAGGCAGCAGTTCTAAAAATGAGTTCTAAAAAAAATTTGCTTAAAAGGATTTTGAGTAAGAATTTTTTTAAAATAGGAAACACAGGTATTCCTAAGCAAAAAGTGGTTTTGTTTCTTACAAGAAAAGAAAATAGTAAGTGTTAGCAAAACTGTATTTACTGTGGGGGAGAGACTTAAACCCTTCTCCCCTACCTTGCTCAATTCTACCAGAGATCAGCCAGAAGATGTGATGGGTTTGAGGGGAGGTGGTTTATTTTTTTTCTGAGAAGTTTTAAGGTGATTCTTTTCATCGTTTCCTTCCTTTCTTCTGAAGTCAAGGGATTTACACTGAGGTAATGCAGAACTTTTAAGATACGATGCCTTGTCATTGAAGTACATCATTTATATTCATCTCTCTAGTGTCAGCCTGGAAACAGACATGGAAACAGGGGAAAGAAACCAGCAAAGAAGGCTGCTTCAGCGGATCTCAGTGCAGGAGAGCCAGGTATAGAACTAGCCACGTGGTGTATAAGGGCAAAGCAAGTCAGATGGTACAGTCAGTTCACAAATCTACTGCAAAATTCAGCATTGACTTGCTCTTTTAAGGAGCCTATTTGTAATCTCAGCTTTTATTTGTACACTTGCAGCTGTAAGCAGCATTAAATGTGAAAGAAGCATTGCCCTCTACCAGCAACAGAATGCTTTTGTAATAGCCTGTAATATCAGCTAACTGGAGATACGAGGATGAAATAACTCATTCTCTACTGTCTTTATCTACTTATCTACTTAATCTTTAAGTACAAGAACGAATTTTGATTCGACGTTTTTCTTGTTTCAGCTGTGGGAAAAGTTCTAGAAATAACAGAGCTGCCAGAAGGTATAACGCGTATGGAAGCAGAAAAACTGTTTGGAGAACTTTTAAAAGTCGGTGCCAAGATCAGGTGGCTGAGGGATTCACAGTGTCTACAAACACAGCAGCACCACCGGCGGTACTGTGGCAGCGGAGATAGTAATGTGAACACTGAGCCATGCAAATCTACTGACTTGGCCTCCACTTACACGGTTCTAGCTATGTTCCCTACAATGTCAGCTGCTCAGAACGCATTGAAGAAACAAAGTAGTACCTCAGTTAACAAGTTCAGGCTGAGAACAAGCAAGAAGCACTACGACTTTCATATCCTTGAAAGGGCTAGTTCTCAGTAGCAGTTACATCGATGGACACTCAGCCTTTACTACTTCCATGTCCTTCTCTCCTTGATCGGCTTAATGTTGTGGGGTTTCTGTTCTTTTCACAGAGATTCCTGGGATGTTTTGTCATAAGTGACATTAGCCATTGAAGAATAACCCAGTGATCCAGCACGATGAAAAAGTTAATTCCAGACAAGAGCAAGAAATCATCTTTGGGAAAGGCAGCTTTCTATACAGAATGCCATTGAAATGCCCCCCCCAACTTTTATAATAGTTTTGTTTTATATTTTTGACTTCTTGTATCAGATCCAAAGCTCTATTGTACAGCAAACGTTCATAAAAGCCCATGTTCAGATTTGTATTTTATAATCCCTGTTCACTGCCAGCACACAGCTGTCCATTCCAAAGCAGGAACCTGAGGATTGGTACAGGGGGAAAGAGAACCATTTCCAAGGAATTACGCTCATTTTGTAGTGAACTGCCCAAAGTATTCAGATTAACCTGTTCCCTGTCCCTTGCATTTCTTTTGTTTTTTAAAGAAAAGAAACATAATTTTAGTAACTAGTTGATTCCTTAGATGGTTGGTTTCTTTTGAGATTCATTCAAGCGATGTCAAAAGAAATTACAAGTTCATTGTACCCTGGAAGGATTTGCTTTGATCCAATGAGTTGAAGAAGTATTTAAAGGGGAATATGAATAGATTACGAAGAATGTTCACTGAATCACATTTTAATATTTCTTTTTAGCAAAAAAAGTGAAGAAACTAAAATGGATCTTCACAAGTGACAAAATGTTTGCACTTTAATTGTGTTCCCACCAGTATGAATCTCTTTCTCTTTCTTTTCACGCTAAGATAATTGTGTTTGATAAGAGCTGGAAACTTTTTTAATGGTTTAAGTTTTCATCATTTGCAGATACTCACTGGACATCAAAAGACTCATTGCACATAAAAATGAAACAAACTTTTTTTCAATTTGTGTAATTTGCAAGGCTGTACAATGTGTGCTGATGCAAGCCTTTTTCAGTTCAAGAAAATAAATGTTTACAAACACAAACTTTTGTGGTGCATTTGTTTGAACTTCTAGGAGTCTTCTGAAACCCGGATGAATATGCTGATGGTTTGGATCCCTATAAATGTGAGAAAATAACTTGAAAATAACTACTACTGTAATTTTTTTGTAAAACCACCATCTCTTCCTCTTCTTAAAGCATTCATTTACACCATCTTCTTTTTTTTTTTAACATTTTCCCCATACAAGTGAAAAGAGAGAATAGATCAGGCTGTAAGGGCTGCCCCTGTTTAGTAGTTTTTTTTCTTGTTTTAGCACAGGTGCTGACTTGCTGTGTAGATAAATAACAACCAGTTCCTTTCCTTTAAGGCCACAGCTTTGTAAAACATGCATTTTTAATTCCTCTAAGTGGAAACTCAATGTAAATGTTGTATTTAAAAACATTTTGCAGTGGTTAAGTAAATAATTTTGGTGCCTAATTTTCTCGTTTCAAAAATTCTACTACTGAACAACTAAACATCAACATGTGAAGCAGCAAGAACTGTCTTTTGCATGTTTAGTTTCTAAATTGTTTGTGTGATTAATCAAAGTATGCAGAAGAAAATCGGTCTGTCTGGGGATGAGACAGCGTGATGAATTGAGCATGAGGGACCTCGTTCTGCCAGAGGCTGTAATGACACATATTTACATGACTAAAGGTAAACCTCCCCTCTGCATGTCTCCTACAGCCGGAGAAAGGTTAACTTTAAGCCCCTAGCCAAAATACACATCTACTTAATAGTAGGACCACTTTGCTCAAAGGATGGATTCTTGGCATTCAAGTACATCTGCTGAATTAAGTCATACCTGAGAGGATATCTGTTTTCATCCTGAGCTGGAATCGCCAAAGAAACCAAAGAAAATATAACTCCAGGTGATCTAAGTTACAGTATTCCACTCCTGGACAGCACGGATCATAGTGTGACCAATGCACAAGCTGCATCACTGCTTCCAGTTAATAACCAGAACTAGCTTAGGATTGTGGTTTTAGTCCTGTAAGTCAGAAGTTTATAATGACAGGTGCCACAACTCGGAGAGGCAGTTGCTGCCTCCGGGTAAAAAAAGAGAATTCTAGGGCAAGATGTAGAAGAAGAGTGAATAACTGAGTTACCATCCATTCTGAATGACCAAAGAACAGTACTAAATACAACATCCAACCTAGCCATTCCAAAGCAATAAGTCATGTATGCTAATCCAGAATATGACTCCTTCCTACTATTACTACAGGCAGGTAGTTTCTGAGCACCTTTTTTCTGTTGAGAGGAGCAGTTACTTTTTTTGCCTGGATAGGCTGATAGGTGTCTCACTGATGATTATGAACAGGACCCAGTAAGTGTCAGAGGCTTCTGCACCCATTTTAGATTCAGAGTTAAAAAAATACTTCTGCTTTACAGTGCTTTGTTCACGTTTTGTGCCACTTCACAGTGTCCCTATGAGAGGGCTCATCAGACGTTAGCCTTCAAACTTTAAGTTTAAGAAAGATAAGACCAGCTCTACTTCCCTGACTTTTACACTTCTGTCCCTTTTGGTTCGTAAAAAGGCACAACTCGGGTCTGTGTACAGAGACCCTGGAACTGGATTTATTTCCCAGCTGAGAATAGACACTGTACGGATAACCAGTTTTCTCAAATGCTCTCACCAACCTAAAATTAATTTATTTGAGTTTCTTGCCATTCCATGTTGGAGCCATTTTAAAAGTAATTAATGGCAAAAGGAATTAAGTAAGGACACAAATTATACTGCAGTGATTTAATACATTTAATTGGGTTGGGAGCATGTAACTGCTAAGGCTGAGGAAACAGCAATCAAGACTAACTAGAAAGCTTGGGTGAATCTATTATCTACTCCACCCAAGGCTACTACTTGAGTTCAATTTTTAGTTAATGCAGTAATATTACTGTACAGAATGCATCCCTGAACTGTGAACGCATTCACTGTTGTGACTGTACACTGAAAACAAATGTTCATAATGAAGAAAACAAACAAGCCCCATTGCTGGGGAGCACTGAAAAACCCACAGGTGTGTGCCTGGGTTCAGGTAAACATAACAGCACACCTGAGAATCTACTCGCACCCTCCGTAAGACCAGTTTTGCTGTCATTCCAACAGCTCCTTTTCCTATCTAGTGACACAAGCCATTTTGTTCTTAAGGTGGAATGAAGTTCTATTCTCATGTTTACACAAACTTGTTCGTGCCTTAAAACTTCACATTAGATGTTTGCTAGCTTATCTTCTCATAGTAGCTTGCTTGAATGTGAAAAGAGAGTTTTAATTAAAATCACAACTAATGTTTGTAAAGATCTGTTTTAGCTAGCTTCCCTAGAAAATTGGTGCTGGTTGTAATTTCCCATATTTAGTCCTGAGGCAAAGAATGCTTATATGAAGCTTTGGAGAAAACTGATCAAAGCACCTCAAAATTTAAAGTCATCAAAAATAACCAGTGCAGAAAGGACTGACTTCAGTCCCCTTGGTGTTTCTACAGTCCAGTCTTCATGAATATTGATGTGCTGCCTCTATTCAAATTCCTGCTCTTGCAGTTTGGGTATTTTTGGCTATTGATGTCAATAAAATAAAATTAAACAGTGCACAACATTAAAGTGACTTCATTTTAGAAGTCTTAATTCTCACATGTAAACCAGAACTCTTAAAAGGTCCTAATTTCCAAAACCTTCTGAAAGTTATCCCCCTTAAGTGCTTTTATTTGAAAATTAAGAGAAAAGCCATTATTCACACCTGAAAATTGTAGACGTGAGGTCCAGTGTAAATGAAGGTGTCTCTTGGCTGACTTGAAAATTATGCAGTCACGTTCTTAACCTGAGATGTGTGAACCTCCCTTTCGTTCAATGATGGCCTCATATGTTTAGCTTGTAGGACTGGGGTTTGGACTTATCTGACAGGCCCTCTTTAGCAAAGCTAATTTTCTTTTCCTGCTTGTAACTACTTGACTTCTTTGCAATGTTTGCTGACTGTCAAAATTTGTCAAGTAAAAGTGAATCTTGCATAAGAGATGAAGAAGCATTAAAATTGGTACAGGACACAAACATATTAACACCTGCTGTTTTATTTTGTCAGTCTTACCAGTAAAGCATAGAGCAGTCATTCTGTGGGATGCATGCAAAATGAATTGTTTCTGCACTTCTGAAGAGATATGTGATGTCAGAAAGACTAGTGCTGTAAACCAAAGAGCCATATAGGAAAAACTTTTACCTTGCTGATAGTTGTTTGCTTTAAAAACTGCTATCAGGTATAAAAATAAACTCCACTACTACTTATAATGCTCACCAGTGAAGTTCATTCTTAATTCAGTTCCCATGTCCCAGTTGACTTTGAATCTGAATTAGACTAAGGACTGATGATGATATATCATGCTGAGAGCAGTGAAAATTTTCAGGCACAGAAATGCTACAAGGTGGCTGTGGTACATACTAGCTTCAACATTTCCCAATGTTGTACTTTGTTGTTTGCAAACAGTACTTGATAGCTAACTTAAAGAAACTATACTAAAAAAGAAAATGAAAAAAAGCAGTGTTGCATTACATCAAACTCAATTTACAGAACTTGAACTGAAGACCTTTCTAACACCTACCTTGTAACTCTTCCTTGCAGTGGTCGTAATATTAGTTGGATAAATTGGTATGCAGCACAGCCTTGCTGTTTGTACAGTTTCCAAACTAGTTACTGTAAGAAACAGCACTAGAATAATGCTAGGATAATCCACAGCACTGATTTACAGACGCTAGGAAACACCACAGCTTGTCTCTATGTTAATTCAAATCCTTTTAAACTGGAACTGATACTTTAATTTGTTAATGGACCATTGATTAGAATTCAGTAACAGTGCAATTAAAAGAAATTCACTCGTGAAAATGTTTTCCTTTACAATCCAACTGAATCTGCACTGATTTGTTGAGTTTTTTGAGAGGGAAGGTGTGAATCACCAATGTCCTAAAATGTAAACAGCTTTCTTGCATTATCTTCCATATTGATTGCCAAATTCAATTTTGTGTGTTTATCTGATACTGGCTAAAATTTCCACAAGAGTGACAGATGGAATTTCAATCAAATGTGGCTCCGTATGTTCTCAGAAGTCTTAGACTTGCAGCAGCAAATATTCTGGAGGTGGGCTGCAAAGCTTCTTTACACCTTACGCAACATTACATACATAAGCAACTTGGGAAGCTGTTTGGACATGAGAGAACCCTTTAAAATCTTTTTAGAGCAAAGCTATGGAAGGTACCTTAATCCACGTGCAGCTTTCTGCCCTCTGGGGCCCTTCACTGTGCAACCAGCCCAGCCTGATGCCTGTCCTGCACTACAAATGCTCCCTGTGTTTGCAGCTTCTCACGGCCGTTGCTCCAGGGGCTCTCAGATTAACGGCAGCATAGTCGCAACTGCAGCAGCTCGGCGACCCTGTGGTTAGACAGTTAGACGTGTTAAGTTGTACCTACTTGAGAACGTAACATCAGTAATTCCTGTTGATGTCCAGATGTAACCCTTACCAGATGATCCGCAGGCCCTTCCCTTGGTATGCATCAACAAAATTCTGCTTTGTCTGTGTAGGAACTGTAGAAAATCGCGCTTTCCAAGGCACGTCCCTGAGCAGCGCTGCTCCCTCACGGCTCGGCTGCGCTCGCCTTCTCACAGCAAGCCTCGCTCGGTTCTTTTCCACACACTGAGCACCGCTTTCTGCCAGTTCCCCCTCCCGCACCCTTGGCCTTCCCGGTTGAGCTGCATCTCTCTGCCCGCACAGCCCCGCACCACACACCACGTGTGCGCAGGCCCTTTTTCCTGCGGCAGCCACAGAGCAGAAAAGCTTCAGAGCCGCCTCGAGCACCGGGACAGAGCGCACAAACCGCCCGAAGGGGACGCGCGAAGCGCCAAACATGGCGCCCATCGTCCCTACAGAGCGAGGCGAATCTGCCGCCATCGAGCGCGCGACCCAGGGCGGGCACCAATCAGAAGGCGGGGCTCGGGCCCCCGGCGCAGGCGCGTGACGAGGGGTCGACGCAGCAGAACGGAGGTAGCGGCGCATGCGCACGGCGGCTGTCGCGGCTCCGGAGCCCGGCGGTCACCATGATGTGGTTCGGGGGCTCCATCCCGGCCGCCATCGCCGCCGCCAAGCAGCGGAGTTCGGTCTTCGTCGTGTTTGTGTCAGGTACGGCCGGCCGGAGCGGGGCGGCGGCGCCGAGCGCCGGGTTTCGGCCTCCCCTGTGCTGACACGACTCCCGCGGCCGCCGGGCCGGGCCCTACCCTGCCCTGCGGGCCGCGAGCGGCGGGCGGAGCTGGTCCTGTCCGGTGCCGTCCGCACGGGGCCGCCGAACCGAAGCGCGGGACGAGCCCGGCCCGGCGTGTCCGCGGCCCCGCGCGCTCCTCTCTTCGGCCGCTCCTCCGCCAGCTGCGCTGCGCCCCGCGGCGGGCGCTCATCCGTGCTGTGTCAGCGCGGGCCGTGGTGGCGCGCCGTGCCTCCGGGCCGGGCAGCGCGGGGCGCCGCTGATCGCGTGGAGCGCCGCGCTCGATCCGCGAGCTTTCCCTTTCGGGCTCTCCGTGCCGTTAGTCGCGTAACCGACACGTTGGAGGAAGTGAACTCGCGCTGTCTCGGTGCAGAGGAGAGAGGAGGAGCCGCTGCAGTGCGGCTGTCCTGTGCTGCTCGCCGTGCTGCGGAGCGCCGGTCAGCCCGACTGGGGACGCGGGCTGCGAGCTTCCGGGCGGCGTCTGAAAGCCCTGATAACGTGATGGCATCTGTGCCGAACGGCTTTTAACTCGCCGTTATTAGTTCTGTTCGTTTCTCTGCCTTTTCCTTAAGCATTCTTCAGCGTATTTGCTTTCAGAACTGACGTTACCGACGGGTTGTATGTAACTACGTGCAAAGCCAGGTGGTAAGCAGGAGGAAGGCAGCTGCTCTGCGATGCTCCACATCTCCAGGGTTAGACATGTTCTGTTGGATTTCTTGAATGTCTCACATTCTTAAAGATTTTTAGTCGCGTTCAGAACCCGTGACTCAGGCTGGCGATAAGTGTGTGACTGCAGGGATGTAGCCTTGCTTTGATACTGTAACACTTGCGTGGTGGTGATGTTGAATCTTCGTGCTGCAGACTGGCCCATAGGACAAGCGTTCCTAATTCAGCTGCCTGAGCAGGAAGAGGTGCTTTCAGAAGTGTTCCTTGGAGGTGCTTTGTACACTTTGCTCAGTGATCTATGGGGGACAAAACATCAGTTAAATGGAAAAATGATAAATAGTAAATACAAATCAACTGTGATTGTAGTACAAGCACTGTGAAGGATAGCTAGCTACTAGATTCAGTCTTGACGAAAATAATTGAAGTCTGCTTGGTTCACTGCTTTTTGTTTGGTTCCTACTACCATCTGCCTGTCCGTCTCTTCCAGTTTGCTGCTTCTCTGGACAAGCACCTGGAATGAAGAACTGGATTATTCCCTCTGACTCTATTTCCTACAGGCAAGCTGTAATGTGGCTGCTTAGCTTAACAATGAGGCAGTGTTTGCAGCTGAAGTTGCGTGTTGTTCAACCAGCTTTTTTTTTTCCAGCATTTCTGTTCTTGGACTTCGTAGTGTAGTTTTAAACCTTCCTAGCATAGTTCTAGTTGGGATCTTACATGCACTGGCATATCTCATGGATGTCTCTGCTATCTTCTTGGTAGAGTTCTGTAGATGGCTTTCCATCCTGCGTGGTTAGAAGACTCCTTTAATGTTTTGAGATATTTAATCTTAAGTTAATAGTTTGTTTCCACGTGAAACTTCCTTGGATGCCTCCTCTGTTCTGGTTGGGGTGGGTAAGATTATTTCTTTCCAGACATTAGGCGTGTTCTAATACTGAAAATACCAGGCTGTGTTTTAAGAGGTGCCTTTTCAGGAGTGCAAAAGCAGGGGCTGTGGGGTAGAGAAAAAAGCACTTCCAGCTAAAGTGTTTGTGTTTCTGTTTAGAAACATTTGTAGGAACAGCCCTTTGATTATAACTTTTATTTTTAGGATTTTTTGTTCTTTAACAAAAGAGCGATTTGCAGTCAGCTGGTTATTTGTTAGTGCTTTCTTGCTAAGCTGTATCCAAGCCCTTTTCAAGTTAAACATGTGAAGTAACACGAGGCGGAGGTGAGCAGACCCATATTCCAGCTTGCTGTCGTTTCCAGAATGGGCAATCCTTGCCCTCACTGAGGAGCTAGGAAATGCAGGTTGATGAGCAGCAGCCAGCCAGCTCCTTCTGTAAGGGAGACATTTGTCCCTGATGGCTGCGTGCTGAACAAGCTTTGAAATTTTGATTTGTCGTTTTTATTTTAGGACTGAGGAACAGGGGAATTAAGTCCTTTGGCAACCTGGGGTGGTTTTGAATAGATTCCTCTTACAGGAACTCGGTCATTGCAGATGAAGTCTTTTCAGTGATCTGAACCACGTGGGAGGTGATGGATACCTGTCCCTGTGTGGAGCTCTCACTTGACCTGACCACAGTGAAGAGATTGGCACATGTGACTGAGAGTTGTGTGCAGCTCGTAGATTGCTGCTAAGTGAAGTCAAGTTATGTGTGGGAAATCTGAGGGTCTTGGGAACAAGAGATCCGAGGCAGTTTGTAATAACTCGGTGTTTTGCTGAGATCTGAATTCTGCCAGTAATGTTGATTGCGGCCTCTCAGCTTTCTCCATGCCTTTCACATTTCGTTTTCAGGATACAGTTACTGGCATAAATGAACATGAGCTCCCAAGTGGGAGAGGGTTATTAACAAAAAGATACTCAAGTAGCTATTCTGTAGGTACTTCCGATGCTAAAGTGCTTCATGAGGTACAGTTTCACAGAAGGTGATTTATCAGCATTTTCCTTCCTGGATCACAGCTCTTGGAGACTGCACGGTGAATAACCTGACCTGTTTTTGTCCTTCAGCATTCTTTTGCCAACTGCAGCAGTTGTTTGTCTGGAAAAGTTACCATTAGGCAAGTCTTGAGGTATTTTTAGTAGCCTAATCGGATGAGCACATGTGAAAGTGTGTGCAGCACAGCGGCTCCATCCGAGCGTGTTGGGGGGGGAGAGGCTGCACCACTGGGCAGAACAGCTGCGGCCACCCGCTGCACTTGGTTCCCTAAAAATATCCTGAATGTGAACTCAGGGTGTATAGGCTGACAGGAACAGAGATTAACGCTTCTAGGGAAAAATCAATACGTACAGATGGAAAACACTTCTCCAAAAGCAGCGTGTTTTGTATTGGTTTCCTTCTGAGCAGCACTGCAACCAGTCCCGACCTTAAGGGAGCAAGGCTTCGCAGGGGCGCTCCTGGTCATTCATGAGTGAAAGATATTGTGTGAAACAGTGACTGGCATGAAACAGTTTGTTGTTGAATAAGGGGCTTCTGTACTAGGAAGCCAGTATGTGACTCTTCATCGAGAGTGCAGTCAGTTCCAAGCTGCTAGGAAATAATTGAAATTAAAGATAAACAAATACTTGTAGGCCGGTGCACTTGTGGAAAACTGATTAACGTTCACCTGAGCTTATTGATTAACCCAAATTCCCACTAAACTGGTGCTTTAGAATACAAAAGTGATTAAAATAACAGTTGTGAATTTGTGGCCCTTCTTCAGTTTCCTTTACTGACATAGCTGCTCTTCTGTTCCTGGGTGCTCCTGACTCCTTTTCGTCCATTCCCACTGTTACTGTTCATGTCAAGAATTGGAACACAAAAGTGATAAATCTGTGAACAAGGCTTTTTTTAAATTATCAAATTCTGAAGCCTTGTGTACTGAATTTCTAAGAGATGAAAAGTGTAGTTTTACCTGCGTTAGCAGCTGCTGTACTTAGTACTACTATGTACTTAAATTTGTTAGGAAGGACAAGCAGTGGATAGCAGATCAAGCCCAAAGGCAGGGAGAAGCAGTGGTTCATTCCAACTGCTGTGGGATCTCCTTGCAGATTACAAGAGCATAGCAAACAGGACACAAAAGCGTAAACATGCTCCCTGTAACGCGAAAATACGGCCCATGGGCAGTTGTGCAATGAGGTGATGCAATCAAGCCAATCCCCAGGCTGCCGTCAGTTCCTGCTCCTTTATCCCTGTTCCATCTGTGTGGTCCAGTCCCGTCTGCTCCCTGGACTAACTTGCCATGCAGCTGAATGAGTGTGCAAGCTACGTGCTTGCTGTCTTGGAAGGATTTTTGGTATATTTGCCTTTTTTTGGCATGTTAGCGAGATGAATCAGCTGGAGTGAATTACCTCCAGATTATAGGAAAGAAGAGAAGATTAACCGATTTGAAAATAATTGAGAGAGTCTCTTTCATCAACAATTCCAAGCAGCTGAAGCAGAGCTGAAGTCAGAAGCAGATTGTTCAGCTTCATGCATGTTGTGTTTGCAGGTGAGGATGAACAGTCTGCTGAGATGGCTGCAAGGTGGGAGGACGCTCAGGTGACCGAGGCTGCCTCCGATGGCTTTGTTGCTATTAAAATCGACACAAAAAGGTTTGATTCAACTCTTAATTCTGTCTCTTGCACGATCTTTCACTGACGATGATGGAAGTGTGAGGCATGGGAAGTCCTCTCCCTGCTCTGGAGGTATTCTGAACGCAGTGTTTGAGAACATAAGTGAGATCAGTACTGCTGAAGCCACTGGAATCTGAGAAAACTGAAAATTTGCAAATGTACTGCAGTGTTGTGCTGAATATTTTTTGCATGTTTCCTACTGGTTTCAGCATTAGTAAAAGAATGCTTGAGGATGTTCTCTTTCAAGAGAAGAAAATGCAAAAAAGGCCAAGTAAAAATAACGTGGAATCAAAATGCAAGTACACTCGAGGCAATCCTTTGTTCAGTAGCATAGGTCTGTAAGGCCCCAGAGAAATTCTCTCCTTTGTAACACACAGCACAGAAGCGTTGAGGCTTCTGGATAAATTACTCAGTTTTGTTAGAATAAGAACTTCAGTTCCAGTGAGCAGAGTGTGTTGACGTTTCCAGAAGTTGCATTGTTTTAAAAGGCTCTGCAGACCTTTTAGAAGACATGCTGCATTGTTTGCACTCAGTGGGTTAGATGTCTCTTTCCTCAATTGCTTCTTAGCACTGCTTCCATAAATAATCTACTGCAGTCAACTGTGATCAGCAGGGATTGATAACACTTATGCAAAATTATAATGAGAAGATGCAATGTGAGTTTGCTTGTAGTGTTCTCTCAAGTATTTAAATAGTTCCATGTGTGGTGGTAGAACAGTTATTTTTATGATGAAAGGCTTAATCTAAAGTTGTTGCAAAGTGATTGCTCTTCCTCAACATGGATTTTTTCTTTTTCCCAGTGAAGCCTGCCTGCAGTTTTCTCAAATTTGTATCCTTTGAAAACAGTTTAGCTATGTTGTGATTACAGGTAATTTCTCTCTACAAGTTAAGGCTGCTCTTAAATATAAACAGTATTATTAAAAAATCTATCTTCCTGCACAAAAATAAATAATAAGCTGTTATTAAATTGTATCATTACATATTCAGCTTACCGTTAGTTCTTAAAGAAAGTGAGCAAGTTTGTTTAATGTTAGTGCTGTGCAGTTCTCTCAATAGAAAGTTACCCAAAGCTTTATGTAACAGAATAACTAATAACTAAAATGCTAATCAGCATTAAGAAACAAACAAACAACAACAACAAAAAAACCTCTAAACTGTTATCTGAAGCTCAGAATTAGAGAGGAGGAGGGACAAATAGTTGAGTTGGGTTTGCCAGAAGCACAGGCATGAGGTTAGGTAAGCTTCCCCTGCCTTAAGTAGGTTGTTGCTTATAGCTCAGGAATTCTGTCTGATGCTGAAAAAGAATTTGGTCCTTGGATTTTCACAGTGCTGTAAAGCATTCTTACCTACGTAAGAAGTCATCTTGCACAAACATGAAGTCTTTCAAATCAAAGAGGAATTGGTAGTTGGGTATGTCTGACTGAGAAAAAAACTTTGGCTCAAACAATTTCAAGGAGAAGGTGAAATACTTATCAGTTGTATGGGATGTTTTCCAGCGTATTTGGTAGCTTTGTTTTTCTTCCTCCCCTGATATATTCAACTAGTTACCAGGTGGAGATAGAATATTGAGTGGAGATATTCAGCACCAAAGATTTCTTTTCCTTATAACGTTACTTTATAAATTTGTTGTCAGGCATTGCCCTTAACTGCTGCTGTGCAGATCCTGTAGTGTGCGTTCCATCCAGTTTTTTTATAGGAGACAATGGAATCCCTTTGGAAGTAATTGCTGGCAGCGTTTCTGCTGAGGAGCTTGTTACCAGAATCCATAAAGTGAAACAGGTAATGCTTGTGACAGGTGGATCTTTCAGACTGGGACAGGTGTGCTCGCATGCTTAAGACAGGCCCTTAACGTAGTCCTTGGAGAAATATGAATTATTGTGTTTATCTCCCTCCATCAACAAAATCAGCAAGTTTAAGTTCAATACATAATGTTGAATGGGTGTGAAAGTCCTGTGCAGAAATGCTGTGCTGTCTTTTGTTTCACAGATTGTTTAATCACTTGTGTAACCCCCACAGAAAGGAGGCATGTCAAGAAGCCTAAACTTGAATGATACACCAACTACTCTTTCAGTAATTTGTATGTGATTTTGTAATACTGTTTTATGATGTGGGTTTATAAAAAAAAATATGGTTATATATAATATAAGCACGGTTTTATCACTGGGAATTTGAGTGTAAGATTATAATTAAGAAAAAAGTTATATATGTGGTTGTGTCAGATTCAACAGCATGGGATAATTTTAGTTTTATGTTTTAAATAGGACCAAGTCTCCAAAACCAGTTCAGTAGCCTTGATGTTTGAACCTGAGGAAAACATACTCTCACTTGTTCCTCCAATTTCTTAGATGCACGCAGAAAAAGGGCAATCTCTGGAAAATCCATGTCAGTCCTCTGCTCCGTGCCCCTCGTCTCCATCCGATGGTGCTCCAGAAAACATTCAGTGTGCAGCAGCAGGTCCTTGTGGCTCTCCTGAGCCTCTTGTGTCTGAAACAAGACCTTCTGACGGTAATAGCCAATATGTTAACACAAATGCTAGCTGATGTGCTTTTAAATAATTTTCTCTGTCTTAATTGCTATGTAATATTACATAAAAGATTGTATATTGAGTGGAGTTGTTGAAAAACTTGAACATACCAGATGCTTCTTGCAGAACTTGTCATTCTGTGCTGTTCTAATGTGAGAAATACATGGTTTGTAATACAAAAAAAAGCAGAGTTAAAGATTCAGCTGAAAAGGCTCCTCTGGATTAGTAACCTGAAATCAAGCAGGGGGAAATAAAAAGTTTGAATAGCAGGACCTCCTTTCTTTTTTTTCCAGGATAAGTTTAGGTTGGATATCAGGAAAAGCTTCTGTGCTGAAAGGGTTGTTAAGCACTGGGATCAGCTCCCCAGGGAGGTGGTTGAGTCACCATCCCTGGATGTGTTTAAAATCCCTTTGGATGTGGTGCTCAGGGACATGACTTAGTGCAGGGCTGTTAGGGCAGTGTGGTCAGGTCGTGGTTGGACTCCGTGATCTTTAAGGTCTTTTCCAACCTGAGCGATTCTATGATTGACTCTGTGATTCTTCTAGAGATATCCTAGTTCCTGCCAGTTATGGCTAATGGTAAACGGTTGATATTTTTGTATGAAGAAATATACCTTTAACTTTTCTCTCATGCGTTATTTTCTTGTAAATCGCTTGCAGATGGAGCAAATTCAAGTCAGGCAAGCCAGGAAGCAACTCAGTCTTCAGATGAGCAAGTGAGCAATGCTCAGCCTGTGAATGATCTTGCTCTTAAAGTAGAAAGGTAACTCTTCTTTGTAGACTATCTAATGTATTCAGCACTGGAACAGGCTGCCCAGGGAGGTGGTGGAGTCTCCTTCTCTGGAGATGTTCAAGACCTGCCTGGATGCCGACCTGTGCGACCTGCTGTAGGGAACCTGCTTTGGCACGGGGGTTGGACTCGATGATCTCTGGAGGTCCCTTCCAACCCCTGCAATTCTGTGATTCTATGATTCTATTCTGTTTGTTTCTCAGGATGTAGTTCTGTTTTTATCAGACAGGCTGAATTACAGGATTTTGGTGCTGATTCTGTTGTCATCTGGCAGACGTTTCATGTGGGCTTATTTTTGTTTGGATGTCTGAGATTAATACTAGGAGGAACACAAAAATCAGCTTTTTAATTAATTTTTCCATACCCTGAGATAAAGAGGTCATCTGGAAAATTAAGAAGATTGTCATTACTTTGATATGATGTCATTATTTTGGTCTCTTTCAGACAGTATGCTTTCTGCAAAGATTTTGAAGGAGTTAAAATATTGTACTGCAAGCACTGAAACTAGTTCAGTAATGCTACCCTAGGTTTCCTACAGAGATGTCCTCTCATTTTCTTGTCTGTTTGGTGACTGCAGTCCAGGCATATTGCAAAAGGCAGAGGAATTCTATTTTGTGACTATTCTGCTCTTCATTTGATCAATGAGCTGTAGCAAGACCCAGTAAGCAATGGTAGTTCCATGACTAAAAAGTATGGTATTAAAAAGACAAAGTCACTATGTTAATGTAGATATAAAATTCATTTTTAAAATACAAGTGAATCTTAAATTGCACCATATTTGCATAAAGTACAACATATTTTCTATCAGGAAAAAAAAAGGAGGCAAAGCCATGTGGTACGTAGCACTTCTCTTTTAAAAAGTATAACAGCAGCTACTGTACAAAAACAAAAAGTTCCTCCTGTCTGACCATGTGTGGCATTTGGTCATGCCTGCCCTCTCCCCAGACTTAAAAATACATTGCAAATTTTGTGCATTGGTCCTTATTCTAAGGCACCTGTCTGGATCAGTGGGACAAACACATGTGTGTCTATATCAGTACTTGCTATATATTGTTTGTTTTCCATTTTAGGAAGTGATGTGCAGAAGAAACCAGATGGCTTAAATAGTTGAGAACAGGTTGAGATTAGTGTTTCTGTTACCATAGTTTACAAATAGTACTGCTTATTGTATGTCTTACAAGATGTCAAACAACAAGAATATCTATGGTTCTTTATTTAGTCAACAGAAAAGAACAGAATATGTTAAAACTACCATTAAAAGCTGCAGGCTAGGTGCTGAATCACTACCTTGTGTTGTGATGGATGGTACAGCCACACGTGAGTGAATCAATACTCTTACATTAGCTCTTAGCAGTGTGTTACAGTTCCTCTTCTCTTTCATGTGCTTTATGCTTCTGTGCTGGGAAATGCTTCATTAAAAGCAAAAATGTTAATAGTAGATAATGCCATTTTAAGACTTTTTTCCTTTGCTTTTAAATTTAGAATCACAAAAAAGCTTGAAGAAAGACGAGAGGAGAAAAGGAAAGAAGAAGAACAGGTAAAGCGAAAATGTGGAACTGCTTGCAGTATTTATTTAGACACCCACATTTGAATAAATGCTTAATTGCTTTTTAAACGAATATACTTCAGTCTTGTACCACTTACCCAAGGCAATTTTATGGTCTCATTTTTATTGTCTCTCTTGTTTATTCAGAAGGAAATTAAGAAAGAAATAGAAAGGAGAAAAACTGGTAAAGAAATGTTGGAGTACAAAAGACGTCAGGAAGAAGAACTGACAAAACGAATGTTAGAGGAAAGGAACAGAGAGAAAGCAGAAGAGAAGGCAGCTAGAGAGCGTATCAGGCAACAGATTGCATTGGTAATTTCTTCATTTGGAATGACAGCTTGCTGCTTCTTTCTTGCAAGGGCTGATAGTACAAACAGGATACATTTTCTCATTTGGTAAAATGTTGAAAAATCTTCAGTTTTTCTGTTTGGAACCTCTGTGGCTTTGCATGGTGACAACTTAAGCATTTTAGTAGCATTTGCTGTGAAGCTTCTACTTTTATATGCATAACGATGATGACTGTGAGAATTAATACATTCGCTTTTTTTCTATGTAGCTTGAGCCCAGTGATGAATTATAATTAAACATTAAAAAATTGTAATTCAAACTGAGATCTGAAAGGGAAGCCCAGGAAATACTTAATTGTTTGAAAATGGAGGTTTGATTTTTTTTTTTTAAGTTTGTATATATAGGTGTTTATGTATGTATATGAACAGTTCACAGCTGAAATTCCTCTTTGATTTCAAATTTTGCCTAGAACATGTAGAACTACAGCAATGTGACTTGTCATAGATTTTTCCCTTTCTCTTCACTGGGAAGTTACACTATCATGGAAGGCTATCTGATGAAGTAACTCAGTGAAAAGTGTATTTTATCTTTCCTAGGGACAAGAGACAGTCCTGTTTGACAGTGAATACAGCTTTGCAGCACCGTTGCCTTTCCTCTGTGCCACTTAGAGCGGTTGGGTTCTCAGTACAGACTGAGTTTTTTGAGTATTAAGTTAAGGTGCATAGTGAAAATGAAGGTTTATGTTTGGCCTTTCCTAAGGATCGTGCTGAGAGAGCAGCTCGCTTTGCGAAATCGAAGGAAGAAGCAGAAGCTGCAAAAGCTGCAGCTCTTCAGGCTAAACAGGCTGAAATGGAAGCCAGAAGAGAAGCATCTCAAAAGGAGCGAAGGTGAGTAGTTTTAGAGAAAGCAGAAATGTGTCCTCATGGGAAGAAAGGTTAAAAAAATCTTTGCGTAAGCATTAAGAAATTTCATAGTATGTCCTAACCTATTAATTGATGCTATGCTGGTGTGTTTGAATACTGACATAAAAATTAGCTTTCTTTTGTGATATTAACTCATGGCTATTTCCATTAACGTTATGTTCTCAGATAACTTCCATCCTTTAGACATTCCTGACAATGATACATTCGCTTTCTGATCTTTGATTTGAATACCAGGTATGATGGGGCTAGGTAGGGAACTAGATGAGGTGGCTGTGTCAGAACTACGGTGGAGAATGTGCTGCTGACCCAGCTGTTTCTCTGGGTGCACAGCTGGCTTGGATTCAGCAAGGCTTGTTTATGCACATCAGCATTAGAGTCAGATGTGGCGTCTGTCCTGCCTGATGCTACTGTTTCAGAAAATATCCTAGCTTATGGAGGCCTTAAATAGTTACGGAACCACTGTGAATCAAAACCCCAGAAGAAAGGGCACAGTGCAGGAGTAACCTGTTAGATAGCTGAATATAGCATTACCTGCCAAGCTAGAGTGAATACCTATGCCCTCATAGTATAACTCCCAAAAAATCCAATAGAAGTAATGCAGGCTACACAAAATGCGTGTGGTTTATATTTCCTTCTGATATTCATTGTTATGTGTGATTAATACAAGCATCTTGTTTGAATACTGATGAGTCTGGTGAAACGCAGAAATGCATGGTGGTATATAAAGAAGATGGTTATCAACTGCGAATCCAAATCCATAAGCTATCTGAACTGCCATAAATAAGATGGCTGCCCCTCCCTTCCACACCTGAATACTGCCAAGCTAAAGCCCCACGAGTGTTTGTGATTGTTAATAAACCAACTGACCATGGTGAATGTCCTGCAGTGCAATAGCCAGGATTCAGTTCCGCCTTCCAGATGGATCTTCCTTTACTAACCAGTTCCCATCTGAAGCACGGCTGGAAGAAGCGAGGCAGTTTGCTGCACAGGTAAATCAGTGTTTCATTTTCTCAGCTACATGCTAATTACAGATTAATGTAGCAGCAACTAGTTGAACATGGCAGAATCATTGTTAGCTGCTTTCCTTTTTGTTAATTTGAAGTGAGTTTTGGTTAGCAGCATTCTCCAGAACCACCAACAGCCTTTATACAGCTGCAGCATGGAACTTGTCAGAGACATTAAAAGTTCTGCTATTATTCATATGAAGATGATTGTAATTCTGATAAGAACTCTTGGGCAGTAAGGCAGTGTGTGCTCAGCTGGCAGCTCCGCAGTAGAAAGTGAAAAGTGAGCAGTTAGTTTTAACTAAAATGTTCTCTTTGTGTTTTCACAGACGGTTGGTAATGCTTATGGCAATTTTTCTCTGGCGACAATGTTTCCCAGAAGGGAATTTACCAAAGAAGATTATGGAAAGAAATTACTGGAGTTAGAGCTAGCACCCAGTGCTTCTGTAGTGCTGCTGCCGGTAGGTGTTGCTTTGGGGTTGGCAGGTGCTTCTGGTCAGCCATTATAAAACTTGTTTGAATTCTGTTCTTTACTGTCTCTAAGACATATTGCAAAATATAGTATAATTAAATATTAGTATATAATATATATTATATAATATATAATAATTAAATATAGTATAATTAAATAAAGTATAATTTCTGTTAGGACTAATTAGGAAAGGGATTGACATAGATATTTGTTTATTGTGGAACCAAACGTGGTCTTTTCTAGTGTCTGTTGAGCAGCTTCTAAATTACATGTGAAATACTCTGCCTAAATGGGTACAGCTTTAATACCTGACAAGTGTGCTTTTGGTGTTCGCATCCAGGCAGGAAGACCTGCTACTTCTGTTGTTCAGGCTTCAGGTGGTGACCTGTGGAAGTTCTTGGGCACGATACTTTATCCCCTCCTCGCAGTGTGGAGATTTATTAGCAACTTTCTGTTTACGAGTCCACCCCCCTCAGAATCTACTGTGAGAACAGTCCATCAGCAAGAGCATTCGAATGCCTCAAACTCTAACAACGTTGAGCAAAGCAGGTAATCAAAGCTGCTTATGGGAGCTGTCTCTAAGCACTTGCTAGAATTGTCTCAGTCTTATATTATTGAACTGAACCATATCTGTTCTTTGATACTTGTTGCTCTGTCCTTGCAGTTTTGGGCAACCACCCTTCTATGTGGCTGAAGGATAAACTGGGGGCAGGCAAACTGCATCCCAGCCCTGATTAAGCTATCCTGGTTGTACTTGTGTGATTAAGCAAGCCCTTTACTGCTTGCTTCAGTTTCCAACTACAGTGTAGGAAAAAAAAAAAAGCAAGAAAAAAACAGTTTTGCAGCCAGTAATGAACACAGAATTCAGCTGTAACTATGAATATGGGTTTCACTTGAGCTGATACTGTTTGGAAGATAAAAATTTTCAAAATGTAAATTTTGAAGATGTAAAGTTCTCTTATGGTGTAGTTACATAAGGAACACGAGCAACTGAAGTCGATGAGAGAGTTGAGGTTTTGTGTTGGAAGAAGAATCTCTTATACCGGATCTATTTTTAAGTAGGCATGTATCACCTCAGTGCCAGGAGAACCAAAGTTCTGTTTGACTACTAAACGCCATATATGTAGCTGGGTACCATTCCCCAGGGAAGGAAAGGGCTGAGGAAACCTATTTTGGGGGATAAGAGAAGGAAGGATGCTCTACTTACACACTGCCTTTTGTACCCTAGGCAAACTGTCAGGAAAAGAGTAACAGAAAAACGAGGGGAAGACTTCAAAAAAGAAGGCAAAATATATAGACTGAGGACTCAAGATGATGGAGAAGATGAAAATAATACTTGGAATGGAAATTCTACACAACAAATGTAGTTTTGAGTAATTGCAGTAATGAGTCAGGCTCTTTTTTTTTTCCTTATTTGATTTAAGTCATCTAAAGCTTCTGGAGAAGTGGGGCTTCTTTCTCACCAACTGAATTACTTAATTCTAATTCCTACAGTGGAGTATGGAATAAAGTTGCCTATTATTTCAGAACAATCAAGTGGGTGTAGCTGTGGCTTAAGAAGTCAAGAGTTGAAAAGATTGAAAATCTCCATCAGCTTTCATAATCATTTCCCTACTGCCATTAGTAAGGCACTTTTTAATCTTTAAATATTCTGCTACATAAATTTAAGCACCAGGTATTAATATAAAGGCCATAGTAGGGAATGACTGATTTAAAATGAGGGTGTCAGAAGCACTATAAGTAGCAAATCAGGTAACTAATTTATGTTTAACTTTTTTCTTGCTTCTGCAACTGCAAGCAAAACCTTGTAGTTTTTAATTCCCCAAGCACTCAATAAACTATTTTCCAGAAAACATAGCTGTCTTTTCTTGTAACATTCCTCCGAGGTACATAGTCACAAAGAAGCAAGCGGCTAGACTTACAGGCTGATATTTAAACTACAAGTCACAGTTGTTTCAGTTTACATGACCTTACTTGGGAGTTCCTGTTGAAATCTGGTAAAAGTACTATGAAAGTTTTTAGTGTCTGAAAAGGTGGTGTGGGAGAAAACCCATTTCTTTGTCACATGAAGTGGAAATGTTGAGAAGAGAGACTGCAATACAAGAGTGCAGAAACTTTTATTTTGAAGGTGAGGACGTGGCTTTCACCTATGAAGAATGCTGACTTGTCTTCCTCCCCAGGTATTGTGCATTTATATTTTTTACAGTTACAGGCGTTCAGTGCTGCTGCAGACTTCTTTGTAAAGGAACTTCAGTAAGTAGTGCACTGTTCAAATGTAAAGGCTTAGTGCTTTTGCTTTTGTTAAAAAATAATTCATGATAAAATTAAGAAAATACTATCGATGAAATGAAGGAATGGGGGGGGGAAGGAACCTGCACAGTAGCTGCAATAGAACAGTACATTCTGCTATCCCTGTTTGTGCCAGTGCTGGCACTAGCTTGTCTTCGAAAGATTAAGCAGCAGCAGAGCTTCGTGGGATGCTCTCAGATCCCTTGGAAAGACAAGAAGGATCCAAGGGAAGATCAGGAAGGAGGGCAGATGAAGGTTTAGGCTCAGAATCCTTACACAACTTGGAACAGTCAATTTTGACTTGAAAAAAATTATCAATGGTAGCTGGAAAAAAATTTAGTGTTTTTTACTTCATATTTTAAGCCAACAGCAAGATTGGAAATCACCTCCAAGGCAAGATACTGGGGTGCAGCAGTATAAGCCCCAGGTATCTTTTTCAGTACTGCAGCGTACAGTTCTGTAGGCATTCTTTGTTAAGAAAAAAAAAAAAGCATTTTAGCAAGTAGAGATACTGTTTCAATCCGTTCCACGTATTCAAATGAATTAAATTTTACATTTTAGTAAGTTCTATGGATGATTGTTTATGAGATCTTTTGGATAATGTTCCATATTTATATGAAATAAGTGCCAGGCCCAGTGCTCCAATTCCAGAAAGACCAAAAAGCACATATAGTGCTGTTTCTGCACTGTGTGATGTTAAATCTAATCCCAGAAAGCGCACACTGGCAGCCAGTCCTGGTGTGGTGTCTGGTATCACTGTTCATGAGAAAACAATAAGAAGTAGTTAGTACATGGCTTGTCAGGAGCATTTTCCTGTGTACGTGTGCATCACTTCCTCACTCTGCACGGCTTTTTAGCGTGGCTCTTCAGTGCTCTGGCAGTAGCTGTGGGTCTCAGGGATCAGCAATTGACACAGCTCTAGCTCAGAGTAATGGTACAGCTGAGGGCTTATAGTGAGCTCCTGGGGCTGAAGGAGACACAAGTAATTCCTGATAGAAAATATCCTTTTAAACACCCAAACTGAAGTGGTTGTGGCTGAGTTAATATACTTAGTCCAGAGATCACAAGACAAAAAAGAATATTACCCAAGTCTTCTTAGAGAGTAGTCAAAATCATTTTTAAGAAAAATGCAGTGCAGGAGTGCTGAATGGGTGGGATGTGGAAAACATAATAGAATGCAATAACTTTTTTGTCTGTTTTGAGGACAGATGCTTAGCTAGGTGTTAGATTTTATGCTAACATAACATTCTGTTTTGGAAACAGAAATGACAGTATGTTCCGCATGAATGTCTTCATTAATAAAGGCTGGTGATTAGGCAGTTTACTACCCCAGCTCTTTAAAAGAATACTAGAGAAAAAAGTCTTTTAGGATGAGACATATGGAAGTGCAATTTCTGCTGCACCACTTACCTTCAGACTCCGTTTCCAGACAGGGATGTGGGCCTGCTGCAGGATCTGGAAAGCCATTGCAGCTGATGATCTGTGAGTAATACCTGGCAGAGGCCTTGGGGAGCCGTGGCAATGTGGGATCCGTGTGATTCACATAGTAGAACCCAAACCTTTCATCAAAGCCTGCTGCCCACTCAAAGTTGTCCATCAGTGACCATGCCGTGTAGCCACGCAGGTCAACACCATCAAGTACGACAGCTGTTAGCAGGAGCAGGCACAGCAGGTTAGTTGAGCAGTCAGGTGACAGGAGTCACCAGCAGGCCAGCAGTGGTGCAAACAGGGCACTACAGAAGGGCAAGCTGAGTGCAGTGCAGTTACTGCCACGTTTGTCTCACCATCTCCCTGTCCCTACCAGTTGTGTGTTGCTACAGCTAGTAACGAGCCAGGGCAGCTCAGCCAGCCCATGAAGACTGCTTCTGTTGGCTCCAAAAGTCAGAGCTTTCATTCAAGAACTGAAGGTTTAACAGAATGATGAGTATTTAAATGTGTTTATGGGGGGGGGAATCTGTGCTGCTCAAAGTAACAAGTAGTTGAACAGCTGGCAGTCAGCTCCCTCTAAGGCAGACAAACAAGCTTAACCACTGCTTTAAGCAAAACAAGGGTTTTTCTGTGCGTCCGTTGTGAAGGTACAGTTTTTAGAAACAGCACTAGTTAGGACTATCTAGTTTAACCACTAACCCGTCAAGTAATGGAACCCTCTCTTGTCAGATGCAGCTAAATAAGGAAGCTGCCTTTATCTTACTTCTATTAAACCCATGGTTTGTTCTTCCTTTGGATCACTGTTCCCTGCAGAAAGTCTTGGCCAGCAATGATCAGTTTCTGCTAAAACCCAAAGGCTTTCAACATGGCTGCAGCGTAAACCTGTGTATAATTTACAAACATGGGGCCAGGGATCTGTCAGCTCCTTACAAGTTGCTTTGCTCAGCAGCATCTCCCAACAAGACTGACGTGCAGCTTTAAATGAGCAATCTTACCTTTCAGCGCTTCGTTAATGTAGTTCCGATGGTAATGTATTCGCCAAGTGTCATTGAGATCTATGGCTCCTCTCTCTGATATCCCATTTTCAGTCACATAGATAGGAGGGTTGTTGTACTCTTCCTTTATCCACCTCAGGAGCTTTCGGAAGCCAAAGGGCACCACCTTTAGCCAGAAGGAGCCAGAGTTCAGCCAGCTGCGGTCGGTTACTGAAGCAACACCCCTGCAGAAGAGCACACACTGATCACAGCACAGCCCCGAGCCTGGCCCTGCATTACTGCTCAGCTGGGAAATCTGACACCAAGCTCTATAGAAAAGTGCACCCAGGTGCAAGCTGTGAAAAGCACCGAGCTGGGGGGAGGTGAAGAGTGCTGGTGTTCACAAGCCTCCAGAAAACACTTCTCGTATTTTGTTTTAAAGTTATATTCTGCCTGTAGATAAAAAGCTTCACTTAATCACTTCACGGTTAAATTTACGTTTAGCTGTTTGGCTTTAAACTTAATGAAGTTTGTGTGGGGAGGGAACCAACAACTGTTTAAACAGCAAATGGAGTAGTAGTATCTGTAAACCAGGCCACTTTCCCATTTCAAACTGGAGAATGGATGCAGGAAAAATGATAACTGCAGCTGATACCAAATGCTTATGAGACTGATTCCTTCATTTTTAGATGCTCTAATTTTCCTTGTTCCGTCTTAACAATTCAGTCAGGTCATAACAAAGTAGCTGGCCTATTCTGAACACAGTATAACAAGTACTGTCTGTGGCTATTTTCCCTAATACTGGTTGTAACAGCTTAATATGAATGTCTCATGGCTTTATTTTCTATTAGTGTACGTTGCTCAGTTGGCATAGGCTTCCAAATGTGCATATTTTACTTGACCAACAATTTACAGTCATCTTACCTGTCAGAATCATACGATAGAATAGCAGTATAATACTCATACTTGTATGTTAAAACTGTAGTATAATGATTTAGACCAAAGTAGTCATATGTGCCTTTAATTCTTTCCTTTTCACTTTCTGTAAATTCTGGAAGTCTGCAACAGAAAACAAAAAGGCATAAAGCCATCAAAATGCAATAAGCACAAAAGAAGGTACTGCAATCTTTCTAGTGGAACATCAGAAAAAACCCATCCATTTGTTATTAAAGCACAGACAGGGTAAAACACAAGCTTTCCTTTCCTTATATGTGTCTAGAAAGAAAAAAAAAGGAAAAATATTCTTAGCAGAACACTGGTAATGTGATAGATTTAGAAGTAATGAGAAAGACAAATAAATATAATTCAGAGGTGTGAATGAGGCTCAGCGCTCGAGTTCAGTTGTACATCATTTTAAGAACAATTAAAATGTATTTGCCCCAGGCAGGCAAAGCACTACATATAGTGCATTACATTTATTATATCACTCTGAACTGCCAACATGCTGCCCCCAGGGTAGAAGCTTGGAGAAATCTCTTTTATATTAGTAAACTTAATTTGCAAGAAAGGTAAAGAGAGAAAAAATATACAATTAGTTTTTCTGTGAGACTGAGCTAAGATTTTTATAGTGCCATTTTCAACAGCATTCTTCCTTCTTATCAGAAAAGCAGGTTTTAGCTCAGGCAAGTAGAAGCAAAGCAAGTTGGTGCCTGCACTCTTACCGGGAGCTGCTCAGACCCTGGGCCAGGCTGCGTTCCCGAATCCTCGTCTTCATCACTTCATTGTAATCGCCGTTTTTGAAAATGGGATGAGCAAACCAACCTATAAGGAACTAACCCAGGAAATAAGGGAGAAGGATAAATTACGGGTTAAAACAAGGATTTAACTGTTCCTCTCCATAGGCTGCATTATGTATAGTAGCTGGCCCTATAATGAGCACACAGATACGCAGGAATGCCTGTATTACGGCAGCAAACTTAAAGAGCAGCCTAGAGAGCTGTGACCAGATTCTTCTCTACCTGTAAGTATTGTCTGGCAGCATCAAAATCCTCCTGTTTGTGGGGGTTCCTTGGCTCAGCCCAGTCAGAGTTGATGGTGATAGAGATCAGCCCTCCTTGTTTCGCACGGTAAGTCTCATTGTAGAGGTGCCAGGCTTCTGCATGGGCCTTGATTAGGTTGTGCCCCACCACATAGGGGGCTCGCCCAGGCCTAACAGAGATGCCTGCAGGAACAGCACAGAAACTGCAGCAGCAATTCCTAGTTCCAATCTGCTTCTTCCCAGCTTAACACCCAGGACATGCAGAGCTGCCCACCAGTAAATGAACAAGCATGCAGTACCTGGTGCCTTTGAGCCCAGCCATGGGCTGAGATGTATGTGACAGCAGGTTTGCTGAAGGCACAGCTGTCATGCACAGGCTGTGGGGAACCCTCATCACCCCCCTGCCCATGCTCTGCTGTCAGTACAGAGAGCAGAAAGCTGTGTTCAGGCCAGGTCCCAACCCTTCCCTTCTCAAAAATTGTGCTCAGTAGTCTTACCTGGAGCAGCTGTGCCAAAGCCATACCCAAGATATGCAGTGTTGTAGGGTTCATTGATGGTTATCCAAAATTTCACTTTGTCTCCCAATCTCTGGAAAAGGAGCTCAGCATATTCCTTAAACCTCTGAACTATGGTATCATTCTCCCACCCACCGTTGTCCTGCAGTGCCTGCGGGAGGTCCCAGTGATAGAGAGTGACCTGTAGGGAATGGCAATGAGAGAAAGGGCTCAGCCAGTCATTGATTCACTTTCACAATGAAGGACAAGATAACGGCCTTGTTTGCAGGCATAAGCCCAACTCCATCTGCATTTTTCTAACAGGCACATACAAATCTGCAGTAACCCCAGTGCCTTCTGTCCTGTAGTCGTTTGAGGTCATAGCGATCACTTGCATACTCTGATAAATGCCACTCTGCCGTGTTTCAGTTCCTTTAGTATGAGGGGGAACGACTCAAACTTCAGGGCCTGCCCAGCTGTCAAGATGAGTCTCTCACTTTCAGTCATACTAAAGCCCGCAATAATCACGTGACAGCAGGAATTCAAGTCAGTAAAGAACAGCTGCAGCTACACTGATTCTCAAGTGAAGCACAGTGCAGTACAACACCTGCTCTTGAGGGATCTTGAACAGCTTGGGAATTCATAAGGAAAAAGAACTTCCCAGTAATCCCAACACAGGAACCACGAAGGCAAATCTAAAAATGGGGATCTGATCTTTCAACATCAGGATAATTCTCAGCTCCTGCACTCTGTTGGATTTCCAGTCCTTTTTTACAGTTACCTGAGGCGTAATATTGGCTGCCAGAAGAGCATCAATTAGCCTTTCATAGTAGTTCAATCCCATTTCATTGACGTAGCTGGTGGTCCCGTCTGGGAGAACACGTGACCAGGAGATTGAAAAGCGATAGTGAGACACCTTGAGGCGTTTCAGCATTTCCACATCCTCCTCAATCTTGTGGTAGCTGTCACAAGCTACATCTCCATTGTCATCATTGCTGATTTTCAAAGGAGTGTGAGAGTATTTGTCCCAAATGCTAAGTCCTTTCCCATCTGCTCTCCATGCTCCCTCAATCTGTAAATGAAGATGGGGGAGGGAGGGGAGAAATCATCAGTAAACTCCAAATTGACATCTTGGCCTAGGAAAGAATTCTGCCCGTCAGACTTTGCGGCACCACGTAACATTTTGACTTATGTGTAAGCCTTGAAACAGTATCATTTTTTGCTGTACTAAACTGGTAAGGTCTCTTGGGCCTCAAGGCACAGAAGTATTACCGAAGTACAATGTCAAAGGAAAGGTGTTGTTTCCCTTCAACCTGCTGCTCGGTGTTTGCTTCCCCTTGTGAAATCTCTGCTGCTTTCTCAATTTCCGTGGTATAACCACGCCATTATAAGGGAAAACTTTGAGATGTCTAAGGCAGTTGTTACAGTAACCCTCAAATCACCATAAAACCTAATGTAGAAGCTGTGTCTCATCCAAAACGAATTAACTGTCCATGCATGTTTGAAGAGTCAGTCTTTGTTTCCTAACCTGATATGCAGCTGTTGCTACACCCCAGAGAAAGTTCTTTGGAAACTCTCCATATAAGAATTCATCTTCTTTTGGCAATGGGATACCATTGTTGCGGATGATTTCTGCGTAGTACACAGCTGAGCGCCTTGGGGTTCTTGGCCTGTTGGGATCATCAAAATCAACCTCGTGCAATCCAAATCTTGGCTCATAACCATTCAACCATTCAAAGAAATCCATAAAAGACCACGCATTGTATCCTCTCAGATTAACACCGTCCAGTTTGTAAGCTGAAAGACCAGAAACAATGGGAGAACATCAGTGATGTTTCACACATATAACAAACCACAAGGAATTCACTTGCAAACACATACACACTTTCAGCTTCATCGAGCTATCTCTGAACAAAAAGGACCACAACAGACTTCACATCTGGAGGATACAGAATACAAATGGCTATACAAAGGAGATCATAAAAAAAACCACTACATTTATATTGCACTCAGAATATTAAAAGAACAGCAGAAGATGCTTTTAAAAACGACACCTCAGAGGAAAATTGTGACAGGAATCTAGAGGGGAGATATACAACACAAAATAAAAGCAAACATTTGTACCTTTTAAAGCTTCATCTATGTATGTTTTGTAGTAAAGTATCCTGGTTTGGTCATCAACGTCAGATTCGGTCTTTAGCCCCACTCCGTTCTCAATGATGTACATTGGGGGATTTCCATACTCTTCTTTGATCCAGTTCAGCAGCCTCCTCAGCCCCCAGGCCACAGCCCGATGGCCATCAAGAGCTGAGGTAGGCCAGGAGCTGTCAACATCTGTTGATATTTCCTGGTCGTACTCATAAGAGAAGGGATTCAGGCGGGTTGTTGCATGGGTTACAAGTTTGGCAGTGTAGGTGTTGAAACAGAAAACATCCGCTGTGCCCCTGATGTACTCACGCTCTTCAGCTGTGAAAACTGGTAGGCGGGATGATGGCAGGTTTTGGAGCTCACTCCTGTTTCCAACTTTCCATTTCATGACCTCAGGGTAGTCCCCATTTTTGAAAACTGGATGTGCAAACCACCCCGCCAAAAACTGCATGTACCTGTCTGCAGCTTCTAAGTCCCTGGGGTTTCTGGGTGTCTTTGGCTCAATCCAATCTATATTGAGACACAGAGAAATGATTCCTCCCTGACTCGCTCTGTATTTGTCATCGTACGTGTGGTAGACTCTGGCGTGGGCTTTCAGTAAGGTGTGTGCCACTTCGTAGGGAGCATCACCAGGATTATTGACATTGGGTGGGAATTCCCCCGTCCCATAGCTAACCCAAGCAATAACTTGGGGTTCGTTGAAAGTAAGCCAGAACTTCACCCTGTCCCCAAAGGTCTGGAAACAGAAGTCTGCAAAACTGTCAAACAGTTCAATGAGCTCACTGCTCTCCCAGCCACCAATGTCCTGGAGAGCTTGTGGCAGGTCCCAGTGGTACAGCGTGACGATTGGAGTGATGTTGTTTGCGACCAGCCCATCAATGAGACGGTTATAGTAATCAACACCATGGCTGTTTACTGAATTGTTCCTTCCGCTGGGGAAGATTCGAGGCCAGGACAGAGAGAAACGATAGTTCTTTACCCCCAAGGCTCTCAGCAGGTAAATATCTTTCTCTACATTGTTGTAGCTATCACAAGCTATATCTCCAGTGTCATTGTTTTTTATGTTTCCTGGTACATGGGTGAAGTTATCCCAAACACTGGGTCCTTTGCCATCCGCATCCCAACCTCCCTCAATCTGGTATGCAGAAGACGACACACCCCATGTGAAGTCCTCTGGGAACGTCCCATAAAAGTACATGTCTCTTTCAAAGGCTGTTTGGGATGAAAACTTCTCCCAGACAACCTTTGACTTGGAGGGAACTTCTGATGCTGGTAGACTCGGCAACTTTGATGGTGTGGGTAGGCCAAATACCACCAATGCAGAACTTCTGTCTGAGACTTGGGATGGGAAACCATTGTTTTCAATAACACTGGAATAGAAATAAGCACTTGCCCTGGGAGTCCTTGGTCTGTTGCTATCTTCAAAATTCACATGATGTAGCCCAAATTTTAGGCTGTAGCCCTCTGGGCCTTCAAAGCCATCAACCAGGGATCGAGCAATGTATGACTGAACATCAACTGCATCCAGTTTTACCGCTGTCATAGAAACAGTACAAGACTCTGTTAATCACTTGAACACTTTCTGAATGCAGCAGAGCAGAACACAAGCACACAGCTGAGGATAACAACAGGGTGACAGCCAAACATCTATGAATTGTGTTTGGGTAAAAGAAAACAAAACAATTAGAGTATTTGGCAAGAAAAGCCATGGTCACTATAATAGGAGCCAGTCAAAGACTTAGTGATAAAAACATACCAGAAAATAAGTATTTGAGTAAAGCCCACTTGTGCCATGAGTATTCCCTTCCCTATGTTCTAGCTTTCAAGAACAACTCATCAGCTTAAGTATACAGTGCTCTTTTATATTTACCACTGTAGTTAAATTGAAACATAATATGTATGTAGTGCTTGGCTAGCTTCCCTTGGCACACAGGAATTCATTTCTGCAGAACACAATACTTAGTACCATCAGAGACAAGTCTAGCATCCTTCCTCATACTGCCTACAGTAAAGCACACTCGTTCCAGAAAAGTTCACTTTCCATAGGCAGTCCATGTTCCTTTTGCAGAGGCAAAACAGCAATGCTAAATGCTGTTTTCTGCAGCTCTTCTATCAGCATGTTGAGAACTAGGTCAACAGGATCAAAAGCTGTACAGTGATCATCAACATAATGAATACATTATATTCAATATAATGAAGGTTTCGTGATGCTATTGATTTGTGTATCTGAAGAAAGCATACTAAAATATCTATTTAAAATCTCAAATTTCTATACTTGAAAAGGACTTCAGTTACCAGTATTAATTTTTGTTAAACTGATACACAGTTTGCAAAGATAAAGGCATAGACTGAATCTTTCTCAAAATAATTGAGATATAAGTATCTCCCTAAAAATTCTAACTTGCCGTGGTGCAGGATGCTATCAGTTAGATCTGCTGAATCAGTAAAGACATCATTCAGTCCCATCTATGAGATCTCTGCAGGTAAGAGCCTGCCTTTAGCCAAATTGTCTTCAAAGATACTGAATTAGGTAAACAGTTTTCACTGAGAGACTGGCGTTAGGTTGTATTTGTACCTATGAAAAACCTCTTCCAGTACCTAGACGGAATGGAGAGCTCCATATCTGGTCACCAGATAGGCTGGAATTTATGACATTGTACATAAGAGGTGGCCCACCTCAGGTTACTATACAAATGGTGATGTTTTAAAGCTAATCACTGCGGGAGTGACAGAATAACTAGTTGCCATCATTTTAATTTAAAAAAAAAGAAAAACAAAAAGCATACCTTTTAGAGCCTCATTGATGTATCGGCGGAAATAATCCACTCGCAGAGTGTCATTAATAAGATCCCCGGTGGCTTCTGTTGGCATACCATTTCCTGCTATGTAAATTGGGACCTTTGCTCCTGTATATTCCTGGGACACAAACTTCAGCAGCCTTCTTAACCCCCACGGGACCACATGGATTGAAGAAGAGGCAGTCGTTGGCCACGAAGGATCTACGTGCAAAGAGAAGTTCCCAATGCTTTCGTATCCAGGTGTGCAGGTACCACTAGCCACGGCACTAACCAGGTGGGAAGTGTAATGGGAAAGGCCAAAAAAGTCTGCCGTTCCTTTCACCCAGGTTTTCTCCTCCTCCGTAAACACAGGCAGCTGTGCAACTGTTGTGGAGCACTGCTGGTTTACTTCCTGGATCTGAGCCTTCAGGATATCTGGGTAGTCACCGTCAACAAATACAGGGTGAGCAAACCAGCCAAGCATGAACTGCAGGTACCTCTCTGATGCCTTCACATCCTCAGAGTTGGTTGGAGTCTGGGGTTCAGCCCAATCCGAGTTCAGCACCAGCCCTACCTTTCCCTGCTGCTGAGAACGGTACCTGTCATTATACAGGTGCCAGACCTTAGCATGAGCCTTGAGAATTGTGTGTGCCACCTGGGGGCAGAAAGCAGAGGAATACGTGTCTCACTGCTTTGCACAACATTGCATTAACACTGCCTTGTCAGAAAGGCATCCCCATGTGAAACAAGAGAACTTGACAAAACAAATAATTGTGGGCAGAGAGTACAGCAGGGTTTGGATTAAGTATAAGAATCTGGCTGATTTCAGAACAGAAAATAACATCCATAGCATCCATTAGTAATACATTAAGTAATACATTTGCTTGGGAGTATCATAAGTCCAGAAAGCAAACAACTGTCTCAGATTAGGCTCAAGCATCGTTAAAATTTGCAGAATCTGAGGAACACAACAATGGCAGCTGTAGGATCCTATGTCCCTACCTTGTAAGATGCTATTCCTGGATCGGTGATTCCTGGAGGATGCTCTCCGGTGCCATAGCCAGCATAGCTGATAACCCAAGGCTCGTGGAACGTAACCCAAAACTTGACCCGATCCCCAAAAGTGGCAAAGCAGAAGTCTGCATAGCTTGCAAAAGCATCTATGATACTGTCATTCTGCCAGCCACCAAGAGCCTGAAGAGCCTGTGGGAGGTCCCAGTGGAAAAGAGTCACCATGGGCTCAATGTTAGCCTCTAGCAACCTGTCAATTAATTGGTTGTAATAATCCACACCCTTGATGCTGATGGTTTCATTGGTGCCAGCAGGGAAAATTCTAGGCCAGGCTATAGAAAACTTGTACAGCTGGGGATGAAGACCTCTAAGCAAATAAACATCATAGCTGGTTTTATGGTAGCTGTCACATGCCACATCTGTTGTTTGGTTCATGTAGACATGACCTTCATGCCCAAACTGATCCCAGATGCTCTCTCCTTTCCCATCCTCTGCCCAGGCTCCTTCAATATTAAAGGCACCTGTTGACGTGCCCCAGAGGAAACCACTTGGGAAAACATCTTGCAAGAAAGTATCCCTCTCCAATTCGGACTGGTCAGCAAACATTTCCCAAATTGTTTGATAGGAGGAGCGAGGGGCAGCAATTGGATTCTCTTGTAGAGTATATGTTTTGCTGAAAATAGAATAAAAAAGAGTTACAACTCAAGGCGGATGCCAGTGCCACAGAATTTGCAGACAAGGAGCATAAATAATTGTTTGCTTCTCATTCAGCTCATGTATGCCAGTTAGGGAACAGCCACTTTGTCATCCAATCAATCCAACCTCCTGCCATCCAGCTGGCAGATGAAGGAGAAGTGCAATAAACTAACTGCAGAGCACCTCAAGTGCTATGTATCTCGTGCATTTCTCAGCAGATAGATTTTCAAAATTCATTAAACTAGGTCAAAGACACAAACAAAATCCTTGCAGTGTGCAGCAATTTCACACACTCACAAGTCTTCACAGGATAAGCTAAAACCAATCAATCCTGCCTCACTGGTCCCTAGCTTCTTCCTGTGCAATGACATTCCCTACAACTCCGTAGGCACAACTGGCTTCTCACATAGGACAGTTACTATTTTATGTTTTTAATTTAATTTTATATATTACACATAATATAAATTTATATGTACTATGTAGATGAAAAAAGAACAGTATGCTTGGAATATATGCCTGCTATTACTGTCTTGAAGGTGCAATCTGGGTAACTAAGGACGAAGGAGAGACAGTTACATTTCCTGAAACAGCAGGTTAGAAGATGGCCTGTAACAGCAAGAGACTGGACTGGGCACAAAGGCTTTCCCCTGCATTCCTTTAAGCAGCTAACGGTGATTTTACCACTACAACCGTCTTATGTCTGCCTAGCACACTTGTTTCTAAAGGATACCAATTTATTACAGTATGTGATTTAAGGGAAAAGAACTTTAAGTACCTTAAAGCATGAGATGAGAAGTCCAAGAATTCATTCACATCATACCCAATTGTACGTGCCTTCTCTTTATTAATAGCTGAAAACAAACAATAGATGGATAAATATCGCAGACTGTATGACATTACTCGTGTATACAATTACATCTTTTGAAACAAGGCTTTTTTTTTTTTTTTTTTTTTTTCAAATAACTAATAGCTGTTTTTCTCAGATTTAGTATGTTGTGTTATTTGTTTTTTTTTCCCCAGGAAAAATACAAAAAAAAAAAAAAAAAAAAAAAAAAAAAAAAAAAAAAAACCCAAACCAAACCAAACAAAACAACAACAAAACAAAACAAACCTATAAGATTATTTAACTTAATAGCAATGGTCTGGAAAGGACAATTACATAATTTTCCATTCAGAGCCCAGCTACAGAACTCTTCTACTTCTTAAAACATGCCACTTACCAGTGACAATGGCAGCTACTGGTACGAATGGATTCTCTTCCAAGGAATCACAATCAAGGAAATTCAGACTAAAAAGCAATACTTCTATGTCCTTCCAGACTTTCTGCAAAACAAGAATTCAAAGAGAGATTTCTATTTTTAAAAATATTGATTGGTTTTCCAAAGATGATATGTGGGAAATTTCCATTTCTTGCTCTTCAATTCTGGCTAGGCCATCACCCTCTGATTTATAGGGAATAAGTGTCCTGCTACAGATACACAGAGCAAAACTGTTAACAAAGAGCCTGACATACTCCTTTTCAGGCTGGTAGTGCATATGCTACACAATCGTGAGCAAGGCATATAATCTCTGTGCTCATCCCTACAGACACGTGCACCTAGGTGCTGAATGACTTACAACAGTACCTTAGTTGTCTACTACTGCAAATTATCCATTACTTCCTAGATCCCCTCTAAGTTACTTTTTTGCAAAATAAGCTGTTACAGATGGCTTACAAAGTTCAGTAGAACTGTAAGAACAATGATGGATTTCTTCTATCTGCTCTACCCTATTACTAGAGTTTTAACTCCACATCCATGAAGTTCAGTGTTCATTTTCACACTGTGCATAATGTTACCTGGAATTCACTCATTTTCAGGTGGAAATCTGTTTCATTTCCACACTTGTACTGAAGGCGAAGAGACAGGAAGTCCACTGAATCCTGGAAACAAGAAAGGGAAAATGATCATCCTATTGGAAAATTATTGCAGGCATTCTGTTCAAAACATAGAAGTTGCTAGATGTTTGATACAGGCACTGCTGGAGTAAGAAGCCAGAAAGATACACAGAACCCTGGAAAATACGAGTACAAAGCGGACGCTGTACGAGAAGATGCATTTTGTGCCTTTCCTTCTAAACAAAGCTAAGTTTTAGAAGCACTAGAGTTTAAAAATTCATTGTAAGAATATTTTATGCATTTAATATTCCTCATTTCCAATTGATTGTTTAAATTGGCAAGACTGAAGAGTCTCTGATTAATCAGATAGAGAAACCTTTGTCGCCGTATGACTCAGGGTGGCCTTATCAATAATCCTTTGGGGAAAGTCCATTTCAGAAATCTTTAGTCATTGCACACTACAGATGTTACTTTACTAAAAGTCCACAAGTTCAAAGGAACAGATAGCATTCTTTTATTCAACCAGTTGCTGAAGCTGGGATTGAACAAACAAACCGACAAGCCTTCCATTTATTTTTCAGTCCAAGAGTTTTTTCTAGTTCAGTCAGCTCCTTCAGTACAACTTTCCTCCTCCTATGAAGCACACCTTGCCTATATCCTTGAAATGTCACACTTATTTGTCCTCATTATTTGTCCTATCATTAAATTTGGAAGGACGAGCCAAATGCCTGCATTGTCATTTGTTCACTGCATCCCACACCAACATGCTCTAGGCAAAAAGAACTACTAATGAGGGGTTTGGTCTTTACCAAAGAAGGGATGTCATCACCTTTATGGAGATGAGCCACATTGTGCCATCTCTATTCTAGACCACTTTTAGCATAGCTCAGGCTGTGCTTCAACACATTAAATAGATTTTTTTTTTAAATAGCAGTTACTTTAAATGGAGTAATTTTTATTTGGTTGTGCATTAAATAGACCTGCAAATAAAAATGCAGTGGGTACAGTTTTTGCAGACAGCTTGGTATTTAAGCATCTATACTGCTAAAACTGCCAAATATATGAGAGAAAATATGCCTCCATGTTTTTAAATCAGTGCTTACTAGCCAAGAAAGGATGTTAAAGTAATTTTTAAAATCAGAGAACTTCACATAATTGAGAAAATCAAAAAGTAAAATGTACCACATTGGACAACTAAACTCTTATATAGCTGGCAATACATCACTTAATCCTCTGCATAAAAATCAAGTGCAACAAAATCAAATTTAAATTGGAAATAATTCTCATTAAGGTGTTACCTGAAGAGAAACTGAAAGCAGCTCAGATGAAGTCCTATCCAAGGTAAGATCCATTCCTAAAGCAATGGACAGCTTTCCACCTTGGGAAACCAAACCAAACAAAAAACAAAAGCATGATCTATCAGTAGTGCAGGAAATGCAAATAGAAATAAAATATCACTGTAGATACTTTATAATCAAGTAAGACATATAATTTTAAAGCATTTTTTATTATCAAGATACTTTATCTTAAAAGTAACCATCTTGCTTCACAAATGTTTTTTTTTCTTTTTTATCTTGTCAGTACATTTCACTTGAAATAAATGAGAGATGCCATTTTAAAGCACAGTCAGTTTTGTTTCACTGGGTTTTATAAGTACATTTTCAAAGTTTTCCACCCTTGGGTAGAAAGCTGGTAGATAAATTGGACCACATTCTTCAGATCTGGGCTTTTGAAGATGCATTCCTTGGGAAATATCTTAATGAAAAAGCCAACTCCCATCATGCTGAAGACAGACAGCTACTTAAATGGATGGCAAAACGTTCCCCTCCCTAAAATGGAACAGTGGCAATTGCAATTTCAATTATCAGTGACACTGAAATATGTAAGAAGGCTTTGAAAATGAGGTGATTAATCAGGAATTAAGGATTTTTCCTAGACAATACATTTAAGGTTTGATATATAAGCAGTACAAGACTACTGTTATTCCAGGGTACCAACTGGCTTCTAATAAGGACCCTCAATAAGCACATAGATGAGTCCTTAGGAGACAAAGCAGGTACAAGTATGGTAACATCTGTTTTTAAAGTACTAGTTTCTGCTGCTGAAATTAACCTGAGGCTTCTTAATGCTTAAAAAGAATACATCTCAGTATGCACACAGAGATACTTGCCTATGTTCTCCCTGACTACTTTGGCTGTCATTTTAAGCAAAATGCCATTACTAGTAATTGAAGAACAATTATGAAAATAAGGTGTTTGAAGAAATCCATGACTCAAATATTTCTAAGTAATTTTGAAAGCATTGCTGATAGAATCACAGAGATCACACATAACAAATTGTGCTAAGGTCATATACAAAAATCCTTCCCCCTGTTCTTACCTGACACAGAGTATTTCTCATGGTAAACTCTGTAAGCTCTTTCATGAGCAGCAGCCAGGGCCTGGACACGGGCCTGGAGGTCACTGTAAGGCAGGCTTCCCAGGAGCTCAGGCAGGTCACTGAAGGTGAGCCACATATCAGCCAGGCCTCCAAAAACATAGAAACTGAACTCTGCATAGTCCACAAAAAGGTCAGCAAAAGAGCTCTCCTTCCTGCCCGCAGCCACACTATCAGGAACACCCTTGTGATGGAGAACGACCACTGGCCTGAGGTCTGCAGCAACCAGCATTTGGAGCAGCTCCTGGTAGCATCGCACTTGAGCTTCATCTGGCTTCTTGGCGTCCCCGTCAGGAAGGATGCGCGCCCACGGCAGGAAGACTTTGTAATGTGTTACCCCAATCTCACGGAGGTGGGAGAAGTACTGGGGCAGTTGGGAAATCACAGCATCTTGCTGACAGAAGTCATCACGGGCTTCAGACACAGTAGGGTCCAAAGCTTCTTTGGGTAGAATGTGGCTCTGCAGATGCAATCTGTGCGCTGATGTGGTAGGCAGAGGTCCAGCAATGGCAACAAAGTTCTGAGCTGATTCCCCATCTATCCCAAAGCTAGTAGAGACTAACAAGAACAAGACAACTGTCTTACAGACCAGCTCCATTTCTGGACCTGGCTCACAAACATTGCGTCCACATTATTTATATTATAGTAGGAGTAATATTTAACTGCAGTTATCTGTTATGCACTTAAGTGCTTCCAGAAACAGCTGACACTCAAATGATAACAAATCAGGACTTTCAATTGATAGATGAACAAATAAATAGATGTTTTGGATGCAAAAGGTAACAAAAGCAGAATCACCTACTTGGCTGTGGCTGGTGACACCAATGCCTGCAGGAGGCACATTTGTGCTGTAATTCTTGGGTGCATGAAGGAAATCTGAGAAGGCAGCATCTTACCTCCATTTGGAAAAGCTGTTGTTACAGTCGCTGTTACATAAATTCAAGAAGCAGATACACTGTGTGTCCCCATGCTAATAACAATATTATTTTATTGCTTACCAAAGTACTCCTTCCTTCAGCCTTGAGAATACTTTATCTGTCAGTAGGGTGAGTGCACAGAGATCTCTTACCCAAACTGCTGCAACAAGGAGATAACTTCACAGCTCTACATGCAAATACAGCAATATTGAAGAGTTGAGATCATGTTATTGAGAACCACTATCTGTGCCTAAATGCAGCACAAGTTTAAATTAACTAAACAAAATTCTACATAACTATAACGAAACTATATTGAAAAACCAGTTGTCTCTCACTTCACCTCCCTTAAAAGCTAGTTTTTGCATAAAACATTAGTGGAATTATCTGGGCAACTTATCATTGTAAAGAAATATTTTCAGTATTATTTAAATTACAGTAGAAACTGTCTCTAAACTTTTGCTTTTACTCACAATTGACAACCTCCTGCATATACAAAGCCTATAATTGGTGTACTTGAACTCTGTTTGATGCTCAGGTGGCTATTTTATATTTTTAAGGAGCCTTAAAAAACTTGTTGCAACATTGCGCCTGTTTTGAGCACTCAAGTACTCTTTCCCTCCCAGCCGCAATGAACTTAACAAGATCGTATAGGAACCTTATATATTGCACCACCTGCTGTTAGTTTTTGGGTATAGCAGTGTTAACTCCAGAAAAATATCCCTCCTCTCTATGATGCATACAGAATTGTAGGGAAAGAGGAAGTAGGAAGAAAGCATTTCCTCCTTACCAAAAGAGAGCAGAGGAAAGAAAGAACGTATAATGAAGGACGAATATCTCCCTGTCCTTAGGGTGAGTTATTAACAATATAGAAAATCATTGCTGCAGGGGGGCAGTTGTTTTTAATGAAATGTAGCTTTAGCTGAGATGCAGTTTATGGGAAAAAAAGTTGCAGAGAAATGTTACTGCAAACAGTGCCCAATGACAGCACAGTACAGCTTGCAACATTTATGAATCTTTTAATTCCATAAATATAACATCCATGTTTGAAGTATGCATAGTCAGACTAAGGAACATTTGGACTGCAATGATTTACCTCTGCAGACAACAAAGAGAAGTGGGAATCCATGTCCTCTACAGAAGAACCTACGACTCTTTAGCAAATTTGTAAGGAATTTAGGCTTCAATCTAGAAATATAAGACAGTTTAAATATTCTCTTGGATTTGTTTCATGCTATTTATATTAAGCACAGTAGGATCACTTGATTATTTAGATATTTTTAAAAATATGATTGTACTTGTATTAAAGGCATTGGCCACAACTCCACAGTTAAAGCAGCAGATGTTTGCAACAAAGTCACTGTCAGAAACCTGGAGGTTTTTGTTTTGTTGATTGGGTTTTCTGTTTTAAGAGAAAACATTTAAACAGCAAAGCCTGGTGCTTCAGGAGTTAGAAATGTTTGTAACACAGGGCATTGGAAAAACAGGAACAGGTTACCTAGAAAAGTGATAGTATTTCCCATGCTGGGAACATTCAAGACTCAGTTTGGTACAGGACAATCTAATCGATGGCTCTGATGCCAACAAGAGGTTGGATAAAAAGATGTGCAGTGATCCTTTCTAACCTGGACTTTCCAATAATTTTCTTTTGGAAACTATCACTTTTCTTCCCCATTTTTCATAACTAACAGCTAAACTACCATACCAAAATACTGGACATTCATGCAACTGAAGTACAAAGCAACTCTTAAGTGTCCACATTTGATCTCTACCAGAAATACAAAGTAAATCTCTCTCAGAATTGGCACTGGTATGACAGGGAGCTTCCACAAGCCTCTGTTGGGCCTCCATTATCATAAGTAGCTTACCCAATTCCTTGCTTCCCTGCTTTGCTTCATTTGTCATTCCTAGTTCTATCTCTTCAGTTTCTGGGCTTTTTAAAGTTCAGGAGATACTGGCTCTAAGAGCTGGCAGCAGAAAAAAATGGTATAACTAACTTCCAAATGTTATATCAAACAATAATACAGCACCTATACTATTTACTTAATGGTTGTAAAACAAGGAGGCCAATTTAGTCACTAATTAAAATCAGTTCAGGTTCAGAAGATTAATACATTGAAGTGAGCAAGCATTTGATTTAGTTGGCTCGAACTGACAGTGCAATAAAGATTATTTGGGACTATGTATCAATTACTCATCTAATACAGACTAACAAAATGAATTCCAAAAGCAATGTATAATGTCACCTTCAGCACAACTCTAGGAACCCCTGATGAAGAAATTCTGCAGTAACATGTGGAAGGCTAAATGGACACATCATGGAGAGGAGGAAGATAATTCCCATTCTCAGCAAATGCAGGATGGTGTACTGGAAAAAGACTAAGGTGTAAATCCCAGAGGGTACATTTAAAAAGTTGCACATTTGAAATAGTATTTACCTCTGTAAGTGCATTAAGAGAAGTATTCTGCTGCCTTGGATTGACAGCATTGCTCCCAAATCTTGTTAGCATTCAAATTGGAGTTTGTTATTCCCTTACTCAACAGGAGTTGAAGCACAGATGAGACAAAGGTCACAAAATCAACTTACAATCTTTTCTCTTAACTCAAATTGTGTTCTTGTTTGGTACAATATTAAACTGTTCACAAATTCTTGGAACCAAAAAGGTGAGCCTTGAAATTACAGTAAAAATAACACACCCAAATGTTGACTGTAGCTTTTAACATGCTAAAAGGACCCAATATATTTACGGTCTAGTTTGAAAAGTTGATTTTCAAATACATTACAAAATTCCGTATTCTGGAGTGCAAAAACTTAAGATAAGCTGGAAATTGACATTTTATATATGCTTTTATCCTTCTAAACAAATATTAATATACATTTTTCCACCATAAATTACAGTTTAACCTCATTACAAACTATTAATGGAAAGGTCACATACAAAAATCCCTCCCTATGCCATCCTGACATCCCCCTAGGGAAGACTGCATGTCCATGGCAGGAAAGACTTGTAGTGTGTGGGAGAGGTGGGAAATCACAGCAGGGAAATCACAAGACCTTGCTGAGTCACAAGTCATCGTGGGCTTCAGACACAGCAGGGCCCAGAGCTTCTTTGGGTAGGATGTGGTTCTGCAGATGCACCCTGTGTACTAACTGGGAGAGGGCCAGCAGTGGCAACAAAGTTCTGAGCTAATTCCCTGTCTATCCCAAAGCTGGTACAGACTGACAAGAGCAAGACAACTGCCCCACAGAGCAGCTCCATTTCTGAATCTGACTTAGAAACAGTCAGTCTACACTAGCTGTACTTAAAATATCATGGTATTCTTTGAGCTTTCACAAATCTTTCATAGGAGCTGGTATCAGGTTGATAAGAATTAAAAATATTTGAATATTTGTCTTCTAAAATAATGTAATAATCCCATGCTGTACAGCACATAACTGAGACCAATATAAATTTAAGCAGAATTTTCTTATACAATTATCTGTAAACAAATTTACTAATGTACTCCTAAAAATCCCTCACAAACAAAGGCACTGCTCAAGTCACTTACGGGTCAAGACATTCCTCTAGTTGGGAGGGTTTTGCCATTCTGACCTAAAAGCCTTGCTTTGGGCTCAACTGTTTTAAATTTTCTGTTCTATATATGCAACAGGAGCATGCACAGCTTATTGTATCTAAAAAGAAAAAGCAGTAATCAGTTTTCATTATCTGTTACTGGCATTTAAATACTTCCTAAAACAGCAGCTATCATGGAGGAAATTTTATCTTTGTCAAGATACAAAGGGTTTAGATCACTAATTTTTTAGTCTCAAAACACAGTCGTAGAAAATAACCCCACATACCAGTAACAACAAATCCACCCCCAAACGCTGAATGGTCTTTTATTTACGTTAGTAAGAAAAGCAACAAAAGCCCACAGCATAAAAAGTCTACCAAACACAATAAAACAACAATGAATATAAGAAGAAAATTCCTCTCATTTAAAACAGAAGTGCCTACTTCACTTGACACTAAAAAGAGCTATTGCATGAGTCTTCTCTGCATCTGGGTGATGATGGTGAAACCCAGAAGTAATAATTAAATTAATTGATGTTATTTCTTTAAGAATTTCCAGGTCTGCTCAGTGTGTATGATCAACCATACATCACTAACTGCATACTGGTGCATTCCAAACTAAAGCACTGATGCAAATTTGTTAGCTATACAGCAACCATTGCAAGAATGCAGAAAGAATCCACTTCCCAACATGCCACTAGTCAGTTCTACAGTCCAGCTCTCAACCCTCAGTCCTCCAGCATATAGTTGGGGTTGACAACCAGGTATGGGTCTTCATCAAAAGTCTCCTCTTCTTTGGAACCCCTCAGGCCCGACTGGGACAGTTCGATCAGAATGTGGTCCTGCAACAGAGAAAAAAATGTATTCCAACAAGAACAGAAAGGATTGTTTGTCCTTTTTAAAAAGACATCTCCTTTTTCTACTAGCAGCACCTCTTACTGATGAATTATTTAACCCTTCTACCTGTGAATTCACTCTAATAAGTTCCTAATTTCAACAATTACCTACACATAGCTTGGTTTCTGGGAAGGCTTCAGTCTAGCATTTTCATTCTTTTAAAAATGGGAAGTGTTTTTTTCTTTCAAAAATCCCAAAATGTTAAATGAGTAACTTCTCTGCAAATACACATTTTGATTCTGGGAAGTAGTATTTTCTACTTCAGAGCACTGTGTTATGTAAGACACAAGAACTAAGATGTTCTGTTTGTATTTCTGCACGCTACTGCAACCAAAACTAAAGAAATGCAGCAAATCAGCACTTACATGTCTATAAATACATAGCAGAAAATAAAACAGCACTTCAAACTCTTACTAACACACACTTCTAATTCACTTCTGTGTCTTGTCTGTACCTATTTTTAACAAATATTAAACAAGAAAGGCACTTATTCTGCATCAGCCAGCAACATGAAAGCACAAAACGTATTTCTCAATTAAGAAATTCTGCTAAAAATGAATCAGTGCAATGTATCTTAAAACCTTTCTTCTCCATGCACACATCTTTGTACGTACATAATGTGTAAGTCGGTGAATGACTTTCTCGATGATCTTCTTTTTGTTTATTAGTTCTTCTTCCGATTCGATTTCAGATTCTATTTCCTTCAGATACCAATTAATAAGTTCGCTTTTCTTTAATGACGAGTCATCCTCTTCTGCAAATAAAAGTTATACTTAAAAAAAATCTCATTACAATGCCGTTCCACATAATTAGAATAAGTGTTACTACAGTATGATACCTCTCAAATCATAAAAGAAAAGGATTTCTGTGTTAACAGTTATAATGCTGAAAAGATAATCACACAACAGCCTGTCAGGCTCCCTTGCTGTTCTTGAAATATGTTTTGTACAGAAGACTGGTGTATCATGGTTTAATTTGAGACAGATTGAGAATTTCATCCTTCAGCTGTATGCATCCATGAGGTTCACAAATTACACGAGCAGCCTAGCAAACACATCGGACTGAAGCTTCAAGAACAAGCAGCAACGAGGACTTGTAGCACCTTTTTCTGAGTAAGGACGAAAGATCACCATCACACAAAGATTAAGAATTCATCCTTCCCTTGTAAATGTCAGCAAAGAGACAACTCACACGTGGTGATGCTACTCAGTCTGCCAACTTTTTAATAATTCTTACCTTCCTCTGCTTTTCTGAGGTGCAACACAAGAAGATTAGAAATTCGTCGGTACTCAGAGAAGCCCAGCCTAAGAGAAGCTTTGGGTGCTGCATCCTTGTTCACGTCCTCAGAATGGCCACCTATCCCATTCACAAGACCATTGACCCCAGCTGGAGCTTCTGCTTCCCCTGTTTGGACACACGATCAACTCTGTAATGCCTTTCAGCTGGCTCATCTGAGCCACTAAATAGTGCTGCACTCACCAGTCAGGCAAGGGGAGCACACAAGAAGGCTAAAGTAAGAGAGTTAAGGAGCTAAGATTCCTAGACCTTGTGAGAAGAAAAACAGGTGGGAAATTGAAGAGAAGCATACACACAAACAAGGTAAGCTGTAAGAACTGGAGGTACGTTTCCCCTTGGAAAAGTTCTCCACAAATATTTTACCATTGACTCCGTCTTGCTCTTCTTGGTACTCCATTTCCTGCTCATCCTCTTGGTCCAGATTGATATCAGGTGTCTCAACTCTAATGATGGATTTATTTAAAAGCCTGAAAGCTTCCTTCACGTGCTTTGGATGAACCTGGGGAAGATTTAAAAAAAATACACATTCTGGTAGCTCCAAAAATTCACCCTGATCGTGATAGTCTTTCTACCCATCTCACTTAATTAATTGTGAGCAGTAAAGACCCCACAAGTTACATTACATCCTGCTACAAGTATTCTGCATTCACATAAAGTTATGGAGGAAATAAGCAGCCTGATGGAACGTTTCAGGCTTTAGTTATCATGTGGGGAAAACAAATTTTAGCTCATTCAAAGAGAGATCAGTAGAGCATGAAACATGAAAGATATGGGTCTAAACAAGGACAGTGAAAAAAGTTATAATTAATGAGATCCTCCTATGGAACTGAAAAGCAAAAACTGGAGAAATCTTTTCTTGCTGAACCATACTAAAAACTGTCTGTTTCTTCCTAAGTTGAATTTAATTAAAAAGAATCCAGTGGATGACCTTATTATACAACCAGTAAGTAGGTTTCTATCACGTGTGTCATGCGCAGTCATACTGCAGTTAATGGTCATAACACAATATGCATTTGAACTGTGGCTGACAGAGGAGGAGCTCACATCACAAATACATGCCTGACTGGATCTCTCTGCATACTCTTACGGGGGTTCAGACACCTTAAACAACCCCAGCATTTTAGATTGCTGGTCAGAGCAAACTGTGAGAAATTATAAACTGAGCAAGATTAGAGAAGGCAGCACCAGCAGTCCTGGCTGGTAGCAATCAATAACTGTCCCTCCTCTGTGGAACAATTTGACAGGTAAAAGGCTGAGAGCCCTGATACAACAGTCACACAAAAATACGCATGTTCTCAACTGGAGCCAATGATCTCTGGCTTTTTGTTGTGTTTTGGGTGCTTTTTTGTTGTTGTTTTTAGGAAGCAGTGCTCCTGGTACACAAATTCAGGCCGAGCACGATCACGTCACAAGCGAAAACATGATCCCAGCTCTCCTCTTCACTCACAGAATTTAAATACATAAAATACCTTGGTCAAAAAGCCAGAACTCCCACAACATTTATATAAACTTCCATCAAAAAGCCAATACCTCATCGCAGCAATGCATGCGGGCCATAGCTTCAGACAAGCGAATCATGCTTTCCAGCTGCCTCACTGTGATCCTCCAGGAGGACTTGGTCACTCCAGAGCCGTCACGCTGCCGAAGGCGTTTGTACTGCTCCACTATGAAGTCCTCAGACTCTTTAGATATCTTTGTGAGATAAGATGGGAAGACAGTTTGCCATGTCAAAAGCATTGAAGTTTATGCTTCTGAAATTAGATAAGACTTCTGTACTAGCTACAGCTTTTCTTCGAAATACCCTATTCTATCACACACAGCACACATAACTAGAATGACCATCAGATTAGAATTATATTGCAGTAACGACTGCAGTAACAGTTATATTACAGTAAGTACTCTGACTCACCAACTATTCTACAGATTTTTTATCAATTCTTTTTTTCTATTCCACTGACTTGCTTCTAAGCACAATTCATGCTTGTCTTTACCAGATTGTTCTGTCTGTTTACCTTTCATTCTGCATACAAAGTACTAACACTGACTACAGCTTTGCATACATGCTTTTTAACCTGACTCTGCACATCAAGAAAACAAACTACCTTCCACATGAAAATGAAATGGAAGCTTGCAAAACTCAATAAAGGAAGCTTTCTCATATGGAATAACTTACACAAGAACGTGGAATTACCTTTGGTTTAAACTGTCTCGCAAACAACAGGTACCTTCTGATATCGTCTAATGAATAGACACGATCAACAGATTCTTCTACTCTGGCATGCAGATCCACTATGCGTCTGGCAATGGCATAATCTGTCACCTGGGACATCAGTGCTCTGTTAGATCTCTTTCACAGCAACAGCCAAACATCAAAACAACAGCTATATTCTTCCTCCCATCCCCTTCCCTCACACTCCTCATGGCTGAGCTGGTCTTTCCAGAAGAAGGACACCCTGCCAGAAGACCCAGACAATGCCCTGAAGATTTATAGTACGAGCAAACAGCCAAGAATGAATGAAAGGCAGTTTTAGGATTTACAACCTCTTGGAATTCTCCTGGGTTACAAGTTAGCCATAGAACAGGCAGAAAGCAGCAGTTTGCAGCGTGGGAACTGCTTGCTTTCTTTATAGCCTGCTCTATCTATTTCAATAGCCCCTTCTTAATTACATCATTGCGCTGAGCAAAGCAGTGGAAAGAATAGTACTAACCCACCATTAATCTCTGTATGCTCCCAAGGCAAATGCCACACAGACAGGCGGTAGCCATCTTAACCTCAGTGACTAGCAGTTTGTAAAAATGCCTATTGTTAAGTTTGCAAGTCAAATCATCACAAGAAAAGGCAGTATCCTTGTATTCAGCAGAGCATATTCAAATTATACTGCCAGATTTTAACTTCGCAGAGAAAAAAAGCAGAAGCAAGAGGCTCTCACGAGACCAGCTTCACCTAAAACTGCAGAGGGCCACAGAGATGGGCAGAGGTCAGGAGCACGTTATGTACAAGGGAAATGTCTGTTTACAGATGCAATGAAAGTAAACTGTTTTTGAAAGTATTATCAGAAAAGAAGCAACAGACATAAACTGAAGTTATGATTAGATATAACTCATAGTTTAAGAAACAACAGCAACAAAAAAAATCCACACTGTAGCGTCCAACATTGCTAAAGAGGCTCCTGAAGAGGCTGCAGAATGCTCAGAATTCACCAGGTCTTGGCCACATACTCAACAGTGATGTGCTGAGCAAAAGAACAGACTAGAGACCTCCAAAGGGCTTTTCTGATATCAGTTATTCTACAATTGCTCAAAGTTACCTCATTACATTCATCCACAAGGATGAAGAAGAGATCAAACCGAGACATGATGGGTGCTGACAGGTTTATATTCTGCTTCAGTGACTTAGATCTGTCATAGCGCCCGCCAACTGGGTTTGCTGCAGCCAAAATGGAGGTTCTGGCATTCAGGGTGGCCTGACAAAGAAATCAACAAACAAAAAAAAGACATAAACCACTCGCTAAACCAATGTACTGTAATTTGAAAAGATCAGTGTACCATCTTCTAGAGAACTTAATTAGCACGTTACAACAAAGGCTCTTCAGAAGAGTCCAAACTCTTCTAACCAATCCTTTCTAACCAGCTCCAACATTGTATCATCCTGCCCTGATACACAGCATAATGATTCGATATTTCAACGTTATTACACATCTTCCATCATTATTGAACTTATAAGCCCTTAAAACTGCTATTCAAATCACCTTGCTTTCAAATAGTGCATATCTATGAATAATTCTACAAAAAAACAAATCTATACCATTTCAGGCTTATTTCAAGGGGGGGGATTTTCCCACACTAATTCCCATTTTCTCTTTCCTGCTCGCTGTCTCTTTTCTCCTTTCAGTAAAATATCTGATTCTTGAGGAGCACAAGGCCCAGAAACTTTGCAGGTAAATGATTTCTCTCTCCCTGCCACAGTGAGGCAGCTGCAGAGCTGCCATGAAAATCTGACAGACAACGCCAGATCAGAGTGTACCACACACACACCTGGGCAATCTTGTAGACCACACAGCCAAAGGAATAACACAAAGTACCTTTACTCCAGCTTTAGTAATGGATATAGTCTGCTGCTCCATTGCTTCATGAATGGCTACCTGATCCCTCATGTCCATTTTGTCAAATTCATCAATGCAACACACACCCTGCAGTGAATAATAAAAAGCAGGTGGCTCATTTCAAAAACTTTTGGAGCAAAAGAATCTTTAAGACAGTCTGGGGTCTTTAGTCATCAATTACAACAATTCCAAGGATGCAGGAACTGGGTTCCTGGACTCACATTATCTGCCAACATCAGTGCTCCAGCTTCAATGACAAATTCATGTGACTCTTCATCTTTCACAACAGCTGCTGTCAGACCAGCAGCACTGGAGGCTTTCCCGCTGGTGTACACAGCACGAGGACTGAACTCATCCACGTGCCTATGGAGAAAAGCAACAGTGCAGAATTGTGTTGCACAAACTTAAGCACACAGACCAAAACCTGCAGAAACAAAGTAACTTTCAGGAATCACTGCTTTCAACTTCTAAAGCCAGGACTCATCCCTTCAGGAAGCAACTGATGTTTAGGCAGGTCCTCCTATCAATAACGACAATTGAGTGAACCTTGGGAACTAATCCTTATCTAACTACAGCCTGGTTACACCAGCAGAAAAAGCAATCCAGACCTCCTCTCACAAGTTTTCTGCTGACTTCATGAGCCAACACAGCTCCTCACAGGTCAGGTAAATGTCAGTCAGCACAAAAGAAGAGCACACCACAGCAGGAAGCAGCTAGGCTGACCACAGGCAGCCTGAAGCAGCTGTACTGCCTGCAGGCAGCTTAAAGCAGCTTTTAGTGTCTGCATATTTCTGAGATGCAGTGTGTGCTGCAGGGACCTCAGCCTTGTGGAGAAAGATGCAGTGATAAATGAGCATCGTAACAAAATAAAACCATATTAAGTAGAATTTCAAGTGGAAAAAAAAAAAATTATAGTTTAAGGTGCAGCATTATAGACAAGATTATTTCATAATTACTGTGCAGATCTAATAGCTCTCTAGCTGAACAAAGTGATGGGACGCACCAACTTAGACTAAGCTAAAACAAGCAAGAAAAAAAGAAAATCACAATTTAATATTTTAAGATGTTCTATTTTGTGTGATTTTTAGTATTCAGTGACTTTCAAAGACATAGAATAAACCATACTTTCCTAATCACCTAAACAACAGAAACAAATTCTTAATTCAACTACTTGTAATTACCACAGGGACCCGTTGCATTTGCTTCAGGTCTATTCAAAGAACTGTCCAAACAACTCCTGGAAAATTTTCTCAACTATTTTACTTCCCTCTTCTCTGTTTAATGTAGAAAAGGCACAGTACACATCTACAGCTCTGGTCACACTGGTCAGTATTTAAACATCGAGTTTTAAAGAGATTCTTACTTTAGAAATTGACTCTTGGCTGTACTGGGATCACCAACAACACAGACGTTGATGTCCCCACGCAGCGAAGTGCCCTCTGAAGTGGTCTTAGGAACTCCTCCAAAAAGCATCAGCAGGACACCACGTTTCACTTCATCATTACCTGCCCCAGAAAAAACACCCAGCTAAAAATCCACGTGCAACTACACATTTTTCCTATTTTAAGGAAACTTCAAAACACTTGGGCACATCTGCTCTGAGTTTACCTGTTTCCTAAACTTCCACTAAAACTGCATTTATGAACTTGATACACTTTCAGGGAAGAAGGGCTCAGAAGACAGCTGGATTCTTTATGCTACCACAGCTCAGAACATGGACAAAAGTCCACTGATTGAACTTCTCAGACACGAGTCCTCAAACAAGTTCTGAGCCAGAAGCAACAGCAAACATATATGCGTGCACATCTATGTACATCAGTGTACAGATTAGGAACTCCTACATCTTTTGAAGAAGGCAAATATAAAGAGTAAAGTTTCACAGTAAATGAACCAATAGCAAAACCAATCATTTTGTCTACTCGTGCAGGCCCTAATGATTTCATGTAAGTCTGCAGGAATTTGGCTCTCTGTTTTCTAGCGTAACCAGTTCTGAAGGGGAGCATTTGAGATCAGTGATACTGAGCCTCAAGAATTCCCCAAATGGTGCTACACAGATATCAAAAAGAACTCATATGTCACAACTGAAATCCCTGAAGCTACAACTGGAGTCTTACCATGGATAGTGGGGAAGAGGCTGGTACACAGATTATGATAGAGGTTTTTATCTTGGCTCATTTCAAACACCTTTTCCCACTCTTTCACTGTCATTTGGTTTTTAATGCTTTCTGCAGTCTGTTCTTCATCTCGAAGCTCTTTTCCACCAAACTAAACAAGGGAAATCAAAAGAATAAAAATAAAACCATGACAAACACGATCATTACTGAATGCAAGTACTGCACACCAGAGCTTACACAAACTCGCCCTCTAAACTGGGTAGAAGAACGCATTTATGAAGACGAATCATAGGCTAAGGAAGTTCATCATCTTATACTCTTAGAACACTAAGAAGCACAAAAGCAATACAGACAGCTCCATAGGGAGCAAATGGGAGTCTAAGCTTGGTCCATGGGCAAAAAGACAAGAGGTGCTTCTTTGTTCAGAAAGTAAAAATAGAGCAAAAAACCCCACCAGTACAGCTTCCTTTGACTAAAACTTGCCTTAATCAGAACTTAAAAGATCTTGAATTGCTCTGGAACAAGGCAAGAAACTTCTACATTCTGAAAATTGTGTAATGCACATGAGGTTGGTACACATACATATTTAAAGTTTTGTACACCCTCATCCTGTAATTTGAGGTAAGAATACAGAGCAGAAATCATCAATAATTTTCTATCTATTTTATTCCCAGACTCACCCGTGGGTTTGTTGGTGCAACGTAACAGGCTAAAAAGACCAGTTTGTAGGACAGCTCCCTGACTCCAAGGGCACGAAGTCCCCGGACTCCTTCAGCTTCATAGCCCTCCGTCCCACTAACCCGTGAGCCAGTTTCTGCACGAACCCCTGCCAAGAGAATACAAGTCAGAACAGCTGCAACCAGAACAAGCTGCATGGCATCGAGGTGATGAGCAGTCGCAACAAACCTGGCGTTGACAGCTGAGCCACATCAGGCACAACAATCAGTGATCCTGTGAAGTCACATTTGTCACCTGCTTGAGCAGATTCCACTGCTTCTGCACGCAGGATCACTTCCATGCTTCGAGGAATGCTGCCCCGGGGCAGCTCGGCCTGTGTCTCTTGAATGCGAACCTGAGGAGGTACAGAGCATTAAGCACTCAGATGTCACCAGATCTGGAAATGCTTTGAAAGCTAAGCTGCTAACAAATGCAGTAGGAAGCATTTGCTTGCAACCATCTGATTCAATCAGGTGTCTTGGGAAGCTTAAGAGGATTCACAGGGACCACAGTGCCAAATCTGAAGTCAAGGAAAAGCACTAAGGCCACTCAGATTCTACTCAGTGCAACGCTTTATCGTGAGATGCAATGTGCTGAGGATCCTGCAGAGTAAATCCACGTGAAAGAGTGAAACACCGCAGATACAAACAAGACACTTCTTTTCAGACTTGCATGAAATAATTATGCATGACATATCTGTGACAGCAGACTGACAAAGGCTTGAATACGTGGGTTTTCAGTGGCTTGCTTACCTAATAAATGTCCTGCAATAAAACCGTTTAGATTCTATTTATAATTTCCCATGCTTAATCATAATTCTTCAAAGAAAGAACGAAACAAGGTGCAGAAACTCCAGTGCCTTTATTCGAGGTCTTTTTAATGTGCAGCGGCAGCAACACCTTTCAAACACCACAGCAACATCACATCACCATTTGTCACCCCCCCCAATCCAACCTCACCACTGTACCTTTTGGAAATCAACGAATCTTGATTTGTTTGTGTCCAGCAGGAATCTCCTTCTGTTGGCACAGACTGGGTTTCTGCAGATGTTTGGCTGCGTGTACTTAAATTGCTGTTCCACATCCTTAATCACCGTCTGGCAGTCTAGGCACAGGAAGGTGCCACTGACCAGCTCTGGATGAACTGGGTGGGTACGTACCACCTGCCCACTGATACGCATCAGCGAGCCAATTTTGGCAGACGTCAGCTCTCGAATCCTGTGTAGAACAGAAATTAATTCCAGATTAAATTCCTAGTCCAGCTGACACTTCATGCTGGGAGTACTCAAGTAGTAGCAGTATGCTTTCATTCCATTTGTAACAAAAAAGCAATTGTAACAAGCAAAAGAAACAAGGTTAAGAAAAACAACTTCCCATTTTGTCATTTTACATACTTTTAGACTAACATAAATTACATCATCAGCACTTCAAAAGCAACACATTATATCAGATTGTAAAATACAAAAGTTAAATTAGTTTGTCAGTATCTGCAATCACTTCCAGTCCAGCATATGTATGATTCACAGATGAAAAACTGTTTCATAAAATCATGCAACTTCTTCACAATTGTACAGGTTAAGTGCACCTTCTATGCTGCATAACGAGAACATTTTCAATACCCTTTGACATCTTTTTCCAGTAGTGAGAATATTCTAGTTTCTAAGATTAATAATCATCTTACTTGTGTCTGGTAGGCAGATCCTGAAATGCAACATAGAAGTCCTTGCTTGCAGGAACACTTCCATGGTCTCTAGCAAAAGTCCTTACAGCTCGGCAAAGGTAAGGATAAACCCTGAAATGAAGGAAATAAGTTTAATTTCTATATGAGATATCAAAATGTCTTTTTCACTTTAGACTACGTCACAGGCTTGTATCATATATTTGCAGGCTCTAGCTTTAAAATATTTTCACAGTGAGAAGCTCTAGAGCTTATCCTGCATTCTCATTCTGCCCACCTATTTCTTTATCAGAGTAAATGAAATTGCCTTGTTCACTCGTCGTTTTCAGAAAGGCTGAATTAGTAACTATGAATTAGTTAAGAAATAATTTTTGAGTCAGTAAAAATAATTTCCTAAAGGTGAGGTTTTTCAGGATACCGAAAGCAGATGAACCGCAGGTGAGACCTTATGGGCCTGCGACTGCTGCACTGGTCAGATTTCAGGCAATCCATACACTTTACCTGTAAAATTCCTCCTGAACAGTGGTAGAGAGCTGCTGATTGAACTGCTCCAAATCCACAAAGCTCACAGTGAGGGTGTTCCGCTCCGGCCGGATCAGCTCTTCAGCATCACGTAAGTATTTGACCTCCCCATCACTGTTCTGGAATCTGAAAGCAAGCCAAGGAAATGAGTGACAGTTATACACCAGATAGAAACCAAATACTTCTGGATTCAAGAAGGAAGAATTGTATGTGCAAGAAATCAATGGCACTCCCATTGCCTCAAAGTCTCTTCCAGCAATGTTCTCTCCCAAGCAACAAGCCATAGGACAAAAGGAAACAGCCTCACATTGCAGCAGGTCTTTAGGTTGGATTGTAAGGAATTGTTTTCATTTTAAGTGCTGCGAAGCATTGAAACAGACTGCCCAGGAAGCAGTTGAGTCACAATTCCCGGAGGTATTTAAGGACACAGACACAGTGCTTAAGGACATGCATTAGCTGCAGACTTGGCAGCGAAAGGTTAACGGTTGGAATTCATGATCTCAGGGGCCTCTTCCAACGCCAATGGCTTTCCCTCTGCCCCCATGACCACGCCGGCACACACGCAGGCCAGGCCTGTACAGCTGCTCTGCCACACGGACTGCATTCATCGTCCAACCAGGACCCTGTCTGCCTAATTCTGCACCCTCAGCACCCCTCAAGGGCGGCCTCCACGTTTCCACAACAAGGCTCGGAGGGACCTCGCGACGTTACCACAGAGCACCTCACAGCCGGGCCCAAGCTCTTCTGACGGGAACGAGGGGCAGGGCCGCAGACCCGCCGGGACGGACCCCCCCCCCACACACACACCCCGGCCGCACTCACTCCTCGAGGAAGTCCTGGAACAGCTTCTGGCACTTCTCGGCCACCTCATCACGCAGTTGCTGATGCTGCTGCGCCGCACCCGCGCCGCCGACCGCCACGGCCAGATCCATCGCTCCCGCTGCCGCACCGCTCCCGGCCCTCGCCCCGCCCACCGCCCTTCGCGCCGCAGCCGCGCCGGCCAATGGGTGACCGCCGTCCCGCAGAGCCCCGCCCCTTGCCCCGCTCTTCCTCTTCCCTCTCGGGCGTTTTCGCGCCAAAAGCGAGCGGCGCCTCAGGGCCGTGGGCGGGGCTCGTGCCACGCCGTACGCGCACGCGCCTGGCGCCTCGCCTTTGTGGCCGCCGGGCGCGCGCCGTCGGCAAAGCTTTGAGTGCTGCAGCCCGTGGGGATCGAGCGCGCCCCATAACCGCGCGTTGAGTCATCCCAGAGCGCGCGAGTCCTGCGGGTGCCGCCCCCATGGCGGCACTGGGACCCGGGGCTCCGAGCTCTGTCAGGAAATGGCTGCTCTGCGCTGATTACACCCACGGCACGTGCGCTGAGTGTAACGCGGTGTGAGCCAGCCCAAGGGCGGGCGCTTGTGCGCTCGGCTGCGGGCTGCCGTGAGGCGGCATTTGCCGAGCGATGGCACCGTGCGGTGACAGCTGCTGGCGAGCGATGTGTTGCCAGGAACAGCTCTGAGGGCTGTGAACAACTGCTCGGAATCGCAGTGCCACCTGCAAAGACATCCTGCTCTGCCCGAGCGGGAAACGCTCCTGCAATTAAGGCAGCTAAGGGCTGGTTTTTTTGGTTTTTTTTTTCAGTTCTGAAAGTCTTCAGAGACTCTAAAAATAAAAATCTAGCAGTGCAAGTTTCCTGCAAGTGTATGTTACGATGCTCTTACTGTGCAACGCACAGTCTTATTTGCAGAATGGTAAAAGCAACTCATTGTAACATTTTCTTTTTAGGGATCTGCAGTGAATATTGGAAATTAAGTGTCTTTGCACTGCACTCTCACTGCTTAGACTGAAATAGAGATAAACCCAAGCTGGTGTTTGTTTCATTCCACAGGTACAACGTGCTTGGTCATCATCGGGTGGCCCTCAGCATGCGCAGTACTGTCAAAAGAGTAATTAAAGTGATTAAAAAGTACTTCTCCAAAAACATCCCTACTGCTTCTAAAAGCATGTAACAAAGTTCAGCTCACCATTCAGAGGTGGAGGGCAGTCGGTACCAATCCTGCCCCAGCTGCAAAAACCACGGTGAGGAGAAGCTACGTATCCTGGCACCAGCACTAACAGGGCAGCTCTTGGCTGAAGCCAGCTGGTGTGCTCCCAGCCCATCTGCTCTCTTCTAGTTCTTCCTCTTTGAAAAGGCAGCCTCTTTGGAAACCACCCGTGACAGAAGGAGTCTGAAAGACTCCCCAAGTTTTATCTGGAAACTGAAACACACGGGCTCAGTATCTTCCCTGGGAAAGATCCTGTGGGGGAAGCCTATCAGTTTCATTATATCTTCCTTTTGTTATCAGGAAAGCCTGGAGGGGCAGAGATGAGATGGTGAAGTTACTGGCACAATCACTGTGTGAAAAAAACATTTTGCCCTCTACATAAAGGAACAGCTGATTAATCTTAAGCACTTATTACGTGAATTCAAATCAAAGAACAAGCTTTCAAGCTTCAGAAGATGTCTGCAAGAATATCAGTGTTCGGGTTTTTTTTCCCAAACAACTTGAAAGCAACTACAAAGTTTTGATTGTAGTGAAAACATGCATGATTCTGACTGAAGATTTAAGTACCCATAGACTAAGGGAATTGTATCTGTGTATGTATCTAAGGACACAAAGTGAGACAGTTGTTTATTCCAAATGTACTGGAGAGCGTGGGACCCGAGCATGATGGATATGAATGATACGGAATAACATGTGGAGATCGATCATACTGGATGGAATGGGATGGAATTAATTTTCTTCCAAGCAGGTGACATGGTGCCATGCTATATACATTCGTGACTAAACAATGGATGCTGAGCAAGACATAAGGAGCAGACACAAACAGGCAGCTGACCTAAACCAACCATGTAATAAGCAGCAATAAAAAGGGAGAGGAAGGGGTTGGGGATTTGCCATATTTTGCTGGGGAACTGGCTGGGCACTGATCTACGTCTGGAAGATGGTGAGCAATTACCTTTGCATCCATCGCTTGTTCTCTCTTCTCATACTTCTTCACTTAGCAAACAATTCTGCAACACAAAGTTTTTTTGCTTTATTCCTTTCCTCAGCCCCATCCCTCTACTGGCATGGTGCTTAGCTCCCTCCTGGGGGGAGCCCACAGCAGCAGCGCTCAGCCACTGGGCATCAGTCCTGTGCTTTGCTTCTACAAAACTGCCAGTCTTCTTTCCTGCTGGGCAGATGCGGACAGCTCACTGAACACGGATGGGTTTTCACAAGGAAGTATTTCAGTTAAACTGCAGAAATAAACTGAGGCTTTGCAGTGTTAGCTGTTAACAGATGACTCCCTAGCTATCCCTTATTAATAACTTTTAAATCAGTTTAATACTTAAAAATGAGCAAGAATGATTACCTTTATCTGTATATTGTGAAAGAAAAAAACAGTAATTTTAACTGATGAAAAAGCAGCAGCAATTTGGACTCCAGGTAGAATGCTAAAGTTCCTGCAATAGGTGGTGGGAATCAAGGACTATACGGGTTTTCTTGAACTATGAAACCAGAATTGCTAACTATCAGAACAAGATAAAGTTCTGAATTACTATCTGCTGAGTTTTAACCAAGTTCTAGCAATGCACAGCATACACTGAAGTATCCTGTTTAGATGACAGTCCTGAGAAATGCAGTTTGCATTTTGATTTATGATCATAATTATTTTCAGTTGGCTAAGAAAACCTGCATGAAAGGATATGGCATACAAAGGGAGAAGAAGGGATAGGGGCCTCCCAGCAGAACAGTGGTTCTTTTGCAGCTACTGAGAATAAATCAAACTAAAATATGAGCTCAAGTAACTCTTAACAGAATTGGGATAAGCACAGTTATTTACAGGAGTACGTGCAAAACCTCCTGCCACATCTAGAGTAATGAACATAATTCTTAGATCTGTTTTTTTGTTGGCATGAAATGTAAGCCACTAATTTTGTGCATTATTAGGAGGAAGCACTTCTGATGTACATTACCAGCTCGGTAAGAACAAAAGAAATTAAATAAAATTCATGCCAGCCAGCTAAGCTGAATAAACAACTGTTTTGAAACTTGGATTCATCAGTAAGAAGACTGTGGTGGTAAGCTACACTTAGCCACTTAGCTTTCTAAAATATAACTGAGTAGAGGATAACATTTTTAATACCAGTAAATAATATGGGACAGATTCTATATTTAAAGTAATTACAAAGGACCAATGAACAAAGCTGCAAAGTATGTTATTCTTTGCATTGTATGCCTTCTAAACAAAGTTTAACTTTGAAATTTCCAGCACTCTATCAAACTGACCTTTAGTATTCCTAGAATTATCGCTTTATAATGAAGAACTTGTCACAAAAAAGGAAAATTAAGTCTTGTTCAATGGCAGCTGCAAAAGATGATTTGCCCTTTTGTGAAATTCTACACAACTTCAGCACAGCCTCCCTGACTGACCTTTTTGCAGCATAACCAATATGTGACTTCTCTGACATTTAAAAAATCAAGGCAGCAACAGAAACAGACTGTCTAAACTATACCTCCAACTGAAAGCTTTTAACATGTAAAATGTTAAACAACAATTAAGTCAGAAATTAGAAGTGTGTATGAAAATGAGACCAACTCTATTGCAGGGCCTAAAAGTTGAATAGAATCTTCTGTTCTTTGTCATCAACCCTTACTGTTTTAAACTGGAAAAGCAACCATCAGATGCAGTATTTAAAAGGAAGTTTAAAAAAGATCAGTTCCTCACAAAATGCAGGGCATGCTCGTTGGGTTGGGAAGACAAAGAGAAGTAGGTTTGTGTACCACTGAAAAATGAGGAGGTCCAAGCAATTGATTCATTTCAGAAAGAGGATGTCTAGAAGGAATTTTAGAAGTATTCTTTCTGACTTAAACACCCTATTTCTCTAGGTGTACAATGCTTAGGCAGATCACAGCATCTATAAATGAAGCAAACTCAAAGCTTCCATTACTTACTTTTCTTCCATTTGGAACAGATACATGAAATCCTCACTGATATGCTCAGTTATCATAGAAGTGTTGTCAGGAATGAACATGTGACGTGCTCTCAAACTCACCATCTATTTATTTGCTGAGAACATTATATATCCCTCATGCATGCCATGAATCTACGTAACCTCCTATCCAGTCCCAAATAGCAACATAAAGAATGGGCCCTATGGCTGCTGGCAACTTTAAGCAAGGACACAGAGCAATTCAAACCTTAGGTGGTTATTCCATCAGGTTTTGTTTTGTAATTAAATGCAACATTCCATGATTACCATGTGAGGATACAAAGCAACAACCAGAAAAGACAGCTACTGTACCTAGTTTGCTTAGAGAATTTTATTGGAATCCATTACGACTTTTAATTAAGAATATTCTCCTTCTCACCTGCTACAGTTTCACACAAGCAAATTAACAACTGGGTTGGTTTCCTCTCCTGCTTTTTGAATTGCGAGCATCCTGTTATTTCAGCTTTGAGCCAATTCTGTAATCCAGAATATTCAATCTTGCTGACATAAGTTAAAAGTGCACAATATTTATTGCACAATTTATTTAAATGCTTAGAAACATGATACAATTTAATGACATTAGAATACCAATTCGAATTTGTTAAAAATGTGCAGCTGCCAGTACAAAGAGTCTTGCTCTGTTAAAATAATAGCTCTTAAATAAATACCTACAGGATAAAAAAAAATGTTTGTGGCACTTCAGTAATCAGATCATCTTCTTTCATTGCATATTACAATGCTTAGATCAATACACGCTCATCACCAGCAACAGATATGCTCACAATTATATCACACTTGAGGGCAAATCACCTCATGCTTTTATGAACAGGCCATGTTAGGGTGTCAGTCGTTTGGGATCCCGTGGGAACATGGAGGTCTGGCGAACATTATGCAGCCCTAGGTACAGCATAGTTACTCTTTCCAGCCCTACAACAAATGGGAAGAAAAAAAAACAAAAAAAAACCCAGTATAATCAGTCAGTCTTCTGTTCAAAACTCTTAAGAAGCTAAACGTAATTTATAGCCAAAGCCAGCTTCACACATAGTGTGAACAAAGAGTGATATGTACACATTAACACACCTGACTACAGAAAGGAATTAGAACCAGAAATTACAGGTTTTACATACAGTACCTTCTGATACATTACAGGTTTCACTTGAAATGTGTAAATAAAGCAATGGTACTAGAGATGCAACCCCTCTTTTGAATCACTTGAGAGTTTCAAGATGGCATAGAAAATTGAAATGAGAAGGGAGTAACTGGGAGAAATGTATCTTGAATATGTTACAGAAGTACAGAACAAACCAGAGCTGGTACCAAGTACTTTAGAGATATTAGCTGTCACAAGCAAGTACAGTAAAAAACACTCTGGGAAGCTTGTCCCAAACACTCTACAGTGCAAGCATGCAGATTCAGCAGTATGTACTCATGTTTGCTGCTATCTTCAAGATAATAAATGCTTCACTAGTTGTGTTCTTTCTTTCTGCAACCTCAGAAGTTATGTGCACACTGTGGAACACGTATGGACTTCCTAATCCATGGGACTGCACACACTCCAGCCACACTGGGACACCTACTAGCAGTCACACAATGCTCCTCCCTATGTTAAGGCTTTCAGCTAAACCAACTAGAAAACAGCTCATTTCATAGTATCTTCTGCTTGGCTGATACTTGGCCTGATCTATGAGATGTGCCATGAGAAGCATTTACCCCACAGAGGAGATGCAGCTTCATTTTCCTTGATTGCAGCTGTGACTGGCCTAAATGATCCTGGATTATCTGCAAGTGCTGATGACCATTGATGCTGACACCTTTTAAGTATTTCTGAACAGCTGTTACTCAAAAGTTAAGATAATTTAAAATTATTTATTTCAGTATATAAAATACTCACACCCAAGACAAGAAGCCAGTAGACATCAGTCCTTTTGCTGAAATGATTACCATCAGCCAAAGTTGACATTCAGTCAAATCACAGCAAATAAAGACAGAAGCAATCACTTTTTTTTTCCTTACTACACAACAGCTTCATCAAATGTGCTGAGATACCAGTGACATCTGGTATGATTAAGCTATGATATCCATACATATATGCAGTATTTTCTTGCTTAGTTTTTCTCCTTTGATCAAATTTGAAGGTTATCTGCTAGGTTAATAAATTAACATATTTTCAATGGTGATCACCTACCCTTTAAACTTGTCAGACTGTGTCATTAATATTTAGCCTAACTATTTTATGATGATGTTTACAGTTTTATCTTCTCTCCCTAAACTCCCTCTGATAATCAGTTCACACACTGACCTTCCAAGACCACTGCTTGCAATTGTATAATCAAACCCTGCTTGGGACCAAGTTGAAGCTAAAGCCAGGCTAACAGCAAACAAAATAAAATACATAGACTTACCTATTCCACCACCAGCATGTGGAGGTGCACCAAATCGAAAGGAATCGATATAAGCCTTTATTTTCTCCAAATCTGGAGAGGAAAAAGCACACATTTCTCATCTGTTTAATGAACCCCAAGCCAACACACAAGTGAATACAGGACTGCATGCACAATAAAATATTTACCAAGGTAATTTAAAAACTAACAGTGGGGTTTTGGTCATTAAACAGATTTAAGTTATCCAGAACAGTCTAGAAGTTATATCCATAACAGTTTCATTCTATTATTTTGTTAATAATTTAATTAGGTAAGGAACTGTATAAGTGAGGCCTAACTGTTCATTCTAACTTATGGGAACTGCTGACTTCTTGAATAAGCTGCAGTGAGTAGTAAAGATTTAGCAATCTGTTTTTCCCTCTTGCTATGTTGGAAGATACTCCTTTTATCCTGCTACCTTCTTGACACTTCACTTTGTCATCCACTGAAAGCATAATTTTAATCTATATCTTACACTCCTGATCTTCACCTAATTTAGATTTCTACTCTTTTACCATTAGCCAGCTTTACCTGTTGAGTCTTCTTTTCCAAAAATAAAAACAAAAATATAAAAATCTCCACGTCTTGCTTATTTGCTCTCAGTTCAAGATTTAACAAGTGATAACTAATTCTGCCAAAGTACTCCATAAGAAGTTTGGGGGAACATAGAGGCATGGAAGAATACAACTTGTCTACCCCCATTCAGTAGCAGGTATTTCCTGCATTACATCCTCTCAAAAGCCCTTGGAAACAATCCCTCCTCATCAAAGCCTTGTTGGGAAACCAGTTAGTTTGTTAATCCCACCACTCTATACTAAAACAGTTACACAGCATTGACAGATTAACATTATGCATGAAACAGTATCATAATTTTAGCATTATTGTCACACATTAAATTCTGCTCCAAATTCTTCCTCTAAATTAAACAAATCCAATCATGATTTACAATCTTTTAAACAAAGCTTTATGATGTTTAACTTGTTACCAATGCCATGATGCTTGGCTCTTTCTGTCAGCAGCTGAGGATCGTGAATTCTCTGAGCTCCAGACAAAATCTCTTCCCCTCTCATGAACATATCATAGGAGTTTGAGTTTTTCTGGAAAGACAAGTACCAGTTAATTTCATATCTACACTTACTCCATCCTAAGGGAGCAAACACATCTCTCTCAATAACTTCATTTATGATATCCAGAGCTATGTAGTAAGAATGCAATGTGTGATCTGCCTTAGAATTGTAGTATACTGTTTTCTCTCATTAGTCTGGAGATGATTATTTTTTAAAAACTGGAGTTCACCCACACACACTTTAAAAAAAGGTTACATTTACACGTATTTACCCCACAAAAGATGCTGAAAGATATTTATGCTGGATTTTGGAATAAACTGGGAAAGTTTCTATCAATGTGAAAAAAATGTATTTCTACTTAATTATCTGTTGCCCTCAAAGAATGTTTTTGTCTTGTTTTAGTGATGGCAGCACAGGAGATCCCTTCTGGTGACCATGGAGATCTCTTCATAAAGCTCCCTCAACTTCAGCCTGTTTGCTTTCTGGTATGTTTTTCACTGGTGAAGGGTCACTGCAAACACTTTATAGGCCATGTAGCACTGACCTACTCTTGTTATTAGCCTAACTTCAACTACAACAGAGGATCATACAAAAATACTTTATCTACTTTGTCAAATTATACTGTACACAGAGTAATCTCAACTTAAAAAAAAAAACAACCACTGTCAACAAAGAATTTTACTTACAGGATTTACAGGGTCTGGCATTGTATAAAAAGGCCTCACAGCAAGAGGGTATTTGTCAAGAATATAGAAGTCTGTGTCATACTGAAAGACAATGATTTCAAAAAGTTACTGCAAGTGAAAAAGATGTAAAGAACAAATTACAAGAGGAAAATACAACCAATCAACCTTTGAAATCTTAAAAAAAAATTTCAAGCAACTGCAGAAATTTGACAGTATTATCTTCAAAAATATTACACACAAAAGCAATACATTACTTTTGTTTCCCAACACTAACACTTCTGTGAATTTAAGAATGTTTAGCAGTAAAATGTCTTGCCAAATTTTGTTGTTGATTTTTTTTTCCCCAATGATATCATCTTTTTCTAAAGATTTAGACAGTATCTGGTTTGCTTTGATTTTTGTGTATTTGTTTGACTTCTAATTCTCCTACAATCTGTGTTTTTTGAAAGCATTGCCCTGCTTGGTGTACTCAATAGTAAAATCCATAAAAGACTGAAAATGGTTTGAAAGAGATTATGAAGGGTAAAGATAAAAACGTTGATGAAATAAGCTATAGCAAAATGGGAATGCAGTCAGCCAATTAAGACATGCTTCACTGATCACAAACCCTTCACAACTTCTCTATATTGATACTGTTTCCTCAGTCAGTGCATGAAAAGTTATTTTACATGATGCAGGCATTCATTCCTACTCAATGATTCCATGACATCACGCTACCGATTCAGTAAGAAATATATTATAAAATAATAGTTACCTTTTCCTTTACCAGACGTCCCAGGAGCTTTTCATTAGGTGTGCTGAAAAAGATTCTCACCATTAGAATGATGTGACTTAAACTTTTACTGATTACATACTTCATAAAAACAAGTTCCTTTTATCCTTGAAGCTCCTCTCACTTCATGTCACAAATTATTTTCTTTTGACCTCAGAGTTTATATGGACAGTCTAGAGTACAAGAAATGTCTATTTTCATATCCATTCAATTATTTATGAAAAGATATGGACACAAGCACTGTTTATTCCTCTCAAAGAGAATCTTTCTGCACAGCACAAAACTTACACCTTCCTACCACTTTCACAAGATGGAAACATTTGTGTATTGCCAACGTACCTCAGATCTTCTTCATCCCCCATCTCAACGCCTGCCTCCCTAAGCATGGCCACAGCTTCACAGTATTCCAGCCTCAGAGTTGGCTCCAAAAACTTAAATGGCTCACATGGGAACTGTTTGTTCACCGTCTGAATTTCAGTTTGGAATCTAAATGCAAGAGAACAAGAGCAGAAGCAAAATGCAAAGTAATCAAGAAATGTGCTCTTCTTGTGTATAACAATCATTTTGCATCAGCAATACAATTCTGCCACAAGAGGTCCCTCTTGCAATATAAAAACCTATTTTATTTTGAATTATCTCCTGGAGAAGTTCTGTATAATCCTAATGAAATGTTTCATCTAAGTTAATGCAATCTACTTCAATGATATACAGATTAATATTTTACTACCACTTCTGTTTTATGCCTTTCCTAAGAAATAATTGACTAGATCAAATTTTCACAGTAAAACCAACCAGAAACCATCCCCTTGATTTGTAACATTTAGCTAGGTTCTCCTTTGACTCAAGTAATACTCTGTTTTGAATACAGACATTTCTTTCCAGATTGATAAAAGATAGGCATTTCTACTGGCAAGATACTCCATTTTGTAAGCAAATGAAAACCACTTTCTAAACTTATGGCTTGTTTTATTAACAAGTTAGGAGCGTGAATAATGGGAAATAATCTTTGCTGTGTCATGGCAGAGATGCAAGCTGTTACAATAAGTTTCCTTCAGGAAAGCTATTTTAAACAGTTAAGATTAATTTCAAAACAGAACAATCAGTCGACCTGTAGTGGCACAACAGGAAGGATATCTTACACTAATGATGGAGCATTTCTATGAGAAAGCCCATTCAACAGTGAACATCATTTCTGTGGTGCGAGCTGGCATACTGCAGAAGATGCAACTGGGGCATAAAATAGACAGTTTACTAGCGTTAGTGAACTTCTAAAGTCAGTTACAAAGGAACAGTTCAGAGCAAAGCAAACACGTTTCAAATTCCCTTTTTGTAGATCAGATTACTAATGATTATCTGACAGGCTGAGGATGAAATGCTCACCCATTTGATACCACAGTGCAAGCGAGCTCAAACAAATGAAGTTGCTCATGAAATGGAATGTGTTTTTGTTACCTCTCCTGAAGTCCCTTGAATATCTGCACCAAGGTGTCTGCAATCTCATCTACCACTTCATGATAGTGGTAGTTAAAAGCCATTTCAATATCCAGACCAACAAACTCAGTCAGGTGTCTATGTGTATTGGAGTCCTCAGCTCTAAAAACTGTAAAATTACACAACAAAAATTCCAACTGACCTGAAATTGTAATTCCATTTTGAAACAGTAACACAGATGATCAAACACACCAGCAATTAGACAAGATAGACAACGCTGTCTCTAGACATGACAATTCTTATTGAAAACAACAAGAAAGCTTGTTGCCTCAAAGCATCACTCATAACAAACAGTAACAGCATTATTGTAGCTGTGGTGGTCAAAGGGTACAAGATAGTACCTCTCTGCCAGTCTTGTCTATCTCTTGTCAAACCAACAGATAGAAGAGAAAAAAAAAAAAACAGACAAGCTGTCAGGCACACAAGAATTTCCAGATTTCAAAACTACCTTTTTCAGAGGCAATGGACTTCTGCACATGTGAGCTCGTTCTTTTTTAGGTATAAGACTGATATAAACATGCCTTCCTACAAAACCATGACTCTTGTGTTAGTGATTAACAAGTCATTCAAGGCCTGAGTTACTTGCATCTTTTTATTTATAAGCTGTTACTGTGTTTTCCAGCATTTCTATCTTAAATGTCTTTAAACCTGTTCTCAAGGTCTAAGAAAAAGTTGCTGCATTACTGCCTAAAAGGGCAATGTCCTATTAGCTTTTGAGGAAGGGTGTGAGAGAGGAAAGTAATCCATTTGGATTCTTTACTGACAGCCTGGTGACACATGCATTTCCAAACAATGCTGTTTGGTACATGTACAGAAGCAAGGGACAAATCCATATTAATGCACATCAAATTTAGCTTCCCTGTTATAGCTCCTTGCTACTGCAATGGCTTTGGTAATTACAGCACTCTTCCTAATTTTGCTAACTCCATCATATTATAATTTCCAGTGCAACTCTCTTCTTTCTTCTCACAGAATAAAAAACTCCCTCATTTCAGCATCTTAGTTATGTTCCAGCAACTCCCCTGTCAACTTTATTCTTGTTAGTTGCCCCAACTGAAATTTGTGTTTATTAAGTGAAGCTATAGTTAGTAGAAGCATTCAAAGCTTTCGAGATAGATGTTACTTTGCTTTTACCACAACTGCTAAAAGCCACCAATGTCATCTTTACAATCTGGATAAAGTAATGCTTTTCTTACCTGGTCCAACACAAAAAACTTTCTCAAAGTCAGCACATATACACATCTGCTTGTACAGCTGTGGGGATTGAGCCAGGTAGGCGCTGCTTTTGAAGTATGATACAGTAAACACATTGGCTCCTCCTTCGCTGGCAGCTGAAAAGCAAAGCTTACAGTGGTTATTAAAATGAAATATTAAAAAAAAAGTTAGAGGTAGACTGACAGATTTTTATATTGAAAGATAAGGAAAAAAACACGTTAAAAGAAAAAGATAAATTTGCAGCATTAATGCCGAGGCAAGTTTTGTGGCTCAGGACTATCAGACACTGTCTTGCAAACCTGCAAATTGAGTTGGGGTAGCTAGAAATGTTAACATTCCCAGCCTTCCTACACTTTAGGGAAGGCAGCAGAGAACACGTGTTTGTACCACCACATCTACTTGCAGTCCACCATTTCTGTGGAAACAAATCTTCAGCTTACATCAGTGATGTAAGCTTCAAAGACAGTTAATTGCAGAGACCAAGATCAAAGCACACTTCCTGTTTTTCCAGGACTGTCTCTCCAGCAGAGGACTGGGCAAACATCTGAAGAGTCTGAAAGCACTAATAGATCTCAGATACAAACCTGGATTTACCAGAGGACATTTGCCAAGGATACAAAGCTATCTCCCAGTTTGAGACAATTACCATAGTCACTGAAAGAATGTTAGCCAAGAACACATGCTCCCATTTTGAATGAATCCCTCATAGTAAACAGCCTACCAAAATTCACTGCACATTTCCCAGTGTATGAAATGAAAGTGAAGCTGCCTACCATACTTATAAAAACATGTCAGAGTGAAACAGTAATTCGTAGTTTTTAAAGATTCTTACGATAACACTGTGTGCTACTTATAATTACTGACAATTCCACTGCAATTAATCTTCCTTATCTTTAATTACCACTACTCCCACTGAAATAATTTCATTGACTACTCAGTTTTGAACAGAGGTTAACACTGAAAATCTCAACTCGTAAAACAGCCTTAACATGAAAATTTGAAATTTAGTTAACTTATTTAACCATTTAACTTGCTAATTTTGCAAAACTTATCAAATTATCTCCTTCAAAAAAATAGGATGCTTGCTTGCTTTCAACAGTACACTGTACAGAAAGAGCAGCACACTTCCTCAAAGGTGCTACGTAAATAAAATACTTAGGAGTCTTCATGCTATTTCACCAGCATCTGTAGGAAAAGTTACCTAATCTTACAGATTAATGACATTTTCCATGTTGTAAGAATAGTTGCTTGCACGCACTTTGTTAAAAAGTCCTAGTTTTAGCTCAATCAAGAGTTGTCTTCAAAAATATAAATACAGAGATATAAAATCCTCGCTGAAGAAAAATGCGTATCATCAAGCATTTCGTGTTTAACTAAATTAAAGCTTTAAATGCACTGCAGAGTACAAAAATCAGGTGTAAACAGCATTTGTCTTGTTCTTTCAACACTTGAAGTCAGGAGAAGAATAAAGAACAACCTTGACACTTGCTTTGTTTGCTACACTGTATCAGAATTAGAAATAGTTTCTAAAAGAAAAAAAAAAACATTTCTCAGATAGGTTCACTGAGCAAATCTAAAAGCAGCAGATCTGAAGCTTCTGGATCAAAAATACGTTACCTGAAATGATTTTGGGAGTCTGAATTTCCACAAATCCCTTGCGAATGAGGGTTTCTCTAAAGAGCTGACAAATACCAGACTGAAGACAGAAGACTGCTTGACTGGTGGAAGTCTGTAAGGAAAAAAAAAATAATGAAACCTAAGTTAGTTTAACTCTTCCCCACTCTGTTACTTCTTATGGACAGCTGGGAGGATACATCTCTTCTCTTAGGAATACTTGGCTTTTGTATTTGCCTGAACAGAGAAAAATGCACACATAATTATTTATTACAGAAAATAAACAAAACAAAACAAAAAAAAAAAAAAAAAAAAAGAGAGAAAAAACAGCAAAGGACACAACAAAAATTCCTCATTTCAATTTGCAGCACATTCAGTTATTAAGGATATGCTTCAGTCAACCCAACATTTAAACAGTCACTGATTTGTTAGTTTTGCTTCTGAAAATAAAGATCTTACAGTAAGAAAATGAATAAGAAGACTAAATCTATTACAAACCTTTCAGCACACTGAACTAGAACCACTGCAGTAACACACAATGCATAACAGCTAAGCCCACAGTTTGTACGAGGTCAGAATGTTTGTGCCTACTAAAGAAGTAGGAAATGCAATGTTCTTCATGTACAAAACACAGCCCTATGCTAACTACCTAACTTGGGGCCACAAAAACGACCTCAAAAGTGTGTGTGAAAGCTCAGCAGCATTTACAACCATTCACATAACTTCTGATCATACAGACTACAAATTTCTTTTCAACATTTATTCCAGATACACATTTGGCCAAAAAACTCATCAATTCAGGTTTTATTTGTTGATGTATGTGACACAGTTAAGTCACTTATCTGGTTAACAGCTACCTGCGCTCAATGTTCCTGTAACACACTTGGGTTTTAGTGTGAAGAAAAAAAAGCAAGCAGCTGTAGCAGATGCTGAAAACATCACAATACATCAGCACTGAACTCATATCTGATTTTGTGCTCGCAGTGTTTAAGAACTGGCAGTCAGCAACCCACAAGCACACCTAAAAACCAGCAAGTTCTCATAAGAAAACTAAGACAACGTTTCTTTACGACAACCTGCGTCACAGCACTGTTTACTTCTCTTTTCTGAAAGGTACCCAGCTTTTCTCTCAGGGTAAGGAGAACCTTGTGGGCTTTTTCACATGACTCTTACCAAACCACAAAACAAAAAACCCAGTCAAAACAGTATATAAGCACCCAAATTTAGACAGTCCGCCAGTGGATATGTCGAAACAAAGCTACATTCAACATCTCTGGAAGATGAAAAATATTCCTTAACTGAAAAACTGAAAGAGAAAACATTTTTAATACTGCAGATTTGTAGTAATTTGGAATGATTTGCAATTAGAGCAGACAAAGTACTACAGAGCACAAGTGGTTGAGATCAGTAAATAACTGCCAGCAGTTCTCACTGTCTGACAGCAGTAACCACAGCCACTACTCCCACTAGTTTCAAAATTAAGGAGAAAAGGTTATGAGCAACACATACAAAAGTACCCTCGAACTCTCACCATTCTTCCACAGATGTTGCAGGGTCAATCATATGCCAGGACAAGAAACTTAGCTCCAGTTCTTTATATGATTTGGCAGTGCTACACCAAAATGCCCCAGCGATTCAAAGCCATAGATAGACACATACTTCTATTCATACATGCACACGCATATACGTTTTTGTTGTTGCTTTTTCAACCCATCTCCTACTTAGAAACATGAAGAGACTTCAGATTATCCAAACAGTCACACTTAGGTTTACCAGAATGGCTTTTGATAAACTCGACCAACTTTGAAAAATGCTAAGAAAAAATTGCACAACATTCATTTGAAGTGAAGTAGTAACAGTGACTCCTTGTCCTTCTGATGAACCAACACCAGTTTGATGCCTGAGTAGGTAAGAATGTAGTCCTAAAATACACACTCTAGTGAACAAAAGAAATGGTATTTCAATCTGAAAGCAATTACTTGCTATGAAGTCTGAAAGTGTGCAGAGTCGACAACTAATATATACCTACTAACAACGGTTTGTGAGCTAGTATCTCCCCCCCTGCTTTAGTGAGGATGCAAAAAAGAAGCTGCCATCCTCCGTACCTCAAATTAGACCTGACAAAACCACTCTTCTTACTACCAAAGCTAACAGAGCTTCAGTGCCCATCCATTCAGAGACTGCCAACAAGCATTGAGCATCTGTGACAGTGGCCTCCCTGTAAGAATTAGACAGGCCCACATGATCTCAGATCAGCTCCTAAACAACTCCAACTGTCAGCGTGGAGTCAAGTGGAGGATCTCAAAAGTTCTATGTGCAACTGTAACTTTTCAAAGATTTTAAAGTTGATTCTGCATCCATACAAAACAAAGGTTTCAAATTTAATTATGTCCTTTGCAGTGAAACGTTTAGGACAAAAAGGGACTGAAGAAACCATTCAAGGCAGCAAACTAAGGCAGCTGTGAAAAATGAATACACATTTTTAAACATCTCAGCCCTCAACAACATTTCAGTATCTTCACTGTATTGTTCACTCTTTCAAACTCTTCCATGCATATACCAGTAAATTCTTGTTTTAGACAACAGCAAATTCACTAAAGTCTTCAAATGCAAAGCAAAAACTGAAACAAACATATGCCACTTAGATGTTGCTGTTTAAACTTACAGACTTTACAGGAAAACTCATTATTTCTAATAATTACCCCTTGTCACAGACAGCAGAAAAAATATTTAGCTAACAATGTTGCAATGCAGGTGTAGGCTGTAACTTCATCTCATCTCACCTGTGTGTTTGTTACATAAATGCAACAAAGGAAAATACTATTAGAACACAGCACTTTAACACTTAAAAATTGTGAAAGAAAATAATTATGTTCTGTGCTATGTATTTAGCACAGTCAGCAGCATGTAAACAGTAATACCCACATAAGGGGCCAGACAGACAAATGTATTTCAATAGAACTGAAGGCATTTCACACCTTGAGATCCTATCTCAAAGAGGTGCAATGAAGACGCAAACAGGCAAAGCTGCAAACTTCTTTTCCCTCTCACATCAGCTATTCGTTCTAACACCTCACTTTTTTTTGTTAACCCACATAAAGTAGGCTAAATAAAAAAGGAAATGTCAACTACATAACTTTAAATAATACATAATAATTCAATAACAAAGATAATTTTGCAAATTCTTTATCACAGGTATGAGACATGAAGTTCTTGCTAGGCAACAGGATTTGCCTTCAGTACCAATTTATGCATTCCAGATTGACTGAAATCAATTGTTTCATTGAAATTCAGTATTACTTTATAGTACAAGTGGAGAACACGAAGTGTCTCGTTGAAATTTTTGGGACTGTGTTATTTCAACACAACGAAATCACTACAAAGTACAGCAAACAGTGTAACTGGTTATTACAGCTTGAAGTCAGTCAGAAGACCAACAGCTTTTGCAACAAGTAAATCAAATCGAACACAATTAAATCAAGCTTAAAGTAATCAAGTCATCAAGACAAAACTGCATTAAGATCAGTGTACATATAACAATCTGACAGCCATGAGCTACTAGAAGTACACTTTAATGGTTATACACTACCCTAAGCAGTTTAAACAAGATAATATTGACTCTAAAGGACTATGCTTTGGTCACAAAGAGCTGTGCATTAGCAGACATAATTATAGAATCAGGACTGCTGAACACATATAACTCAAGTCAAATTTGGACAGATGCTATTAAGATAAAAACCCTGCTGGACATCAAAAAATAAACCAGAGCAAGAATATCAGCCAGGTCTATTGCTGAAACCTGATGAACCTCCATTGATTTTTTCTTCAGACCAAGATACACTAAAAAGCAAGATCCAAAAATATCAGTATTTCACATGTTGGCTTATCTTTACTGCTTTACCTTCACCACAGATCCTCATGAAATATGATCATTTAACACTTTCTTTAGGTGTTTTTACATATATGAAAAGTCTACATATTGCTGAATACTGCAGTTAACCACAGCAGAAAAGCAGAAATTTAGAAACACAATCAGTGCTCCAATTGCCTTTTTGAATTGTGCCAATAAATGATTAGTTAATCAAACATATCTAGAATAAAATACATTGACATTCATTATACCAACATTAAAAATAGATAGTCAGGTCAACAGCAGTTTTCTTACAGTCACCTACAGACATGTGAAACAAAATCTCATCTGTACAAGGACTCTCAACTTTACATCCCCAGTTTGCACAATTTGCACAAGTAGTTTCAACTGCTGAAATAATATCAGATATTCAAATGCTTTAAGCATCTCTGTGCCAGAACTTTTCCAGATTTTCCAGTTAAAAAAAGACCTTTTTGTTTTACTTCGCAGACCCACAGCTTGGTTACTGTGAAACTATCATTATCATTACTTCAAAGGCAGGACTAAATACACCAAAAAAAGAGCTAAATATACTCTTCATTTAGTTAAAACATTATTGTGGAGAGTCAAGTAAGGGAAAAGACAAGAGAAAATAACGTCGAAAAGATTAAAAGATAGCTGACTACATATTCACTGTTAAATTCAAAACTTCCATCTTACGGATCTAAGCTGAACTCTTACAACACTCTCTGGATATGAAACACTATATTTGACAAGAAATACTGCCTATAAGTTATCCTTATTCAGTCACCTTTCACTTTTGGAAGTAAAAAAACGGTGTACATGGCCATATGTCAAATCCTAAACATCCACTTCATCTACTAATATGTGTGCTCTGATGCACTCACACATTGAAAAATGTTGTTTAGCTTTGGCCAGCAAAACACTTCCACCAAATTCAAGGCTTTTACTGTTCCATGGATTAGGACAGTGAACAACTGAACACTTGGAAGTAAACAGACAACAAATCTCATTCCTTACCCTCAGATCAATCACTCTGTTGTCCAGTCTTGTATCTTGGTTTACAGTAGCTCTTCCATCCTAAACAGTTGTGCAAAAATACATAATGAATATATACACACTTAAAAGGAAAGTATTGGAGAAAACATCCTTTGGATAAAGGTCAAGGGATACTTCTAACTTCAGATTTTCTAGATTGGTCTGAAGAACATACAACAGCAAGTCTTAAGCAATGACTTCTCTGCAGTCACAGGCCGGAATCAGCTATGAAGGCCTACAACACATCAGACCAAAAGCCCGCTGGTTCTGACCTAATGCTGCAGTTCAGCAGAAATCAGATCTGTAGAAATTTCTAATACAGCTCTGGAGAAACATAATGGAAATAAACACAATGGAAGCTAATAACGAAACAATAATGAAAGCTGAACATAACAAAAAAACAAAGCCGCTGTATGGTGGAAGCTGCCAGGCTTTCGTACTTTTCTTCAATCACAAATATAATAAAACGTATTTGATATGCAAAGTTTTCACCTCCTCGCCTTCCACTTCTGGCCGAACAGCATCATCCAGCTGTAAAGGGAGTCGGGGTTCAGCTAAACTGATCACATAGATCTGAAAGCGAGACAGAACAAAAATAGCATGATACTCAGCTAAAAGAAGGTGTGATTTACAATAGGATATTTCTGGCATAAACATGAAACAGTGTTTGCATAGGCTGTTAGCTGGAAAACTGATTTTCTTCTAAAAGCCAACTTACTTGGGTGCAGTCTCATGATAATATTGGAAACGCTTAAATCTGACTTCCTTTTTCAAAGATTTTTTTTCCCCTTGGAAGCAGAAAAGTATCAAGTGGAACAAGCACAGGCTGCCTGAGGGACAAGCCCGCTGCCATGAATGCAGGTCTGAAACCATTAGACTTCACCATTTTAGGTTCTGATTGCAGCAAGTAAATCTCAGTCTTTTTGTTGTTCAAGTACTGTTTTACTTACCATCTGATTGAATTTGAAGGAGCTATTTCAGACTAAGAATTTATGAGGCAGATAAAACACACTGAGAATGCAAGACACCCAGCTCTAAGGCCTTGTCATAGCTACAGCTCATTTCATGTTCTTTTAAAAATCAAGCATTTGACAATTTGCACATATATTTCTTCAAAATCTGCACATTTTCACAGTGCTGTTAGCTAAGATTTACCTTCCTACAACTATAACAGCCACTTTACTGCTGAGGCGACTGTGTTTCCGCAGAATTGTTCAAAGTCTGTGTAATGGCTTTAGAAACAAACAAAGGTTTAAATACATATTCTGTTAACCAAATTATAAAGCTGCACTTCCTCCAGCCCTGCAACACAAGCTATGGAAACTTTAGATTTCAAGAGCTTCCGTACTGGCAAGTCAGTAGTTTACCTCTGCTGGGAATACATTCCATTCCATTTCACTAATGGGAAGACAGTAACCTCACAAAACAAGAAGAAACTTTTCTTATTGCACCTAAGAAGTGGCTGACTTCTTATTACAGTACCTGCTGCACTTAAGAATTACAAGCATTCCTAGCCAAATTGATCCAGTGAGATTAATTAGCTTGTTGGTATATTTTAAGTGACAGCTAAAACCAGGAAATACTAAAAATCAAATACTTCAGAAACAGGAACATCTCATGTTTAGTATAATAAATAGAAATGTGTAGTTTAAAGGAGTTTATTTCTCTGGTACTGGACTACAAAGTTTATATATGCAGAAAGACAGACAGGCTAAATAGATAGATAACCCCAGACAGTGTTCAGTTTGCTTAAAAAATTACCCTTTGAACATGCAGCTCAACATCTTGCTGAGTACAACCTCCGATTTTCTGATGTGCTTTCCTCACAACGCCTTCTACATCCACAATGCTCTCTTTGTTGATGCTGTCAATAAAGATAGTAGCCTTACTAAATTTCATTGCATACTGCACCAGATTCAGTACTTAGCACTAGCACGTATATGTACTGTATGGACTGCTGGAACAACAAAACAGGATTAAGAATTTAGATATTTATTACACATAATCAATGAATGAATAAAGGATGTCACTAAAACATCACCAGCCACAATAAATTCAGACTGGGATGGAAGACTTACGAGGGAAAGAATTATAATTAAGCTTAGTAATTGCTCACTGTGTGTGTATACATAAACTGACAAGTTGCACAGTTCTTTTTCTAGGCCACAATCACTCTTGCATGTGTCAGCTGACACAATTATCTGAAAGATGCGTCTTGAACAGCAGAACAACAAATTGAAAGGAAGTCCCAGATCTAGAGGGCAAAAAAAAACTGATTGAGTTTGTTTAAACTACATGACTTGTTACTGAAATATGCAAGATGCTTCTAAGTCAGTTCTTTAAAACATCTTAACTGCTCTCCACTAACAGTCATTAAGACTCTATTAAATCCCTATATAACATCTTTAAGATCTTCCAACAGTATGATAGAAGGTATGTGTGTTATAAGCAAACAGTAACAAAAGTCTTGAGAGTGATAGATGAAAAATAAATCATATGAGCAACTTTCATTTAGGTACTGTAGAAAATCACTGGTTTTAAATCCTGTACTTCATGTAATTGTGTCTCTACTGGAGATACAATTTCACCCTGTCTCTTTGTCAGCCTGCTTACAAAAGGCAAAATAACAGAAAACACTTCTTTGCTCTTTATGAAAAGCAAGTTACCATTAACTTTATTTTTCACTTCTCAGGCATCCTTGAGATGACTGGAAAGCACTTCATGTACATCACTTGACCACATAAGTCCTTCAAAAGCAGAACAGGAGGCCCATAATGCAACCACAAACAGTAAGAGGCAAGCAAACCCCAAGCTTTTTCCAAAAGCCAAATTAGAAGGCAGCAGGATAAATGTTTTAATGCTCAGAATTCATGAGCACTAATCCCCAGTGAAAGCAGAGAAAGGCAGAGTTGCAAGTAGCTGCAAGCTTCTGCTGGTGGTAAGTACAATCCAAATCACTTACATCTCCATTAGTTTATCTAGCACTTCCCAGAGTCACTCTAAGAGCTGTGAGTAAAATCTAGATATTCTAAACTGACGGCCTTTTTGTACAGCTACACTAAAACCACAAGAAACTCATTAGGATTGAAAGGCTTCTTTTTAGAAATATCTATGTTTGGAACTAGTTTCTCTCTCACTTTTCTTCTTTGTTTTTTTTTACCCAGTTAAACAATGAAGTCTATCTTCTCAGCTGTTGAGAGAAACTTGGCTTTCATCTCCAACAAGCCTTTGTGGTATGACCCAGAAGAAACTGAGATATGAACACTAAGTGCTGCACAGTATGACTACTAGCTCATTCTGTGTTCTATTATGCCTGATGCATCATAGAATGGCTTGGGCTGGAACTGATCTTAAAGATCATCCAGTTCCAACCCACTGCTGTGGGCTGGCTGCCCCCACCAGCTCAGGCTGCCCAGGGCTCTATCCAATCTGGCCTTGAACACCTTCAGAGATGGGGCGCACGCAGCCTCTCTGGGCAGCCTGTTCCAGGGCTCAGCACCACCATCTGTAGCAGCCATAAGAGACGCTGAACAGATTTTTGGCTTGACCTAGAACTGCTTTATTTCATAAAGTTAAGTTTAAATTTAAGTCATTCAATAGAATTTTTGAATAAAAGTTGATTTTTTTAAAAATCTGATGAAGTTTAAGTTAACAGTTGCAAATTCAAGCAATAGAATTCTCAAAACTTCAAAGACTCACTAGAAATGAATCACAAGTAACTGAAAAAAAATGCCAAATTTCAGCATTTTAATTATTAGACTATTTGTTTGATGGCAATACTTTCAGCTGACAGAGCTTGTCAGCTGCTCTGAAAGATATACACACCATAGTGCTCTATATGCTTAGCTACGAAATAACTTCATAATGTATAAAACTTCTGAAAGTATGTTTTTTAAATGAGCTGCACTTGCTCAGACTTGTATAATGAACAAAACAAAGGCCAATAGTAGGCTTTAAGTCAGAAGTCATATAGTGGGGGATGAGAATCCATTCATCTCATTAAAGAAGAGACAACAAAATCGAGAAAGACATGGAGAAATGGTGGTTGAGTGCACTCCCTCACAAATGATTCTGTTTAAAACCGCTTAAAAAGAATAAGGCACAGAACACATCATGCTAAAACACTATCAGGTCTAACTACAAATTCGCTCTGCTCCTCAAATAAATCAATATTTAAAACAAGCCAAGTTTTACATCTGTGCTAACACACTTTCCCCTCAGACAGTTCTCCACTTCCCTCACTTCTTTTTTCACCAACAGCAGTGTGTTGGTTGAAACAAAGTTCTGATTCTGCTGAATAAAGCCCTCATGCTAATAACTGCAAATACAAAAGTGTTGTAAACATATTGAAGCAGGTTCTACACATTGCAAATAATAAAAGAACAGCTAAATGTAAATGTGCTGTATGACTCAGACCACTGATGCCATGGCTGAGAGCCTGTGTTAGTGAAGTCACTACAGATCTGTGATCAGAGTACACACAGAATTCAAGATATGCAAAACTGCATCAGATCAAAAATACAGGAAGAAAGTTCTACATCCCTGTAGCTGCAAACACTGCTTTGCAAACTTGCCTAAAACTTAAAAACTTTGCAACTGTGATTAAATATGCCTTTTTTCCCCCTCTCTCTGGCAACTGAAACAGTATATTTCTTTGTCTAGAACACCCTTCAAAAATTCTAACATCAGTTAGTATTTTTTTAATATAATTTCACGTATTTCAGCTCAGTTCCTACCTATACAGATACCTTTATCCAAATTTGCAGAGAACTGCCTGGGCACACGTAGCACTACCAAGTTTTCTTCTGTCTATGAACATCTTTGTGTTGACAAACACTCATAATCTACTCTAAACTTTCATCTGATCAACAGAAAACACGCTTTTCCTCACTTGGACTGCACATCTAATCAAGTTTACCTGCATCACTCCTATGCAAATAAAAGCTTGTGTTTTGATTTCTGTTTGAACTGAGCTCAGCAAGACCTAATGTTGGAAGAGTCTGAAATCCCTAATCATCATTCATCAAATGAACAATGTAAAAGTGAAAACGCTGCTTTGATCCCAACAGGTAACTCTAGGAACATAACTTAAATGGTAATTTCAGCTCAAATTAGAACAAGAAAGAAGATGCTTTAATTAAAAAGTGGTAACTACAGCATAATGTTCAAAGCATTCCTAACAGTAGCAGCACAATTTTATATTTTTTTTTAAAGTAATTCTCCCCATGGTAACAAAGAAGAAAACAAAAAACAAAAAGTGAACAAATAGCAGAAAAACATGTCAAAGCAACCATCACTTCCATCTCCAATTAATATTACAAAAGACTTGAAAGCAAATTGGAATGTATGTTTGATCCTTAAAGGAGTTATTTTAGTAACAGATTCACAATGTCCAAAGCTAAACACCGCATAAGAAAACGTTCCTTTATATTATAATGTTCATTAAAATGAAAAATAAAAAATTCAAGACCATAAATACGAGAAGATTCACTAGAGGCGTTACATCCCTCACATCTATGCACATCTATTAGCCAAGACTCTTCCAACCACAGGGTTGCATCACTGCGGTTTGTATGACAACACCTTCCTGCTGCAAGCTGAACCCTTTGTGGGCCTCTCTAAAAGAATCCCAATATTTGCCTGATCGAAAGTCTGAAGAATTGGAAGAAGCTTCGTTATTTATTTCCTTTAAGTAGAAAATGATTTAATTTGTGAAAGCGTCTCCAGATATTTACTTCCTTGCCTTTTTCTCCAAGACTGTTTGATGTAAGCAGACTGCACAAATCACAATATTAATACTATACTAAGTCTAAAAGAATAAATAATTGTTATAAAATAATTACCAATAGTAGTCTATATGAATGCAAGAGAAAAATGGATGCAATACAATTTACTTTTAGAAAAGAAAGAGCTCACTTCTAAAACAGTTGAAATTACACACAGGTACTATCAGGCTGGGATTTACAGTACTGATTTGTCTTGGATAGAACAGACAGATGTCTTTAGCCTCACAGGAAGGCAGATTTACCTGACCACAAATTACTTCAGCATGCTACTTCATCATCAGCCTTCTCTGATTTGACATGTATTCAGACACAAAGAGGACAAGATATTCCAGGAATAATCTAATCACTGGCATGTATTATATTAATGGCATTTTATTCCATTTTCAGAACCTAATAACAGAGCGGAATAGAGAACTGCATGAACTCCTGTTAAGTTGGTTATCTATCATGACCCCAAGTTGCTAACTTCTTGTATTTCTGAATACTAATCTTGAACATACAGAAGATCTCAACTAAAGTTCAGCTAGAAACTCTTTGTCATCAAACTCACAGAAATCTCTTTAAAACAGTGGTAAACCAGCGTGAAGCATCTTTCACTGAAAGAACTCGCATTCTTCAGATAATGGAGATAAATCAGTATATGAATATTGCAGTTGAGTATGCAATGTTGTTGCTAGACCACAGAAGGTTGTGAAAGCTCCATTTCCAGGTGCCAGTATCTAAAAGAGGAACTGGTTTATTATTTATGAAAATTTGTACAAAGGATGTTCATCATTTAATCAGCTTTTATACTACCTTAATTTTTCCTTAAAATTCACAATGCAGAAGTTCACCAGCTGCTTTAAAGAAAGTTCCATAATCACTATCCAAATATGAGAAAGCACCACACGAAACAAAGTTCATCTTATGCCAGTGAAAAAGTTTAGTTCCCATAACTGAATGAAATGTAAGGTATTAAAGTTGAATATTTTCTTTGATAAATGTTTATTTCCTCACGTAATGTGTAGGAAACAAGAGGAGATGAGGCAGAGAAACAATACAGTTATTTTTAGATGCTGAAGATCAGCTTCATCTGCTAATAATAACGGCATCGTTCCACAGCATGTGAAAACGAGCAGGAAGGCAACTAAAGGCACAGCACACACTGTCACTGTGCTTCAGGTGGCACTGACGTGCTAACCACAAGTGCACTTGGAAGTCAGGGAAGAGCAGCCTCTGAAGGACAAAATGCAGCTGCAATGATGGCATCAGAGAGAACTGAGAAAAAGATAAAGCACTGGAAAAAGTGAGAGCATGGAAGGATATTAATAAAGCAGGTTTGTTGGTGGGAAGGAATGACTGCACTAATAGCGTTTAAAAAAAAAATAGCCCTCAAAACAAAACCCAAGAAGGCTGCAGCACAGAAAGTTTAAAGCACACTACCATCAACATCTAAGCATTTCAGAAACACAAACAACGAGCAAAGCATGCATGCCATAAGTCACAGCCGGCAATATCAGGATTTGTACATCAAATCCTGCCACAAAAGTCCAAACACTATACAGACATGAATCTGGCTAGTCAGAGGAAGTTTGGTCTGTCACATCAAGACAAGTAGAAAATGACAGAGAATTGGAAAGAAATTAAGGGTAAGGCTCCATCTGATGTAACAGCTCACAGCACCAGAAGGTATGTTATTAGCTTTGCCCTCTCATCTTTGCAGATATCACCTCTTGCTAGCTGTGGACCTCCATGGTGTAGTTTAAATCACTTAACCTGTCAGAATAATAATCTAGTAAAAATTAAAAATAAAAAAAAAAAAGGAGAAAGGGAGAGAAGTAAAACAAACAAAAAGGTCACAGAAGGCTTACAAGTGGAAGAATGAGTTCAAAGAAGAAAAGAGTAAGGACGGACTTTCCCTCTTGCAAGCTACTATGACAGATCTCTGCTGATCATGAGACAGAAACATATGAAATTCAGCAAAGAAACATGAAGAAAACTGAAAAACAGAGATGCTTAAGAAAACTGGAGAATAGGAGAGCAAGCATCACAAATGTAAGAGTTGTTTCACTGCACTGTAATGCAGTTTGTAGAAGAGTGCATGCAGATCGATAGTAGGTTACATACAGGGAGAGGAAATGGGGAGAGGAGAAACTACATACTCAATTCTTTTCAAAGATTCTAAGTGCTGGAGAGAACAAACTGTTTTACAAGGAAACAGAACACTTCATTTTGGCTCATAAACACCTGTAAACAGCATGCTTCACACTTGCACTGCCAACACTAAGCACCAGCAAGTAATGAACACTGCTGGTTCTGTTCTCCTGTTGCCTTGAACCTTATCAGCAGAAGCATTATCCTAACCTTCTTAACTTGGCTACTGGAAGTCTGTACTATAATGAATCCCTCCCTGACATATTGAAGGCTGTAGCACTTCTGCAGCTAATTAGCAAAGGCTCCCTTCCCAGGCACGAGAGCAGTGCCAAGGACTACACAGAAGCAACTCAAGTGCCACACGTTAAACGTACTATTGCACTGAATTGATCCACATTTCTATTTGTGAACAAGTAGTTACACATAACTATGAAGTTCTATTATAAAAGCCTCTTCATCACACAAACATACTTAGTACTGGACGACCTGAAAGCACAATCTTGATGTAAAAAGCAGTGGAAGGTAATTTTTTTTATCTTTAAGAATATAACAAACCAATTAAATCAATTTAAATTGTTGCAAATACCATTTTAATTGGTAAGTCTAAATGTTGTCATAAATCAAAGTATTTTTTAAAGTATCTTAACCCCTACCAACTTTCTACTGCCAAAAGAAGGCATGTAAACAAGATTAATTCAGTGCACAGAAACAACTTCTTTCTTCAACTCAGCCACTTGCAGTAGAGCTTCCTTGCATCTGTACCAGCTACAGAACATATTAGCAGTCTGTCAGTCTTGTAGAAGAAAAACCCTAAACGTGTGCAGACACACACAAACATCACACAAAATGAAGTGTCCCACCAAGCTCAGTTTGCCAGACTTTTTGTTAGCCAGCTTGAAAGTAAATGGAGGTTGTCTGTGGCAAGAGAATGCTGCTTCAGCAGTTCAGAATGAATTTCAAGCCTGTTCTCTATTTTATCTTTTGTCAGTTGAATGTATTCAATGCAATAGTGAACTGACAATTTAAATAACTACATTTTAAAACAAACGAAGCATTGATGTTAATGTGTGAAAATGGTCCCAACCCTTGGGAGTCCTGGTTCCCACCATTGTTTACTCTGACAACAGGATATAATTGCTTACTTACTTGGCAGCAAACTTTACCATCTGCTTGCTTGCATGCTGTCCCACAGCCACAAGAGCCTGGATATTAAACTGCTGCTGACGCAGGACTAAGAAACACTGCTTCCCTGAATACAAAAGAAAACAACACAGGTGTATTAAGGACAAGTTACTCGAGGTCTTTATAAATGAAGAAAATGTAATTCTGCAATTAAGCTGAGCTTTTAATGAGTTTCTCTCTCTCTTCCCACCCCCTCTAGCTATACTTACACTCAGCTCTGCATGTACACACACACACACCAAACCTTGGGATAAATACTACTAAGTTTGCTGTGCACCTAGAAACCTGTGAACAAACATTTTCTAAAAATGAGAAGTCTTCCAAGATAAGTAATACCTAGACAGAAATTAGAATCTGTAACTTTTAGAATATCTATTGTTCTTCAACTGTCGGAAGAAAATCATACTTCAACTTGTTGCACTGCTCACTGTGTTGAGTTTTGACTGTTTTCAAATAAGTTTTTTCTCCTCTTGTTAAATGTACTTTGGCACTTCTAAAATTAAAACTGTAGAGTTCATTTGACAAAGCTGCTGAGAGAAATAGGCTTGATTTTGCACCACAGGGACTGTAGCAACAATGGTCGTTCTATAATACTCTGCACATTCAGAATGAAGGGGAACAAAAGGAGTACTGAATGTGATAAATGACAAGAATCTAAAAGACCCAAGCAAAAATTTCTGTAAGAGCAATTTATTCATGAACAGCTTAGGGAAAAGGAAGTTAATGGAAATTAATAGTGATTTACAGAGAATATAATGCACTTTGTTGACTTTTAAAATTGGCATTTCCAAGTCAACAAAGCTCCTTCTAATCTGTTCAAGTGACAGTTACAATTACTTCCTATTTCTGCTCACAACTCTAATACACATTCATTGCTTAACTCACATCTAAGGAAATATGGTCATTTTAAACGCTTCTTCCTCAGAGAGAGGATGAACAAATAGTCACTGTCATACCAGCATGAGACAGAACGCATCGATACCATTTCAATTCAAACTTCTGATCATAAAGTTATAACATTTTCATTAAAATGGTGCAAGCAGGAAGAAGCCAGCATCCCTCATAGACAGCGACTTCCCATTCACTGTTGACTTAATGTTACAAAACATTACAACCAACCAGCAGCCAATGTGAACAGTGATACAAAAAAACCAACTGCGATTGCTGTTTGTAAACATGTAGATAACAATTCCTGACACATAGTTGCACATCAACGGTACCAAAGATAAACGCAGATCATTTGACATACAATCTGTCAGAAATAAAAGCAAACACGTAGAACTGTTATAGATAATATTAAAAATTAACATAATTACTCTAAATATCTTACTTTGTTCTACAATTGTGATTTCAGAAATGCAATGAAACTAATACCATATTTTTAGAAAACAGACTACAACCACTTTCATATTCCAGAGCCTGCGATATGTAAGTAACAAAGCTAATGTGAGATGAATTTACATATTTCCTACTGGCAAACATTAAATCATAGCTTTAAATTAGAAAACTACAGGCTTCAGAAATTAAACAGATCCTTTAAGTGCTATACATGTCTATGCTTCACATTTATACAGAAAGTCAACAAACTAATGTATGAAATACACAACTTTTCCAGAGGACAGAATATGCTAAGTTTGGGGTAGGCTAGATGTATGTCACATTTGATATCTCTTTATTTCTTACTATACCAAGCACAAACCTGTAAGTTATTTCCCTGAACATTAGTTCTTTTCTCTTCTTGCAACATAAAGAAATTGACCAAACATGTCAGAAATTCCAAGTGCAATATTAGGCATTCAAACAAAAATACATAGCTGAAGACTACTATAATGTAGCTCAATTAATAAATATTAGTGGAGAAGTTAGTAAAATAAATGGAGGAACTTGCTATCATACAAATCAGAAGCAAGTCTGGCTGTTGCACTTAATCCCAACCACTAGAAATCTCATCAATATTTCCATCACAGAAGGACTCATGAGTAATGGTAGTCATTTCTATGAGAAAAGAGGATGTTTTGTAGAATAATTTCTAATCACACAGAAGTTAAGTGATCAAACAAACCTCACTGATGGAAATAATTATAATATCAGAGTTGTGAAAATTGTGGGAGGGAACAGAACTTCTCTCAGAAGAGCCTATTATGTGCAAGATAAGGCATCAAAAAGATGAGCCATAACCAAATCTAGTCCATCATTACATGCTTCCTTTCTTCCCTGCTTCTTGATCTGGAAAAGCATCAGAGTGAGAGAAAAAAAAAAAAGATTTGGGGATCTCTATGTGTTTAAAAATCCTTATGGGGCATTTCAGTGAAAAGCATTAAGACCAACTATCGTGTAATTGCTCATAGTTAACAAGACTAACCTATTCAAGGCTTCTATAACATAAACCAATGCTGTCTTCTATATGAGACAGTCTAAAAAGATGAAAAGTTTCAAAAGGACATTTAGTTAAGAACTTTTAGTCACAGAACAACAAATAAGAGAATACTTCACACGGAATCCCATCAAGTATTCACAGAAAACCAAACAGGAGTACATTTTCCTTCTTGGAAGTACCAAATGACACAAGACCTTGAGAGAAAAGGATGCAGGAAGGAATTTGCATAAGCTGCAAAAAAAAAAAAGTGTTTATCATACAAAAGGAATACGTTGCTAGTTACAGACATCTGCCAGCAAAGAAGAAATGCAGTCCTTCTGCGCTTTGTGGCAGTCTTCTTTTCAACATACTGTTTTATAAAAGCTTTGCATCCATAAAACAAAACCATATTCTGGTCTGACATATCACAGAAGTCCCGGCTGCCTGGCAGAATGCAGACTGACTTCCCAACTGCTACTCAACGATAAACGTGATCAGTAGCTTAGGCTGGCTTTAAAATAAGGCCAGAAATAACATTTCAACTACCATAAAAAAAAACAGGGCCCCAAGCACTTTATTTTTTGTACAACTCACTGAAATTTCCAACACCCCATTCTTTACACATCCTTCGGTTAACTTTCATCTGGCCTCATGAGTGGCTTGCTATATGAGACAGCTGGCTCCTACAGTTGTTCACATTCTTTTTTGTTGTTGTTTATTGGTTAGAACCAGGCAGGGTTAAATAAAGCATACGCTGGTTATTTAGAAGTCAAAAATCAATCTTCTAAGAAAAAATAAAGCTATTTTTGTGCTAGATTTTCCTGTTTCCTGCAAGATTTTCCTCTCCACAGCAGTAGGAATAGTGCCACGCAGTGTGTGGGAAAGGCTAACATTACGTCTCATGCTTAAACATTTGCTTTTGTTCTAAGATTCTTCCCCCCCAAACCAAAGTAAACAAGCATACAGTATTCCCTAACAGCATTCCCTGGATGTCAGAATTGTTCTGTCTTGTCAGACCAAGAAGGAAGAACAAGAACAATCAATAAATTGAGAACATTTGGTACTCAGAATCAATTCCTTTGCTTCTATTCTTCAGGTTGTTTTAAAGTTTTGAAAACAGGCATCATTATTTCATAAAAAATGATAAGTCTATCCTGAGGTCAAAAGTGAAGGGTGAAAAGGAACAGCTTCTTTCAAAGTTGAATGCTGACATGCTGCATGTTAATCTGACTAAAGTAAAGGCACATATCATGCAAGGCATCTCATATAAAGTAGAGAAAGTAATAAATAACACTGAACCTTCCATTTTGTTCTAGTAGTCTACATAAAGACATCTGTCTCTAATACACTACATTCTGTCAATAGTCTGAACTTCTCATCCTACAGCAAATGAAAAAGCCACGAGAATGCTCAGTTATGTAGCAGTAGTAACATTTAAATTCGTTTTTGTCTCCTGTCTGAATAATTTCAAGCTGTGGAATATAAGCAATGACTAAGGCTTCCACAGCTTTTGGCTTTGTATCATCTCTGTACACAGCAACAAATCACTTCCATGTAAAACCACACTGCAGAACTACTGAGGCAATCACACAGGTCTCTCTAAATTTAAAGATCATAATACAAATTGAAACATCTATCTATACACAGCTCCTTATTTTAATTGACAGCTGTACAGACAGTAATTTAAGGGAATTTATTTATCTCTATATGTATAATTAAAAAGAAAATGACGTTTTAAAAAGAGAAATGAATCTGCTATCTGTGTCTCTAATTCACATTATTTCCAGTTCTAAGACTACTGTTACATTTCATCTGTAATGACAATTTTCTTACGCTCTCTTCTTTCAACTCTTGGGAAGACAGAGTATTTATATCCCCCTGTTGAGCTGCCAAATGTAACTGAAGCCAGCACAACAGTTGTCAGTGCCTCGTATCAACTGAAAAGGCCAAAGCCTGTTTAAGTTTGCATATGGCAACCTGATCTCCAGAGGGAACTCCTGATTCCATGAAGAAACATGGCTGTCAGAGAGCCAAATATGACAGCTCATGCTATTTAGAACCTACAAGAGGATGCTCCCTTTCTCTTACTTAAGAAAGATCGTGGTTCTTAATTACAAGACCAAGCTGAAACAATCAGATAATGGCAACAAAGTAAAAATTCTGAAATTTTAATATGGATTAGAAAACATATAGCAAAACTGTTTGTACACACCAGAATAAATATGGCTGTCTGAAAATTGATAACTACAATTTTCTATCCCCACTGAGGCTTAAAATCACTTATCTTGCAACTTTAACATCCAAGGCAGAAAAACTCTATATATGCATTTTAAGTTACTGTTACCTACAGTTGTCCACATCCTCTTTTGTAATGTGATTTAAAAAAAAATCATTTCTGCTACAGTGGGATAGTAATATCCCATCTCCCATTCAGCTGAAAACAATATTTCCTCTTCCCCGTTTAGGAAAAGTGGGTGGAAAGCAGAGAAAATAACTAGTTGAAGCAAACACTGAGTAACCACGTGGCAAAGTTTTCCTGTATGCAAGATATAATTAGCAGATAGTAATTGCTTTGCTTCATTTCACTGAAATATCATGAAGCTTAATTAGATGTTCAGGTTACACTAACAAAATGAGAAAATACACATCCAATTCCTGGAAGCCTCTCACCTTTAGCTCTGCTTGTATGAACTCTGCCACGAACCCAAACCACCTCATCAGCCTTCTCCTCTGTCAGGTCTTTTATTCGAACTAAAACACGATCTGCATAACAGAAAAAAAAACATTACAAAACCATGGGGGAGGGGTTAAGGAAAATATTTTTCACTTTAAATTCCAGATGCATCTTCTATCACCATTAAAATTTATGTTAAATTCACATTATTATTTTGTGTATCTACAGCATAATAACAATTTTTTCTGAAAACACAGATTCTGTCTCCTCTCTCAGCAAGTTGTACTTGATCAAGTAGTTTTAAATTGGCTCACGCTTACTGTTCAACTTACACAGCAGGTCAAACAGCACTAAACCAAAAGCAAGACTTATAATTGTTCATGGGTGGTAAAACCCAGCACGACTGCACTACTTCTGATAGGGCTTCACTGTGCTGCACTGCATTAGCTGGTCTTACAGGTCTGGAATTCTGCTAGCTAAGGGATTCTGCCTTGCTCCACCGTGCAACATGAAAGTTGGCATGTTGAATGCAGCCAAACAATGCCTCAGAGGAGACTATTCTCTGTATACATGTAAGTGAGGAGAAGATCACTGTAAAATTCTAATTTAAAATAAATAAAAAACCCAAGTTAGTGCACTTCCCAAATGCAAAGAACATTGCGTGCATGCGTAGGAAGAAGAATTTGGATAATAAAGGGGAAAAAAAATCACTGAAAATTTTATTTTGTAAATAAATCAAGACTTTACAGATTATACACAACCAGTATGAACTGACAACACGCTGGCTACATGCCATTAGTCCTTGAAACATATTTATTGAATTGGCTATTTCCCTATATTTTGGCCAAAACACTGTTTGAGACTAAAAAAATGTATTTGTTGTAGTATCTACAAATCAGCAAATATATTTACAGCACACTGTAGAACCTCAACAGTTCTAGCTGCACTTTTTCATTTACAACTTCATTTACACAGACTTCTCGATGCAATAAGCAATGTTTTTAACTTTTTCAAGAGAAACACACAGCACAAGCAATTTATCTTACATCCCAGACATCTCCATTGTTGCTAAATAACACTAAATTTACTAAGACACTTCTTCCCAACTGAACTTCTCCCAAGTTTGCCTACCCCAGCTTACCATCTGCTGTTCTGAACTCACTCCTTCTGTCCCTGCATACCAGTCACAGCTTGCCCTGCAATCCTATTATTGTGCACAGGACTAGTATTCTGAACTCTGCAAATACCAAGGGGGGCAGTGGTGTTTAAATGCTTTTTTTTCTTTTTACCTCATGCTAAAGACAATACAGTTTTAGTCCTTCCAAGAGTTCAATATGTGGACAGTTGAAATTAGCTCAGTCAACTTAAAACTGCATTACAAGAAACTTGAAACATTTTCCAGGCAGAAGCATGAAGACAGAATGAGGTGCTATTCCCAAGTGTTCCAGAAGCCATCTGCATTATAAATGTTAAATATTTTTTGGATACATACTGGTCATCAAGACTAATAAGACAATTTTCATTCAAAAATTTTTGTATGATATAAATTGAAAACAATTTCACCTTTCATAAAAAGGCTAACAAAACAATATGCAAAAAGAGACATAACAAAATGATTTTTTTTTCCTCAGTAACAGGTAAAGCAACTTTTCCATCACCTTATTTCCTTACAGAAAAAAAAATACCCTATCAGTCCCAAATCTCTTCTTTCCTCTTACTTCTAAGATGCTGCTGGATCGTAGTAAGGTCTACATTTTTTAGTGTACACAATTGTTTGTACCTCATTTTGTCTTGTCCAGCCAACATACTGTAGCTTCTACCTTCCCTCCATACTCTCACATACAACTCATTGCACAGGAAACTCCCTTCAGTTTCTGTTCTTCTTTTCCTTGATAAAAATGAAGCCTCCTGTTCTCACCTTTAAGGTTCTCCCACCATACTCATTATACTGCCTACTTGTTCTTTCACAAATCCAAGATATATTTACATTTTCTGTCTTCTCGCCCCTTCTTTCCACATAAACATTTACAGATAATTAAATACTGTAAAAATATTTTAAAACTGTGCTTCAGTTGAAATGAAGATATGGGAACACAGGTATTAAAGATCAAACCAAACATGTCCAGCCTCTATTCAATATTCATGCCATATCACCTTCGCTGCCATTTTAAATCATGTTTATCACCTGACGGATTTTTTTCAGAGCTCTAACGTTTTAATGGGAAAATAAAAATCCACAAACTTGTATGGGCTGTACGTTTACACACACACACATTCTCTGCCTGCCTTACCAGCCTTTTTTCTAAGTTCATCTGAGTTACATCACAGAATTTTGAAAGGTATGATCAGTATTTCTGCAGTCCAGCATCATTACGTTACTGGGTAATTTTGAATAAAAGAACTGAAAGATAAGTTTAATTAAGAACCCTAAAAGCCAACAGCAGATTGGCTTTATAAAATAAGATAAAAGCAGCTTTGAAAGAGGAGAAATGAAACCAATGGGACTGAATGGACAAAAGGGAAAAGCAAAGGGAGTTTTACTAGCAATTATAGCCTCAAGAAGGCAGGAAGGACTGTAAAAACATGATGTAATGAGAAGTAAGAACACCAGATGGGTGGAGCAGCCAGCATTAGAAGACAGAAGTGGGCCAAGAACAAAGGCACAGATGTGTGTGAGATCAGCAGTGCAGGGTGGATCATCTATGCAAAACTTCTGTAACTGAAAAAAGCTTTATTTTGCCTGGAGAGAAACAAGAACTCATGAGTGCAGTGAAATGACAATAAACTCAGAAACTCATAAACTCAATCACAGCAAGTGACTGATGAGTACACTCTCCCATGAGTCCTTTGGTGAGAACTCTCCCTGCCAGGAGCTCCTGAATCTTTAAGAACATCAACCCTGAGGAAGGCACTGGGCTGATTTGCATTCCTGGCATTTGGCATAATGGTTTTTATCATTACCTTACTTGGTGTTCAGTGTAACCAGCTTCCAAAGAAATGGAATGCAGCTTTTATCTTATGCCCAATGGAAAGCCTAATGAATCTTGTCCATGCATTGGCTGAGAATGGCTTTATTAAAATGAGGACTGAGGGGACAACAAACCTAATTGCAGCACTCTGCCCTTTTCATATTACTTCCCATAGCTTTTATCATTTGCTTTCTGAATATTTTTTTTCTGTGGAGTATTTTTGAACGTCTCCTTTGAACATGACACAGTTGACAAAGGAAGACTTCCTCCAAGAAAGGGGAATTTGATTCTTCATGTGAGTTGTCCAGCTTGGGGGCTCACGCAGAATTACTGACACAGCATGTGCAACTGGCACCTGGGACAAAGCTCACAGAAACTCTAGTGAGCCAAATGCCACTGGAAAAGAGTGCAGGGTGAAGAGATCCAACAGGACTTCAGCTTGCAGTCAGCAGTGCAGTTGAACTGGTAAGATGCTAACTTTGAGAAGTTAACTCTTCCTTGTCATCACACCTTCTGCGCTGTGGCTGAAGTGCTATCTTTCCACACTCAGTATGGACAGCTGTATTCCTGCTTCTTCCTGCACTCCAGACCCCAGTGAATTTCTTCACTTTGCCAAACTGGCTGAACAACTCATTATTAGCAATTAAACATGTTGAAATCGAGTACCTGAAGATGACAGAAGCCAGCAATTAAACTGGCTAACACTGTCAGAATTTCAACTTTAGTTACATTTCTTTGACAACTAACATATTTTATTCAATAATGGCTGTTAATGCAGTCTCTAATGATTTTCTTGCTCTGCTACAATATTGCATGTTTCTCTTTAGTCATTTTCAACCTATGATCGCTTTTGTGGCTTCTCTTCCCTACATTCTCTGCATTTCTCTGAGGTCAACCAGAAAAACCATTCGGAGGAGAAAAAAAAAGAAATTACCTTGTTAAAGAAGATGTTTCTTTTTTACATTCCACTACGAAAGAGTTACCAGAAGGCAGTCTGTTACCTTTTCTCATTCATGTTTCATGAACTGAATAATGTGAAGATTAATGTTTCTTGGGATGTTGACCTGGAACACTGTTCTTTAGCTGACAAGTCTTTCTGAATCCTAATTTAATATCAGTATGAAATGAAGATTCTCTGAATTCACAGTGGTATGAATAACAATACAGCCCATAAATATTAATATATCTACTCAGAATGAACCATTGCAGCAAGACAGAGCAGAACTTATTCTAAGCAACAAACAACCAACCCTGACATCTCCAGGACTTGGTGTATCATTAAAAAAAAAAACACCACAATAATTTAATACAAGAAAGTCAAACCTGCAGCATCAGAGAAAAACTGACAGGCTGTGTAGGGCATGGTCCTTACTCTCTCTGTATCTACTCTGATATTCAACCATTATCATGATATTCTTTTTCTTCTGTCTTATCACAGTGTTCTGTGTTCCAATCTGAGTCTTCTTGACCTCCAGTCCAAATGCCACACAATTTCCAGTCTTGCTTTACCTTCTCTACACTCTTCCGATAAGCAGCTTTAGATAGTAACAAGATCACCATCCCTCAGCTGCCTCCTTTCCAGGATGAACAAACTCAGTTTCTTCAACCTCCCTCATAGATCCTGTGTTCCAGTCCCTGATCAGTCTGGCATCACTCCGCAGGACACGCTGGCAGTGTCCTCCTTGCACTGGGGAGCTCAAATCTGGACAAAGCACTCCAAATACAACCTTACAAGTGCCAAGCATATTCAAATAAAGGGAAAGAATGACAGCAGGATCTGAATGAGAAAGTCTGGTAAATGATTTTTCAAACAAGTAGTGAACATATCCAATAGGTAACCTTTTTGCCACCCTTTTCTTTAAATACTTTTTTTCCAAACTGACCTGGTTTCTCTTGGGATTGTATCATTGATGACACTCCATATCTTTCTTTCGCATAATCCTAAGAAAAGGTAAGAAACACACATCAAAGAAGCACACACAAAAGGATGAACAAAATCATTACTTAACTGAGGTAATATAAAACAAATAGCTAAAACATTTCAGTTAAGAAGTGGTGTTTCAGGGACGACGTAATCTCAAAGATATAAGTGAAAGAATTGTGCCCTCCAAGAAAAATTCCAAAAGGAAACACACTTTAGGATCACTATTCACTACACAGAACTTAGTACAAATGCCTGTATGAAGAGCCTACTCTTGAAAATGTAATGAAGCACCATGGAAGAAGACCCACTGCTGAGCACCTCCTTCCAATATTCAGGCACACCAAGAAAACCAGCAGACTGCCATAACAGTACAAGCAAGCTTGACAGACTATTAACAAAATCTGTTATGGAAGACATTGGGGCGGGGTCTATTAAAAAGATCTCAATTTCACATATAGTTTCCATAAAACAAACCACTGATTTATTTTGTTCTATCCAGTAAATGCACATAACATCATTCTAAATGCTTTCACTGGGGTTCCTGGCTATTTTACTTCTGCTCAACCATGGTCTAAATACAAATTTTTTTACAGAAGCCTTCTATAATGAGAATTCCTTGTCACTGACACACATTCAGCCTTTCAAAAGAAAGCAACACTGACTTTATAGTGAAATGAACTGATTTCCATTATCTTTATTCTTGAAATAGGAACCCACGGCTTTTCAGCGCTGATTCGAGACCTTCAGGCTCAACCTCCCGCCACGCCAGCAGCAGCCATTGAGGCCCTACAGCAGAGGCCTGCTTGTGAGCACGCAGTGGGCCGTGCTGCGGCTCAGCGCTCTGCTGACGGGGCACACGGGCACTGCGCTCCTGCGACGCTTCTCGGAGACAAGCAGGAGGCCCACGGGCTCGGGACACACCGCGCGATGGGAAAAGGGTGAGGCTCTTCAGCCGAGCACCGATTGACAGCGCCCAGCGAGGGGGAGAGGAGGACAAACAAGCGGGCTCCTCGCCGGAGCCCGACCCGCCCACCCACGGCACGCCGCCCGGCCCCGCGGCCAGCTCGGGCACGGTCCCTTTACTCTCAGCGGACTGGGGACCTCGACGCCGCGCTCGCCCCTTCCCCCCCTTCGCTCCCAACGGAGACCCACGTCGGCCGCCGGCTGCTCTTCGTTGTCCGGGCGGCGGTCCTTGCCCTGGCCGCGACCTGCGGCGCTCGGCATCTTGCTGCGGTACCTCACGGCCCGGCCCGCCTCGCTTCGGCCCCGCGCCGCTGGCCCGCGCCAACCTCCCGCGAGATTGTGGCGCGTGCTTCGCGCGATCGGCAAGATTATCGCGAGACTCGAGCTGCAGCCTTTGGTGATTAACGGCTGCTTGTGGGCGGCGCGAAGTCCCTCAGCGTGGCTGAGCGGCAGCGGCGTCCCTCAGCGTGGCGGGCGCTGCGAAAGGTTTGCGTGCTTCCCCTAAGGCGAGAAACAGCCCAAACAGTGATCGTTTCACAAATCTGCCGCTGTCCTGACGGAGTTCAGCAGCTCCTGCAGCCACATACAGCACTGAAATCTGTCACGTCACAGCAGAAGCGCGCTGCTCTGGAGCGCGGCACTGGCGCTGCGCAGCGGGTGGGTTTGGTCCCCGTTTGCCCTGCTGTGCCATCTGGCGCCTTGTGAGCTGAGGTAAAACGTTGGGCTGAGCTGGCGTGGCGACACGCTGCTGCTAACACGATGGGTTTTGATGGACTTGTGAACCAAAGCGCTTTTTTGTTCTGTCTTAGCCTGATAGGTTACGCTCCTCTCTTCCTGCTACTCCTGGTCCTCTATTATTAGTTAGCTAAGACCCAAAGTAGCTCTGGTCATTTGAGGAGAATGAACGTAAGAGCAAATCCAGGTGTTTCCCTGCAGCTGGGTGCTTAACTCGGCGCTGCAGTTTTGAGGCTGGGGATGGCTGCAGGTGCCAGCTTTCAGAATGCCTACAATCGGAGTTGCGAGCAGCTGTTGAATCCTATGGCCAGAGCTAGTTTATTTTATGCAGGAAAAGAAGAGGGAGTTAGCGGGCCTGATTTAAGCTGCAGCTTTGAACTCACACATTTGACTAACTAATCCTTCTTGCAGTATTGATTAGAGTTCCTCATTTCCTGCTCTACAGTTGTTTATTTTACAGTGCTCTGTTCTGCATCGGTTCAGCCTTTCTTCTGGTGGGAATCCCCTTGCAAAGTTCCCCTTCTCCCTCTGTGTCACAGAATTACTACTTCACAGCTACAAGTCCGCTTAGCTTTCACAGAGTCCTTTCTTCTCATGGAAAACACTATTGCAAGTAATAAAGAGCCAGTAACAGAAGAGACAAACCACAGTTAGTTCTCGTCCTTACTCACCAGAAGACACAATTTGATATCATGCAGTCCATTTAAACAGTAGCAGTAACAAAGCACGTGGATTTCTTGCAGCATGTCACTTGTGTCACAAGGTTGAGCAGAACCACTGCTGAGCCTTAACTAACAGATGCAGATCTCGTGCCTCATCACTGAGGGATCAGTACCATCTGCATGACTGTACTCTGCAATCTTTGGTATTTCACTGCCTTTGCTGCAAAATTCAATAACAACCCTGTAACCCTTGGTTTTATGCTGGGAGCTTTGCAGTAATGAATAGCATAATGAGTATTTCCCCCGTGGACAAATAACCTGAAGGTGGTTCTGAAGGAAAAAACCCTTTTAACTTAATGGGGGTGTTAACTGACAATAAAATATAGCCACTTAGGGGGCACTTTAATTAATTATTCCATTGCCAAACTTTCAGAAGAAGCATTTTCCAGAATTCATCCTCTTGGGTCATTTCCTTTGCCTTGCAGTGCTAAACCAGTTTAAAAAAAAAAAAGAAAAAAAAGAAAAAGAAAAAAAAGAAAAAAAAAGAAAATTCTAAAATGCACTGAAAATAAAATTATTAATTTCCTGATAGTATTTATTTTGTTTAAACAAACCCTTCAAATTCTTGATGTAATTTGGGTCTGTAGCAGCAACTTGTTTTGCCATATCCCTCTTGCTAAATGTATTACAACTTTTCAGTTACGGGAACAAAATACTACGTGACAGTGCTGCAGCTCATCTGCTGCACCTTCTGTCTCGCTGCACCTTCATTGCAAATCACTTAATTGGGGCAGTACCTGCAGTGAACTTTGGAGTTGTAAGTGGGAGCCAAGCCGGGCCCAGTGCGGAGGGGCTGGGAGACCTGCAGCCGCCAGCGCTGTCCCTGGGGCTTCCAAGGATTACCAAATGGGGATGACATCACCCGCAGCCAATCGGGGGGCCCCGAGGGGATGCCTGGATGGGAGCCATAGTCCACTTAAGTAACAAGACATGACATACCATGTGCTAATGCTAAATAATTTATCCCTCAGGCATATAGCGAATCGCAAAGCCAAGCTGAGACCTGGTCCACAGTTTGTAGTTTAAATTAAAACTGCTTTTTCTATCTTAAAGGGAGAGGGGAGCTTGTCAAATGTTGTGGTGAAGACTGAGGTGCAGAAGTCCTGCTCCTCTCTCTGTAGCTACAATTTAATCTAATCTTAACACTGTGTGGTGGTTTGGGGGATGTACTCCACACATTTTTATTAACATACAGGAAAATCTTTAGGTCTTGGTAAATATTCCATATATCCTTGAAACTTAGGCAATAACCTGCAATATCCTAAACATAAGGTACAGGTAATGTTACGAGGGTGTTTGTGTCTCACTAGGGATCCAGAGGCATTTGTTTCTGCTTATTCTGAAGATCACCAGCCCCCTGTATAGTTTGAGCTAGCAGTAAACAGTGTGGATATGATGTTAACCATAGCATTTCTTTGTCTGCCATTCTGGAACTCATAGTGTAGCCTTTCCAGTTCAGTGTTGCAACTGAGCCTTGCCAAACTTTTGCCATACTTTTGTTAAAATGTAGTGATGGTTTTACTTAAGAGCTGGGGCCACACACTATACAACACTAACACTGGAATCATGAGAAGTTGACAGTAGGCAGCACCTTCCACAGTCTATTCCTATGTAGCACTTTGCAAAAATGGTTGCTCAAGTATCCTTTAATTTTCAAGAAATTGTCAGTTACACATGAACTGTATTGATGGGAAGGAGATAAGAATTGCGTTATGTTATTTTTACCTATGAAATGAAAAAGGCTTGTGGCCTATGCACTAAGTGAGAATATATTTACCTAGACTCTATGTTGTTTGGCTAGTTAAAACCCAAAGAGCACAGAGTGGTACAGAGTTAACGGGAGCATGTGGAAAAAAATACAAAACAAATTGGTAGTGTCTCTGAGAGGTCTTCTGGGAATTCAGCTTTATTGCCACAGTAGTGTACTTTCCAGTATGCAATTACTCGTTGTCATGGAAAGGGATTTTGAAGATTTCTTTCTTTTGGATGCTACAAAGCACGCTTATATTAAGTAAGAGGTTGCACTTGATTTTTCCTTCCCATATTAATTTATGTATCTATGTTCTTGTTTGGTTCTCAGCAGGCCACAACCCATATTCCTCTTAGATAACAAAAAGGAAAAAAAAAATATATAGTTCTCAGTGGTTAAAGAAAGCTCTTCTATTTATAAATTTCAACCCTGGCAAAAATGTATTTTTTAATACATTGATCATTCTTTTTTTACTCAAACATTTGTACAATGAGCAACAAAGGCTTTGCATCTAAATCCAAGTAGGAACAGAATTTGGCAAATCTAATTCCTTCCTGGATTTTCGCAGCTCTCCTTCCTTTAGGAAGTTTTTAGTCAATGGGAAACAAAGGCTTATTGAAAGGATTAAAGTTGCAACTATTCTCTTTGTTTCAGAGGTTCAATCACGGTTTTCCTCTAGTAAACAACATTTGCAATTAATAAGACTTCTAAAAAAACAGGAACTTTGGGGAAGTACGTGATTATGATAAGCAGGATTTCTTTTAACAGAACTCTGCACAAAGATGTAGTCTTTTTAAGACAATGGTAAACAACTGAGTTTCTCAATTTTTCTCCATTTTGAAAGGATTCCTTCTGATAAAAGCGAGACAACATGCACTACAGTCAGGGATGGGCAATACATTTAAATAGGATAAATCTCGTCAACCGTTTATTGTGCCCCAAAATGATTCTAAATAGCTGCTAACAACTCACATTTCATGTCTTGCATAAACCTAGTAATCATGTCTTTCACTATGAAATATCTGTGCCCACTGGATATACAGCACTGCTTCTATTTATGAACTATCACCCATAAATTGTTTATCGTTTCCTCTGTATGATGCTTGAGAAAGGCGTTTGGATAGCAGTTATCTGTGCATGAATAAGAACGCGTGGAATATTTAATCTTTATAATTTATCTTTTACCGATTTTATGTCAGGAAATAGCTTCTGAATATGTTCACGTCAGCTATATTTTTCTTACTCGCGTTATGAGTATTCCTTAGGAATAATCCCCGGGTGAGGGAAACTGAGGGATACTTCGTGACTTTGGTGACAGCCTTCCCTGGAGGGCAGTGTGGAGCTGCGGCATGACTCGGAACGAGTGTGCCGGGAGACGTTCTGTGAACAGCTCATCTATTGTTTTGACCCAAGTGCCCAATTCTTTTTCTGAGGTGGCTCCTGTCCAAAGGAGGCTGAAAACAGCAATCTGGAGCATAAAGGAACCGCAGTTCTGAGTAGCCCCTTAAGTGCAAGCCCATTGTTATTTCTTAGACGCCATTGCTCATTTACAAAAAGCATCTTAAGCCATTGTCTTTCTGATCATAATTTTTACACTTTTATCTCACAAGCAGGCAGAATTTTTCTATCAGATTTTTTGATTAAGTGTTCCTGTGCACCGAGTGTCTTTGATAACTTCTAACCCAAAGTTGGCTTTGGGTGAAGCTGTAAACCTTTAGAAACAGAGGTTTCAGTAGAAATCCTGACTAAGAACTTTCTTTCAGCTGCAGGAACAGTGCTCTGTTATCAGTAAAACGTGAGTCAGGCACCCACATAAAATCTGATCTTTGAGATCATCCACTGCAAGTCCTTTGTTGCTGTCTAAAACAAACAAGAAACAGAGTCGAGTCATCTAAGTGATTCAGTGTGACAAACAGGATGGTACACGCTGCTTTTCAGACATTTTCCTGAAGCAGTGTGAGTTAGTTTGTAAATAAAGGGTATTATTGGGTAAAGGTGCTACAGCAGACATTGTGCATGTATGCATTGAATCAGGCTTGAAGACAGTCACATAGAAATGTGTAAGTTTGCGTAAACAGACAGGCTGATTCCTAGAGGAAATAAGCGTTAGCATGAGAACAACAGCTGAACTAAAATCCCATAAGCCAGGAAAAACAGCTACACAATTACACTAACAGGTGGTTGGTTTCAAAACAAATTTCAAGGTCTGACAGCTCTGTGCACCTGCTTTGGGCTGATTTCTTTTAAGAACTCAGATTTGGCATGAGCCACTGATAAAAGCCATAATTCTTTGTGTCTGAGAAAAGTCATAATTACCATATAGTGATGATAAACTTCTAAAGCCTGCTAGAAGTAGCACTTAGCCAAAAGGCAATATGGGTCATTCTGCACACTGCCATTAGAGCTCAAGCTTTTCGCTACCTGAGAGCTTCAGGCAGACACCATTAGGATCAATCCTCTCCTGTAAACTGAGATAATTCCCTCTCACTAGGATGATGTGATTTGGATTAGGTATGACTTCAGCCTTTTCTTTTGCCATAGTAAGAAAAATCAAATTCTATTTGATGGGGGCTTTAGACAAAGATACTCAGAAAATTCTGTTTTAAGAGATATATTCTGTTCTGAATTTCTTTTAATTGCAAACGTTTTGTTTATGGAGGACTTGTATTTATTTATTCTGAGTTTATAAGATTTTCCTTTCCTGAGTTTTAAAATAAAGCAGGTGGTTCGTTTTAATTTCAGGGGGAAAAATGAAGATGTGCTCTGATCATTTAAATTTCCATACTGGTGGTCATTTTGGATGGCTCCCGTGTCAGAAATAGTAGAAATTTTAAATTTGATCAGAACAGATTCACAAATGTAATATTTGGGGTTGAAGTTAATTAGTTTATATGGAATTGAAATAATATTTTCAGACTGGTCTGAACACCCAGAAATTAAAGTTCTCCTCATATTCAGGTAGCGGGGGTGATATACAGTGCCAAATTTATCACATCTCTGTAAGACTTGGGCCTTCATTTTTGAACATCTCATATTGCCAACCTGACATGTTATGTTTTTATGTGAGGCAAGCATGAGTTCTAGAAACATTTTGTTTGTTTCTTCCAGAGAGAGCAGGGAGAACATGATATTAATTTTCTATCCTGAGCAACCAATGTGTTTAAGTGAAATGCTGACCTCCAGTTCTGGGGACATCAGTGTGAGCTGTATGCTGTACAAGCTGCAGCTGCTTTTTCTGCTGTACTTCTTCTCACCCTTGTCTGTTGAGCAAGCTTGTAGTCATTTATAAACTTTAGGATGTTATAAATTGTGGGGAGTGCACACAGAACTCCTAGGTTAGTTCTTTATCCTACCGTGGATGTTTCTCTGCTACACTTAGCTGTTTTTATTGGTGATAAGATGTAAAGTGTATGTTCACAGCTGGTAACAGGTACACAGGACAATTAACCTGTGATATCCCATCTCTTTTTTACAAATGAAAAAATGTATGGATATGTAAATTTTCCATAATTAATTAATATTTCATAGGGCAGTAGCCCTTTCTACCTGTGCAAGTATTAGAGGCTGGTGGTCCAGGGTACTCTCTAGAAGAAAAAAGGTACTTTCTCTTAAAGAAAGCAAGTGACCACATAGCTCCTGTGGCAACTTGCATTTACACCGAAGTTCAACGTGAAACCACATCCTCAACTGAACCACTGACACCCCTATCCATTTCAGATCCTGGTTAGCAAAGTTCTGTGAGTGTCAACTAACCTGGCTGACCTTATTGAAACAGAACAGGAAATGCTCTAAAGAATATAGATAGATAAGGATTAAAATTTCCACTGGAGTGCTGTATGATGAATGAACGAGAAAGAGTTAATAGGCAGTACTTGTATAGCACAGCTGTTTGCAAAGGCATGTTTCTCTGTAGGTTGAGTCATTCTGAGATGTGCATCTTCAGTTTTTTTTCATTTAGAGACTGCCACTATGCTACCTGCATTGCCATGATCAGCAGTTCTTCACCCAGTACGAAGACTACATGAGAATTGTGTTGCATCCCAGTACATCTGTAGATTTCTAACTGCTGTGGGGTGATCCTTTGGCTTTTTAGAATGTTAATCTAAGCTTTTCAGAAGCTTGGGACAGATCGGGACTTAGCTTTGGATGCTTTTCTCAGAGATCTGACTGCTAAAGAGTGCGCAGATTTTAAATGGAAAGATTTGACCCACTCTGGGAAGGAAGAAGAACAAATGGAACTGGAAGTGGGGAGGCCACCTTTAATAGTACATAAACTACTTCTTAACAAGCTTTACAATTGCTTTGTTTCTTCCTCTCCTAGTGCTATAAACATGGCGAGCCAAAGGAAGACTGTAGAAAACAACTGAAGGAAGCTATGAAGACTGTTGTGAAAGCAAAGAAGCCAGCTGGACTGGTTAGTGTTAAACACAAGCTCTAACAGTTGTATAGTGACATATAGCCTGAAAGAAAGAAATTTGTTTTTTCCCCTTAGGTCTTTTTCTTTTTTAAAGAGGGAAAACTTCTCCTGAATTCTTACTTAGATGTTACACGTGCAACAGCTAGATTATAAGATTCAATGATATACTGTGTGCATCTGTCCAGTTCATAATTTTAGCTGGGCCATTGGCATGTAAATATACTTCAATAGCAAAGCCAAAACATTTGACACTGTCCTGTACAACATCCTTGTCTCTAATTTGGAGAGACATGGATCTGAAAGGTAGAACATCTGATGGATAAGGAATTGGCTGGATGGTTGTGCTCGAAGAGTTGCAATCAATGGCTTGATGTCCAGGGGGCATCCAGCGATGAATCATGTTCATCAGGGCTTGGTGTTGGGACCAGCACTCATTAACTTCTTTGTTGGTGACACAGACAGTCTGACTGAGTGCACCCTCAGCATGTTTGCCAAGCTGCGTGGTGCAGTTGAGACTTGCTAGAGGGAAGGAATGCTGTCCAGAGAAGCCTTGGCAGGCTTGACAGGTGGGCCTGCGCAAACTTCATGAGTTCATCAAGGCCAAGTGCAAGGTCCTGCACCTGTGTTGGGGCAATCCCAAGCACAGATACAAGCTGGGCAATGAATGGGTTGAGAGCAGCCCTGCGGGGAAGGATTTGGGAGTGTTGGTTGATGAAAAACTTAATGTGAACTAGCAGAAAGCCAACTGCATCCTGAGCTACATGAAAAGAGGGAGGGACAGTTTACCAGGGAGTGTAGTGAGAGGACAAGGAGTAACAGCTTTAAACTAAAAGAAAACAGATTTAAATTAGACTTTAGGAAGAAATTCTTTACCATGAGGGTGGTGGGGCACTGGCACAGGCTGCCCAGAGAAGCTGTGGATGCCCCTCCCTGAAAGTGTTCAGGGCCAACCTGGATATGGGAATTTGGGCAAACTGGTGTAGTGGGCCCATGGCAGGGGGTTGAAACTATGTGGTCTTTGATGTTCCTTCCAACCCAAATCAGTCTATGATCGTAGGACTGAGAATGGCCAGGAAGCTCAGTATGTGTTTATCTACTATGTACTGCACTTCTGTCGTCTTTTCATGATTGCAAAGTTTATTTGTGGCACTACTGTGGCAGTAAGTGATGTAGATTTGAGTCCCAATTGGGTACAAGTTACTGTATCTGGTTGGGATTGTTTTACAATACATTTTCATAATTATGTGATATCAAATCATTTTGATATCTATCATTGTTTCACAATGATCACATTGTTTCACAAACAAATGAAGGTAAATTTAAAATATTTTTTCCTAAGTGTTGCTGAAGCATCGTTTGGCATTCTGTTCTAGTCATTTAAACTAATGCTGGGGTTTGCACTTCAAAGCAGTTTTCCCATGTAAGTTATAAGAGGGCACACTTGGTACTGATAATGGAAGCATTTAATGTGATTTCTCCACATTTCTCAGTAACTTAAAATTGCGTTTTTTGAACTGGTACAGTGAAGCAAGTGAGGGCATTCTCATCCATAAAGCTCACTTTTTAATACATAATAATAGACTAGATTCTGTTTGTAGTCTTTCTATAGCCCTGGTAAATAGACAGCTGCTTAATCCATGATTGAGCAGGAGAAGATTTTAATACGTCCGCTTCCTCTAAATGGCTTTCCACTAAAAAAGACTCATTTTTCTTCATTTGGACACAATTACTAGAGCAAGTACATTCGTCATTGAATTGGGAAATACATTTTTTAATGTAATATCAAAATTCTTAACCTCATGGCTTAGGAGGCCATACATTCAGTTGAGAATGTTGAGTGGTAGTTTGTGATATTTTGTATCTGGAGAAGCAAGGAGTCAGGGTAATATTGACAGGTCATAGATTAAAACTGTGAGTGAGAGTAAGTTTGCAGATATCAAATCTAACTTCTCCTAGTTTGTGGTGTGTAAAAAAGGTGGTATGGTTGTTGGATGCAGGTGGTAAATCTGTGCATATGATCAGAACTAACCATCATGCATTTGCAGAGTACCTATTTCCAAGGTCACTGTAATGTTACACAGCATTCTTGATCCCTGTTCCTCTTAACCATGGATGAGAGAACAACATGCCTTTGTTGTCCAGGAGGTGTGCACAAGCATTTGCACAATGCACACTGCCTAGTGCCCTCTGACTCCTTTCCTTTCACTTTTGACCCTCCACTGGGCAGCCTGAATTGGTTTCCATAGCAAATTCAGTCTTGTTTGCAGATGGACAGGGCCAGTTGGTACCTGTCAAAAATGGCTCTGGGTGCAGGTGTTCCTCGGTTGCTGTGTTCTCCCTATTGCTGCAATATTTAATATCAGTCCCATGGATTTTCAGTACTTTCTATTTGAAATTTTACAGACATCTTTGATATAAATCAAAGAATCTTTTCTTTTCCTGTTAGGTCTTCAAGAGCCACATTCTGCTTTCATACACTAACTCCCATTTGTAAATAGTAACTCTGTCTCTGTGGTTGGTAAAGTTATTGAACTGCATTTCTCATTTTGGATTTCAATTTGATTTTCAAAGAAACAGTCCAGGAATCTTAGGAATTAGAAATGAAGAAGAGGTTTTACAGGAATTTTTTGCAAGCTGAAATATTTCTGACAGTAAAAATGAAATTTTTATCTCTGTTAGAGGTGCAGATACATTTAGAAAGTGGTTTTATCCACAATACTTTACTTGGAGGGAAATTTGAACGCTGAGGTATCACCAGATGAAATACAGTGTGCGTGCAGAACAGGATCAAAAAGAGATGGGACTGTATGAGAGAGAAGAAAACTGAGGAAACAGGAAGAAGGAGAATGCAGATTTTGCAAAGGGAATACAAAACAAACAGGCAAACTCTTTTGTGTAATCCATGTAGCAAGCAAGAATAATAATAACAGAGAGATAAATGCAGCAAACAAGAAATGATTAAGAAAATGTTATACGCAGTGATCTGATTGAGATAGAATTGTCTGCATACCATCTACTCTCTTGTACTTTGCAATCAATTTGAAGTACGCTAACCAAGAGAAATGAGAAAAAAATGCCCAATTAAGCTAGTTTTGACTTTGGATGTTTGAGCTGTAAAATATCACAGGCAAGCAAATGAAATGAGATATCATCTACAAGCGGTGATTGATTTCTTGCCATTCAATATTCATTAATTACAACTAAAGATGGGGATGCAAAGTTCAACCTTTGAGTAAGAAAATAGGCTGTACACGCAAAGAGAACAGACTGTCTGTGTTATTGTTGTAGCTATGCCATTGTTTCTGTATCAAGCTTTCAATCTATATAAGTCATGAATGTCATATAACTCCTTCTACAGTAGGTTGAATAGCATTTCAAATTATGGCCTTGTGGTCAAAGACTGGAAATTAACCTAGAACAGCAAAGAAAAATAATCTTGTTTTAAGTCATTCTGCAGGTAATGCAAAGTCTTCTGCAACATCAGAGAGCTTGTAGTTTCTCTGAGAGTGTTGCTCCTGACTTCTCAGACACAGTGTTTCTATTTTAAAAGCTTTTTAGTTGATTCCGTGTCTGGGATAATTTTCTGTGCAATATACTGCTTCAATCCCATGTATTCATAGTTGCTAGGGAAAAGCAGTGTCGTAAGTCCATTCATGATTTAAATTATGATGGTGGAAACTGGGGAGACTCTTCAGCTCAGCAGTAATGCTTCTTTTTCTTCACTGCAGTTACAAAAAAAAAGAAAAAAAAAAAAGACTAAAAAAAAAAAGATAAAACATTTTTTACATGTTGTTACAATTTGATTCAACTCAAGCCATGATCTTATTATGAACTTTGTAGCTTTCTTCCTTTGTTTGTCACAAGCCATGTTCTGCTTAGGTGGTAGTTTTAGGTTTGCTTTGGAAAAATGGGCGTTCTGGCTTTGTGTCTCAAACATTTTGGCCTTAAACTGAACAGAATACAGCCTGGAATCACTTGAAACCCAATTGCTTCCAGTAACCTTGGAAAAGCTCGTGTAAATATAACATGAGCTCTGAAGAACAACACTGAGAGGTCTGTTCATGCATGAGAGGAAAAACTTACTGTCCAGGCTAACTGATTTAAAATTCATGTTTCTATTTCATAAATCATCTCCAAAAAAATTTTTTTTAAAAGTCAGAGTAATGCCTGGGGTTTAGTTTAGCCATTTGTAATTGGTATTTTAGTTTGCTGTTGTTTTTCATTGAATAGCATATAATGTATATGATACATTTATAAAATTATTCTGTTCTTTTTTCAATTTCTATTGATTTTTCCCCTTCTCTTTCTTTCGTTTCTTTCTAGTTCATCTCTTGATTTTCTGAGTTTCTTCTCAGTTATGCATAGTTTCTCACAATTGGCAAAAGACATCGGTGGAATCAAGTCAAATAGGGTACTTTCATTTTAATATTTATTTTTCCTTTTTTTGGCTTTATACATTGTAGCCAGCTTTGTGAGGTGCTGCATTTAAATACAGGCATCATTTGTGCAGATTTGTGTGTGCACGAGTGAGAGCAGAACTGGCTTAAAGTCTACGTCAAAAGGAAATTGTGTAGGATCCTGCCGTCCCTGTTTCCCATTCCAACAGCAATGGGCTGAATCAGAAGGAAACTAATGAATTTTGGTCCATTTCCTTCAGCACACCAAAGCTCTTTAAACACACACTGAAGAAGGGAAATGAAGTAGGATTAGTCCATTTCCCTTTGAAGCCAGCTGTGTGTTCACAGTGCAAGTACTGGAACGTAATTTCATTTGCCACTTCCTGGCAGTGAGCCAAATTGTAGTATCATCTTAAATTGATGCAAGAGTTGAAAATACCTGGTGTAACACACGGACTGCCTCTGAGCAGTGAGTCAGAAATTGGTGTCGGAATGGCAAATTAACTTGTGTTGTTATCCTTCAGTTCTTTGCCTCTTTGGCAAAAAGAACTCATATTTTTCTTTAGCTTTGAAGTGGCCATATGCAGTTCTGGGCCTTATTTTCCCTTTTAGATTCCCTTCAGGTTTTCCCTTTTAGACTTCAAACGGGACTGTGAATTTTTAATGTAGTGTTAAGATATGTTGTTTTGGGTTTTTTTTTAGTGCTATAAAGTTGTATTTCATCTTATGCAGAGTGTGTTTGGGGAGGAAGGATGTTTGAGGAACTGTGTAATGCTGTATATGTGTGACTTATGCAATTACAATTGTTCTGCCTTTATATAGGACTTCTCTCTCCAGAAACTCTCAAAATATTTTGTAAACAATACAATGATTTCATAGCATGTGAAACTCTTCAATTTTCTTAGTGCACCAAAAGGTCGAGACATCATGAAAAGTGTCTGAGTGCTGTGTCATAGATGTGAAGGGAAGAATTGGAGCACGTGGGCTGGAACTGTTCTAAAGATTTCTTGGATCTCTGTGTTCTCACAGAACCTTAATTGTAACGTGTCCACAGGCAATTGGCCTTGGCTCTGCTTGTTATGGAGCACCTGCCTTTTCCATGTTTTTCCATGCCACTGTGGTTTTTCTCTGTTTAGTTATGGCACATTTTTGAAAGGTGCAAACTAAGCTGACAAATGTGCTGCCCTGGTGGCATAAATGCAATTGCACCAGGCATTTATTGGTACGGCAGTGTTGGCTGGAGGTTACCCAGTTTTCACAGTGTGCATCGATGTAGCAGTGCTGGCAGAAATTTGTTCTGTAATGCTGAGTCTAGGGATCGGTGGATGAAGATTCTTGGTTGCCCTTAAATTAGATGCATAGTAACCAAATTAGGGATTTGTAGATGAGAACTGGGACTTCAGACTCAGACTCAGCCGAGAGGTGAGAGGAGAATCAGTGGAATGCTCAGAGCACCAGAGCAATATTAGACTGTGTCAGGCTGAATGCAGCACAGTTTCTCTTTGAGGTTCACCTTCGCTTGCAGATTGAGGGAGCTGCTGAGTTGGTGACAGAACTGACAAAAGGCAACTAACATAAAAACATGCTGGCAATAAATTTAAGGAAGTTATCAATAAATACAAAGAGAATTGCTTATTATTTTGACTGCAGTTTCTTATCTAATAGCAGTACCGTCTATAATAGCAGCAATGGATTATAGGAGAAGAGCTGAGTTCATCCCAAAATCTGAATCTGTATGGCCTTGGCTTTTAAGAACATTAGGCAGACCAAACCTAAATGTATGAATGAAACTGATATCTCTTCAGTCTGTGGAAAAACCAAAGGAATTTTTTAGTCAGCTCTTCTTTGTTCTCAGGAAGGCACAGTGAAAGGAGGGAAAATGAGAAAAGATGTGCTTGCATTCCTAAAGAGGCCTTAAAAAAAAAAAGTCAGCACAACACCCGGGTGATAAAGAGTCAGGTAGGAAACAATGAACTGCCTTGAGAATTTGCGTGCAAAACTGCCCTTAAGTGAGAGCTACAGGAAAACTTGGCAAATATCAGTATGTACTGTTAACTCAGCCAAAAGAAAACTGTCAGTATTCTGCAAAGCCCAGAAAACAGTCCCAAATGTGTGCACACAGATTAGACATGCATGACTTTTAGGGGCCCTGAGATGGAAGAGGATGCACCCAATCAAGGGAGCGGGGAAAAAACAAACAAACAAAGAAGTGCAAATAATTCAGTACTCCCCAGTCCTCTACTATGGAGATGTTCCCTTTTGTAACTAATACAACAGAGGTAGAAATTAGGCCACAGCATCACTGGAGCAGACGGGCAGGCTCTGTCTGTGCAGCAGCAGCATGTGCTTCTTTTCAGGGAGTTGCATGGCAACGGAATGCTGTCCGCCTGGGTAGCTGCAGGAGCCCATTGAAACCCGTGGACTGCCAAGAGAGAAGGAGAGAAAGGAAGAAAGGAGTGGGGGAGTGAGCTCACCAGTTCAGACATTTCTGGCACCAGAGCGAGGACACCAGGAATGAAAGAGGGGAAGTAAACTAGGAAATGGGAGAAAAACTGTGGCTGTTAAAAAGTAAGGCTCTCCGGAGATGCCTAATTTTATTTCATACAAGACAGAGGGATGTAATGTCATTGATTTGGTAGAACATGTGAGGATGGTCAAGTTCACAGAGTATGTTATTCTGTGCAAGTTGAACAGGCGTGCTTCTGGAAATCAGAAAGTCCTTGCAGAAAGCTGGATATGCACACATGATGTTACTGTGGAGACTGAGAAGCATCCTCTAAGGCAGCTACTTGCCCCCTGTGACACTCTGGGAGATGGGGCTTTCACGCCAGTAACCTCAGCTGCCACTAGCCCAACATCTGACATGCAGAAATATTTATCGTAAATCTCATTATTAACTTCAGAAATACAGAGTCCTTGCTCTTATGTAACAAACTTTCAAATGCTCCAATTAAATTCTTCTGCCAGAGTAGTGCAATAAAGTGTTTCGAAGACTGACACTCTGACCACTCTAAGTTAGCAACTGACTGATCTAGCTGGTTAGTTCTCCCACTCACACACTCAACATCAGATTCCAGAAACGAGCACTAAGTCAGCCTTCACCAGAGGCTGTTGCAGCATGCTTTCTTAGTGAAAACTCAAACCCTGAAGAAAATGTTGGAATTAGTTGAATATCCAAAGAGGAAATGTTCTTTTAAACTGGACCAGTATTCCATCTAATGTGAAGCCAATCACTGACAGTTACCAGAAATACAAGGATGTGTGTGATGAGTAGTTTTGAAAAGGATTGCCTGTAAAGAGAATTTCTTTCAATCCAAAAAATTGTTAGTGGTGGGATTATTTTTTTTAAATATAAAAATATAAAATATATTTTTAAGAGGCTAAAGAAAGCTTATCTTGGTCATTGTAAGAACTTCAAATGATCTATAAGGCCCTGCATGGGAACTGCTGAATCAGGGCCTGAACCTCTGATTGACCACCTGAGGCAAGCAATGAGGCAGTTCTAGGAGCACAGCTGAAGGCAATTCACCTGTGCTGCTGGAAGGGGGGGAGCCTGGCTGCGCCTCTCCTGGACCCATTAAAGAGCTGACTGCCAGTGGGGAAGGATCTCTTCTGGAGATCCCTCCTTTGGAGTTTTACAGGGAGCCCAGGATAAGGGTAAGCACTCTTATTTCTCTTATTTATTCTCTTTTTGATATGATAACCTGCTTAGCCAAAGTCTCTGGTGTATTTCATAATTATAAGATCTGTATATTCATTGATTATACAGGCCCTTACAGAAACACGCAATGTTAAGAGTTTTGTTATTGTTTTATGATGAACAATTTCAATATTGCAAGACTGTCCTGTTGTGTGAAGACCACTTTTCAGCAGCATCCAGCCACATCTGAATTTCAGGAATGAAACTAACATTGAAAGGCTGCTCTGATAAAAGCAGCCTGGACTTTTTCTCAATTATATAATTGTGTGATTTTCTGTAGTGGAGGCAGAGATTAGGAAGCTCTCTTCGCAAAAAATACTCAAGGAACTGTACACAGTTTTTAAATTACATCTGAGAAATTCTGTTGTATGTGTTAACAGAAAACTACGGTTTCTCACACTGTGAGGTATGAAAGAAACTCTAATAAAAGGTAGACAAAATAAGTAATTTCCTTTGAAAACCAGAATGTAAATTACTGGTTAACTTTTTATTTTCTTGTTGCCTTTTAGTAAGTGTTGTGGTTTTGTTATTTTTCTTTTTTTTTTTTTTTTTTTTTTTAGAAAAGTAGGATGTGTGGGGAGAACTAACCATCTAGATAACAGTTGGCTGTGCTAGGTACAGCTGTAGCATATGCTACACTCAAGGAAGCAAATCTTTGTGGATCAAACATCCGATGTACTGATCTATGACATTCATACTTCAATTCACAAGTGCAGACATCTAGGGTCTTTTTTGTAGATTCTATGTTGCTGCTGTCATCTAGCATATCATTCCTATTACTCTCAGTTCACTAGGTTGTGCAAGAAACAGTTTTTCTTTCAAAGCCCAGGAAATGAGCCATGTTGATTGTTCATCAGAGAATACAGCTGAAATTCAGCTTTGTGTCTGACTGCAGGAGAATTTTTTTCTGTAATCAAGAACCATGTATCCATTCAATCTCTGAAAGTAGGATCACAAATTCCCAGCTTTTCCAGGACGTGTGAATATTTCAGCCATTCTGATACAATAGTACTGGGCTCAGCCTTTACTTTTCTCTTATCAGATTTGCCATACTGCACAATACAATAAAAGCCCACACAAAAAAAAACAATGTTAAACCAAGGTTAAGGTGAGGACGTATACTCGCTAAGGAAGGAAGTTCTGAAATACTGTTTTCATTAAAGTCTTCACTCAACAAACATTATCAAAAGTCAAAGGATCTGTGGCTGAGAAGGACTGAAAGTATCCTAACACTTTTATTGCTGCATTTGTTGTGGTATGAGCTTTATTGTACAAAGTGATTCTTCAGTGATCTGCTCCATCTTGGTAATCCCATCCGCTATCAAAATGAACAAAAAGTTACTGCAGTAGATTAGTTGCAGTGCTTGCTGCTGTGCATTTTAATGCAGCAGTAGATTTTTTTTCTTTGATGCCTAGAGGAGGCATTCGAAGCAGAGAGCCTATGTTCAATTCTGAAATTCTCCTTTTACAAACTTCCTCTAATCATCATGTTAAGTATATTAAGCTGTGATGTACCAGCTTGAGTAGCTGATTTCAAGGGTGGATTTTCTGTGTGCATTATTAATTGGCAGTGGATAGTCCATGTGCAAACCCACGTGGAGCTTTTAAATTTTGCCCAGACATAGTTTTCTAAGCACATTTACTCAATTTCATTCAGGTATCACAGAAAATATATTTGATACAAATCTCGCTCGCTTTGATGTGGTTTCCATAGATTTCATGAATAGAATTTGACACCTAGATTTCTTTTTTTCTTTATTGACTCCATCTTATGTTTGCTTGCATTCTGGCACGGTATCATTCTTACGTATCATATCCTGTACATAATTTTAAAATGACCTGGGGTAATTTAAGGAATTTCATGGAGTACCATGTTCCACTGGCAAAATATTATCAGAAATTATTACTCAGCATTCTCAGTAGATATTTTTTTTTCTGTGATAGCAAGAGAGATTTTTTTCAATTAAGTTAATGTAATCTGTAAGTATATTGTGATGATAAAATAGAATCAGCTGGTAATAAATGTCAAGCAAAAGCCACAGTTTGCTGATTCCAGTAATGAGGATATGGAAGTAGCAGAAGGAAGCCATAATGACCATAGTAACATCAAACAGTCACACTTCTTACAAATATTCCCTTCCTTCAAAAGAATAAAAATAAATAGTGTTCACTGAGTAATCTAAATTGTGTAGGAGGGGCATTGATCAATGTGTCAGCAGGTTTGTGCACACCTCACCAGACCTGTGGGTTTTAATGGAGGGCAGTGGGGAACACTGCAGCACTCAGAATCCTGCTGTGGTTGCTGCTCGACTTCTGAACACACTGTAAACAAAAACAACTCTGGTGCTTTCTAATTGCCTGACAACATGCATAAAGATATGAACATTTATGCGAAATGATTTATGGTCTGGTAAAGTAACCAGACTAATCTCAGTTTTATGACTGTTGTTTTGTACCAGAAAGATCAGGATTAGAAGGGTTTTTAGTTTTATTTGATGCACAAATAATAAACACTCTTAGGTCAAAAGAAACAAAAATTTCAAAGCTGTGTATATTTAATTTCACTTCTATATCGGAGACAGATCATTAAGCATATCGAAACAAGCTCTGAGGGTTTTACTGTTAGTGTAAGTTCACTCATGGATGATTTTATTCTGGAAAAAGAATGTCCATACATTGACCGTTGGTGTTTTTAAGAAGGTGTTCTACTACAAACAAATATCATATTTGTATGACAACATTAGGCAAGACCTTGGCTTTTAACAAGATATCATTCCAATATATACAGGCTTTTATTGTGGCGTGCTGTGGGAAGATACAGTGCAAGGTAGAACATATCAGTTTGTAAATTCTGGAGGAAAGTCTGTGATCTTATGTAAGCTGCTCTGAGAAGCTTTATTTTTTTTCTCATTTTATTATTGATCTTCTGTTTGTTTGTTCTCCATTTCTTTCTCTATATTTAAACTTTTCTTCTTACTGACAGACAAAATCAATGAATTAACAAATAAAACATGAAGTAAATGATGAGATTTTTCAATCATTGTGAATGCTCTGTTTATCGTGAACTGGGCTGTGTTTCTTAAAAACCAGTTGTCAAAATAGGATGGCTATCAGGTTAAGAACAAATCTCAGTTAATTTCTTTTATATTTAAATACAGATTCTCAATTGTCTATGTTGTCATTGCTGATAACTTGTTGAACAGTGGCCACTCCCCAGCTGGAGTAATGTATCAGTGTAAGTACACCAATGAATCAATGGTTCCATTTTTCTTTCCTCCCTCACTCCCCCTCCCCCCGAATTTCATCAGTTTTACCCTCTTGTGCTTTCCTTTGACTTCTTCTCAGTTATGTGGTTATTTAGAGAGCAGTCCTAGTGTATATAGGGTTCTTTAATATAATACATGTTTTCACATTTAATTTGCTATAAAATTTACGTATGTTTGGCACTGCCACGTCAAATGAGAGTAAATCCTAAGGAGGTGCCCCTTACTTAACCCAGTATCTTGTGTTATCCAAAGAATAACTTCAAAGCTGATTATTTTACCAAGAGGCACCACACAGAGCAACCCTTTGATTCTCTCCTTTTACTGCTCATGAGCTCTGATAAAACAAATTAAAATAAAATTTCTCAAAGACTTCTTTCTTATATTTTCAGTTGCCCCAATAAAAGGGATCACCTCCACATTATTGGGTGTGCTGTAAACTGCTTTTCTGTTGAACTGCAGTGATTACCATTTACACATTCCTTAGTTTAAAGGAAAAAAGAAAGCTTTATAACATGGAGCCTGTGTTACACAGCCCTGTCATTGTGTTTACATGATTCAATACTGCAGCTGTTTTTCTTTTTTTTTCTTTTACTCTGACAATAACTTCAGATGATTTTTGTTGAAGTGAAATCATGTTCCCGTTATTCACCTATATTAGAAAAAGCCTACCGTGTTTGAAAGTGTCATCATGATTGAAATTGTATTGAGAATTTAACAGATATGAGCAGATGTGTCCCCAGTTCAATTCCTCCACTTGGTTATAGTGAAAGATGTGTACTTCTGAGAACCACTCTTTAAGTAATGACTATACCATATGGTGTTGTAAAGAAAAACATTAAGGTTTGGCTAACTGTTTAAAAAAATACTGTGTATCATTCAAACTCATTTAAATTACCCAAGTTATCTCAAAACACAGAATGAGTGATTTAAATCAAGCACTTCAGTAGCGCTGATTAGCATTTAACCTCATATGCTCTAAAAAGCTATGTGGTTAATTGAGAAAGACTTAAAAAATTGCTAGTTTTGTACCAAACAGTTTTTTGGCAAATCATTTAACTGGGCTGTCCTGAAGGCTTGTTTGATATGTGAGAATGTAGCCATCTCACACTGTTTTTATTATGAATGCAGGAAGTAATGGTTATTAGGGCCTGGGAATCCCGTTAAAACATATCCTTGATTTAACATGTCTCCACTGACAGTAGATTACTTTGTAAGCAAAGGAAAGAGCTTGAAGTATTCAAGTATTAGAAGCCTTTGCATAAGGTAAAAAAAAAAAACATACTCATAAATGATATAAAAGATGAAATCAACAACCTAACTCTTAGTGCACTAAAAGTAGCCACACACTTTACATATGAACTCTGTTAACTTAAAATATTTTGAAACAGCAAATAAGAGAATGTTAAGTCAAGCTTATATGAAGAAGTGCTATCTCTTACTGGACAAATTGACTTAACTGAAATAACAGCTGGACTTTCTGGGGAATCGCATCTTAGACTTCAAGTGAAGCAACTACTTTTGTCTAGTAAACATATTTGCTGTCCCTGTACAGCAGCATCATTACTACTAGAAACATATGTATTTGTGAAAAGAACTTTTTGTTTCCTAGTTAGTCGTTGTTCTGTTTCACAAAATGATTGCTTCCTCTCCGGAGCAAATTCAGATGCAATACAATGAGTCAATGAGTCAACAGTGGTGTTTTGTACCATGTGGTCCCTGTTAGAAGTGGTATGCTTTGAGCCGAAGATCCTCAGACACAGCTTGCATGGAATTGCTGTCAGAGCCCATTAGATGTGTTCCAACTTTGTAGCCACAGGGTGTGCTAGACACTGGGCCTGGAGACTCTGCTTCTGTCACTTACAGCTGAGCTTTTATCCTCTGAGGTTGAACCCTTGATAACTTGGTACTGTTTCAGGTCTTGCTTTATAGTATTTTCATAGAGAAAACACCAATTGTAATTAATATTTGGTCTTTTGAACAGTGTTCTGAAGTCCTTAGTAAATTCTGCCTATAAGTAGGATATGGACTGAGAATAACAGTGGCCCTGGTGATCTTTTCAGCCGGACTGAGGAATGACTTTTAAGGCTGAATGAGCAGTTGTGTTGGATCATCAGCAGTCTGCTGTCTGTAGTTTCTGTATTTTGGCTATCAAGGGATTTTTCACATTTTGTCACTGCTTTCTACAGTATTGAAGCCAATATAACTTCTGAAGTATAAATATGCTTAGCATCTTATGTATGATTTTTGAGTAAGGATAAGAAGGTTTTCTAATACATAAGTAATGATTAGGTGATGAAGGAATGCATATTTAAGAGTGTAATGCAGTGGCACAACCAATGAGTTGTACAAGCACAGCCACAAATACTGTAGCTGTGGTAATCTGTGAACATAGAAGAACAAGCAAAGCCAGGATTCTAGGAAGAGGCAAAGGCAAATAGCTTTCAGCAGGAGCAACAGATATTCTTTTGTAAATGCGAGAGAAATGAAGTAGAAGCAGCGAATTTCAAACTTTATTCTGTTTCTGAAAAATTGCTTTGATAATTCACCTGTTTGTGTTAATCTATGAAATAGTTTAAGAGACAAAAGCATGGCAAGTACTACTGATGGCGTAGAGGGAGATGGAAAAGTCATTAGCCACTGGGAGACTGTAGGATAGTGCTAAAAAGCTGCAACAAAGGGAAAGCTTAAAAGCAAGTACTGAAGAGAAAAAACTAATCTGACGTAACGAGTTTTGTGTAAACAAAACCCCAGCAATACTCTCGCAAGGTAATCTCTTGAGTTCTAGTCATTTCTTGTGGGTGTGTGTCAGAATTTCTCCACCAGTATCCTTGCCAGATAGTGATGCGCTATCTTTAATGCAATTGTCTGCTTACTTCAAATACAAATGTGAAGACTTCCTTTGTTCTTGCATTTTCTTAAGATGAAAGTTTTCTCTCTTTAAGCGTAACACACTTGTTCTTTTGCTTGGTGAGAGAATCAAAGCAGCTGAGATTGCATAGAATTGTCTCTAATCAAATGAAAGCAGATAGCTCTGTGGTTTGAAAGTGAAACCCAGCAGCAGTTCCAATGAAAACAAATCTCATTAACTGTAACTGTTTTTTCTATTTATATTGCCTTGTTTTCTATCTGCTTGCAAATTGCTGTTCCTTTCTTCTTCTGTTGTAGTTCTAAGAAGCCAAAATGGAACTAAAGTGCTTAGATTGTATTTACAACATTATCCAAAAAGTCATTGCCTCTCATATCGTGTGGAAGGTACATGATCTGTTTTTTAAAGAGTCAGTTATTTGAACTTAATAGAAAGTTTGTTCTTTCACAGTATCAATAATTCTTTGATAACAAATCTGTCTGAAATGCTTTCAAAGAAAGATATCTTACAAAATTTCAAAAGAAGACCTGATTGGAGGCCTACTGAAGTGTTTCCTGGAACAATACAATTCTCAAACAAGTGTTGTTTATTAAATGCCTTTGGTAGTGTATGCATTTTATTTTTAGCAATGATGAATGTGAATGTTTATGAAACTTTTTTTCATCTGCAAATTGTCCTTCCGAAATATAATACAGTCCTGCTGTGAAACACGGTACAAGATTGATGAGCTTTGTCCACTTCTCACTGCAAAAGTCTCACTGAAGATGTACTTTAAAGAAGTTGCATCTCACATTCCTGTTACTAAAGATATCTATAATGGAGTTGATAGAATGACAAATACTGGTTTAATATGCAAATCCATATCATAGCAAAGAACAAAATAGCTAAAGTGTTTTTCAAAGTGGCAATTGTGAATGCAAGCAAAGATGTAAGCATTTGCACACAGTATGCTTGCATACACAAAAGTGGGAATTTGTGTTCTAATGATACTTGTGCCTGCCAAATATTGAATATGTAAATATGCAAGTAGGTAACTTGAAAGGACAATTTCTCATGCAGCTCAATACCTCTGATACACGCAAGAGCTGAGGACAGCAACAGTTGTGTAGCATTAATTCACTCCTGTGGAAATAAAAAGTTTGTATTGACTTGTAACACTGGATACTGAATGTGCTTAATTTGCATGGGAAAGGTAAAGTTTTTGTGTGCTTGTTTAAAAAATAATTTCTTCTGGATCAGGTGATGCGAGCTACCAGTTGCTTAATGATAACTGTTTCATAAAAGTTATAAAGTATATTAAAATCATCATCCACGATTCTAATCAGTGAAACATAAATTTCTGTAATAACTCTATATTTTAAGGGAGAATATATGGAGAAATGCTTATGATAAAATGTGCAGTTCATTTTTACAAAAAATTGGTTAAAAAAACAGTTTGTAAGGAGAGGGATTGCATCAGAGGAAAGACAATGAAGTTAGAATAGTCTTGTTCTGGAAAAATAGGGAGGAAGGGAATGGATGAAGAGTAGGATAATGAGTGATTGTAAGTAAATCAGGCTAGAGTTGGTAAGTTCAAAACTACAGCATGGCTTCATTGGTAGTAAAGAAGTCTGGGAATCAAAATAGTGTAATTTTAATAGAGTGTGGAGATGATTCTTAGGCATTCAGTGCTGTTGAAAAAGAACTGATAATGAATGGAAACTTAAATCTCCTAAATGCTGGTACTTTTCACATTCACAGATCACAACGTTATTGACACTGGAAGGGACTTCAGCTGACTGCCTGTCCCAAAGCCCCCTCTCAAAACAGGGTCAACTGCAACCGGTTGCACAGGGCTGTGTCCATTTGGGTTTTCAATTTCTCCAGTGATGTCACTTTCACAACTTGCTTGGACACCCTGCTCCATTTTTTAACCAACATTACAGGGGGAAAAATTACATTTTATGGTTAAATGGAATTTCCTGTGTTTCCGTTTGCTCTCACAGAGAAACTAAACTAAATGCTAAACACATTAACAGTCTTAAGCACTGCATTTCCAATTAAAGAATGAAGAATTTCTTTTTCTTGCATTGGCTTACAATGGGTTTTGAGCTAAAAAATCCTTTTTGCATTGAGCATATCGTTAGGTAGGTTTTGACTATTTCAGGAAAATCTACCAAAAAAAAAATCAAATAACGTTCAATGGCATTACAAGTCCAGTTTTATAGTTAGAAAAATGTAAATCTCTTCACAGTTCTAAATTAGTGCTTGAAATAGATACTCAGTGTGCATGTTAGCAATATGCAGTATTCCTTCCTGAATGTGGGTATTAATTGGTTGGGAGAAGTTGCTGAAAGGGGAAGAAAATCACATTGTATTTTCACATATCAGGTTTAGTAGACTATCTAATTATAATTTGATTGTCAGTGGAAAAAGTGCTTGGGTAATCTTTTCCAATACCATAAGAAGAGAAAGGGGGGAAAAAAGCCAGTATTTTCTTACCTGCATTCTGGTTGCTGGGGCAGTGATGTAGCTTTGTGCTAAAATATTTGATTATTTTTTTTTTTTAACCTTGTTTTACACACTTGGAGTTTCTCATATGTAACTGCTTTTACTACGATGATGCCATGACTGTTCAAATTCTAACAAATACTATTATGGAATTTTGGAAGGATACATGTATTGTCTATTCCTGAGATTTTTTTTTTCCACTGTCTCATGTCATACATGTAAAATATAGCCTTTTCCTTTCCTTGTGTCTTGTAAAGGCACAACTGTTGTCTTTACAGCGAAGCTTCTGAGTGAAGTTGCTGCTCATACAACCTAGGAGCTACAGGACATCTCTTTTATATCAAAGAAAAAGTGTTTAAAAAGATTTACTTTCTGGCATGAAAGGAAGAAGAGGTTAGGAAGCTGCCTTAGGTTTTAGTTAATTCTTTTATTATCAAATTCAGGTTCAGAATGATGATGTTGGCCACTATTATTCCAAAGGGTAAAGTCACATTTCTCACTTAATTTAGTTCCATACTGTGATCAACTTCATATGAAATTTCTTTACACTTTTGCAGCCAGTATTGCTGTTTGTACAGGATTGTGCAGTTTAATCTGTTACCAAAGAGTCAATATCAAAGGTTTTTGCAGTGGCATTTGCTCATACAAAGTCATTTTCTATGCTTATCGTGGTAGCTGGCAGGTCAGACGTTCTACAGACTCCACAGTATGTTTTGCACTTCAACTCATTAAGACTCGTGGTCAGTGTGTAATTCTCTTCTAAAGTGCAGCCTGGGATGGATATGTAGCAATGCATCTTGGTTAAAATCAAGATCTACCAGATCTGATGTGCCTGGAATCAATTCCAAATGCAAGGATCTATCCTGCAAAAGGTGGTGGATGGTCTTGTCATAGAATCACCAAGGTTGGAAAAGACCTTCAAGATCATCCAGTCCAACCGTTCACCTATTCCCATTAGCTCCTACTAAACCATGTCCCTCAGCACAACATCCAGTCTTTCCCTGAACACCCCCAGGCTCGGTGACTCCACCACCTCCCTGGGCAGTCCATTCCAGTGCCTGACCACCTTTCTGAAAAGTAATACTTCCTCATGTCCAGCCTGAATCTCCCCTGCCGTAGCTTGAAGCCATTCCCTCTGGTCCTATCACTAATGACACGAGAGAAGAGGCCGACCCCCAGCTCACTACAACCTCCCTTCAGGAAGTTATAGAGAGCAATAAGGTCTCCCCTGAGCCTCCTCTTCTCCAGGCTGAACATTCCCAGCTCCTTCAGCCTCTCCTCATATGGCCTGTGTTCCAGACCCCTCACCAGCTTTGTTGCCCTTCTTTGAACATGTCATGAAGGCCCACTTAGCTTTGGCAACTATTCCATTCCCTTGAAATTTTGCATTCTGAGAAAACCAACATGACTTTGACCTGTGCATCTTCAGTGGATATAATGAACACAAGGTCTCAAAGAGTCAAACTTTTTAGTAAGTAGTAGAAGGACCCACGTAGCAAGGGGATGTTCTGTTATCATTGTTTGCTGTCTGCTTCATCGGTTTTAGACACTTCTGGCTTTGGCATTTGGCAGTACACTTTATGACACAAGGTTTCAAGTCTCCTGAGCAGAGCAGCCTTATGAGTCTCAGCTTATGAAATCTGTAATATTTTTCTCCTTTTTATCAGAGTTTATAGTATGGCAAAAGATATATTTTACACCAACATAAAAACAGTGTGTGATCCTCTCTTTGTCTATAAATGCTTTCTTACTGCAACTGGCTTGTTCAATATTAGGATGTTTTGACTGTACTCTGCCTCTGAAGCTAGGGTAATGTACAAACTATGCTGTGATGAATGATGAATTACAAGGAGGAGCCATGGGGATTCTCAGAGTCCACTTCCAGGATTTGTGGATGCAATGAAGATGATGTACTGGGTACCAAAAAGATCTGTTCTTTCTCTGAGAAACACAGGTTGTGTTTGGTTCTTGTTATGCATATTTCAGAGTGCTGAGGAAGAAAATCTCTTGCATCTTCAGCTTGACCTGGTGGTCCTCTGGAAGCCAGGGCTGTGATTAAGTCTATGTATGTTCTCCTGGTGTTACAGAGGTCAAAAAGGCCTTTACTGTTTTGAACAGCTGTTTTTTATGCAAACAATCTGAAAAAGTAGCTGGGAAGTAGATGTGGGAAGAAATAAATTCCAGTCACTAGGAACTGAGGCGCAGGAGGCGGAGCTCAGAGGCAAGCTGGCTTGCTTACATACATGTAGACTATCTAAAGCCAAATCTGAGGAAGGTCTCCCTGCTGACAGTGTTTCAAGAAACTGTTTCATTTTCTCTCACAGAACTCTCAAACTCCTATGTTGCTTATTTATTTTAGTCATCTTCTCTAGCTTCATGAAGCTCTTATTTTGTACTTACAATACTGTACACTTTCAGTACCTTTCTCTCTTCCAATAAGATACTTCTCCTGATTGCTCCTGCACTATGCTGTGCGATCAGAATGGTAACACGTAAGAATGTATGCATCCCTGTAGTTTCAGTAAGCCTTCTCAAAAACTGAAACCTGAATGTAGGAATGACTTCACTGCCTCAGACCAAAGTTTTGTCTTAGCCACTGAGTTACTGTCTTGCCACTGGCCAGCACCAGAATATGGGGAAGAGTGTAAGCAGATGTTAAACATACAGCAGTGTTTCCTCTGCATACTCTCAGCCTCCAGGGGTTTTCAGTTCAGATATGGCCTCTTTGCACTTAATTGCCAATGTTGAATTTTTTTCCATTAATTTCGTGATATCAATTATTATATACTTCTAAACTTACAGCATCTTTTAGTTCTACAAATGATCAATATAGTATGAAGAAATAAATACCTCCTTGTATTGAGGATTGAATCTTGAATCTGATAGTTTCTAGTTTTTGTCAGCCTGATTATATACTCTCATCTATTTATCTTTGTCCTGTAAAAATTGATGAGGTTATCTACCTAAATGCTTGAGAACTCTTGTATATTTTGTTGTTTTATGCCCGAGGTGCATATAAACATGTGATGTATAGTTTATCTTGCTAGACTGAACAGCAAAATAAATATAATCTATTCATTGAGGAAATTACTGAATCCTGATTTTAAAAAAGTAATCTTCATTTCAGTCTAACTCTCTCACTCTTTCCTTAATCTAGAATATTACCAATTGATATATTTCTGTTTACATTTTGTTCCTAATTTGGAACACTATAAACCTTGAGAAATGGCAGAAGCATTAGTAACCTGAGCCCTTGCAGCTCTTATTTATTGTCTAGTAACAAACAATGATTACTGCTGAAGAACTGCTCACAAATATATCAAACTTGGCACTCAAATTCTGGATCAAGAGATACATTCAAATTTTGAATCTTTAAACTCTTAGTCATAGTTCCTTAATCTATAAAACATGCATTAGGTGTAGTTTATCAGCTCAGGGTTCAACTTGAATCAGGTATTTTGAAGTAGAGATCAGGTGGGCTGATAATACAAATGCTGTTAGGTAACATTCTCTTATCTCCAAACACTGCAGTTTATCTACTTGCCTGATGTGTTACTCACCACTTACCATTTCTTTATCTCATTAATAGCTTTATCCTCCCTTCTCCTAGCCCTGAGCTAGCTCCTTTAGCCTAATGCTGTTAGTTCTTGACCAAGCAATTTGTTAATCAATGCCATGAGAGTGGCATGTTGTCTTTTTTTTTGTCTTCTCATGACTATACAAGCATCTCAATGCAAAGGAACTGGTAATATTTAGACAAAGAGGCTTTTCCAAAATTAAATTTATTACACGGGAGAATTAATATAGTGGAGGGATCTGTTCACAGGAAAATGAACTTGTCACGTAGGCTGTAGGAAAGTCAGTGCACAGGTGCTATCCAGTGCTCCTGGGAGGATGCTTGACTCATTCAGTCCTCAAGACCAGTATATGAGTAAGCTGCAGCACAAAGCCAGGAGAATGAAAATTACAGAAAGTTATTAATTTGAAAGAACTTTCTTCCTTGGATCTTTTTTAAGGAACTTCACTTTTTAGAGACACAGCAGAATGTTTTTAGACTGTTTTAAGCATATTTTATTTTCTCACCATCTCTTGCTATTAAATTCTTTTTAATTAATTTCTTTTATCACCTTTCTCTTTCTATCTTCCTTACCCTCACATTTGGCCTTTGATTGCTTTATATTTACCATTCTTCTATTGGATCAGTTATCAAAAGTAGCGACACATCAAAAGCAACTGTTTTGGAAGCTTTCTGGTTACAGTTGCATGGTTGTTGTCATGGTGCAAATAAAGTAAATAATAGAATCTGTAGTTTAATACTCAATACTCAGTTCCTATAAAAAGGCAACTGAAAAGTGTTTAGCTTAGAAATAATACCAAGTTTTCTGCTGTTTAATCTTCTGAAGCTGTGGACAGGCAGCATCAGAATAACCACCAGCAGAGGTGCCAACAATTGAATCAGATATCACTGCTGGGAAAAATACATTCCTGAGTTTGACATCTGGGTCCTGCAGCTGGAGTGACTAGAAGAAGAAAGGGAAACAGTACAGACTGTCATCAAAAGAAGGTAGTGTTGCCAAGTGAGCATGGAAATTACATACAGATGCCACTTTTTTTTTTTCTTAAGACAAATAGCTCAACTGTACAAAAAACCAACAGCAGCAACATCCAAAGATGTGCTTTGAAGTGCCTGATGGGTAACTGAGCTTTGCTTTTTTTTTGTAAATGAAACTGGAGATGTTAGGTTCTGAAGTAAAGTTTATAGTTGTATGCATTTTAACATTTGAACAAACATTGTGAAAAGCATTTATGTGCATAAGAAGGCAAAGAGCAAACATGGTACATTACTGTTTTCTGAATAATTCACTGTTTCAGTTTCCCAGCCCTATTCTTCACTTTACGAAGTATCACTCTTGCTCAGCACATCACACAACCACACAGGACCCACTGTAGTGATTCTTGTGAAAAGCCCCAACTAACTGAATGAAAATCAGCTAGAATTGCTTCTGGTATCTGTCATAGCAGTAGAAAAGCCTGGAGAAGCCAGTGCCTGTGTCCTGATCAAAACATATCCAGTGGGAGTCTCTACTGATTTTAGCAGAGGTTTAAATAAAGCACTAGTCTTCGTTCTCTATTTAAGAGGATCAGTGAGGTTACAGTAAATGGGATGACTGAGTATTAGAAGATTTGCTAGAGAGAAGCACGGTACCTTGGCTCAGCCTCTTCTTTTACTAGTTTTCAAGAAAGTGCTACTTCAGTTGGACACTGCTCAAGAGCTTAATTACTTATGCTTTCAGGGGAAAAAAAAAAAGGTATAATAGAATCTATTTAATGCATGCAATGTATACCTTGCTTGTTCTTTAAAATATAAAATATATCAAAAATATATATTATATATCATATCTGAATGTGGATGCCTGTGTATAAAATGACTAAAATTGGCTATTTCATTTCTTTGTGACTGGAGTCAGTAGCCTTTGATTTAAGAAGCATTTTCTGTTATTGAAAATATATTTTATTTCTCTTTAGCATAGATGTTAGGCATGCTCCACTTCCTGTCTTTGTTTCAGCCAAAATACAACTTTATTAGATCCACAGGATTTCAGTTTTTCAACAAAAAAAGATCTGTTTTCACAGATGAAATAGAAAAAGAAATGTGGACTTGAAGGTGTTTTTGAAGTTAATGACTGTTTACATGGGTTGATAGTGATAGGACAAGGGGAAATGTTTTTAAACTGAAACGGGAGGTTTAGGTGAGGTGTTAGGAAGAAGTTTTTCACCCAGACGGTGGTGATGCACTGGAACAGGTTGCCCAAGGAGGCTGTGGATGCCCCATCCCTGGAGGCATTCAAGGCCAGGCTGGATGTGGCTCTGGGCAGCCTGGTCTGTGGTTGGTGACTCTGCACATAGCAGGGGGTTGGAACTGGATGAGCACTGTGGTCCTTTTCAACCCAGGCCGTTCTGTGATTCTTTGATTCTAAATTTCTTAACTGATCAACCCTTCTGGGGAAGACAGATAATAAAGTGCATCCACTGATACATAAGTTATGCTTTGTGATACATAAACCCTTCTGTGAATACAAAAAAAAACATACAAAAAAAACTCAGTTTGCCTTCTTTGTTGAGGAAACACTGTGCAGTGAGGTCAATAAGTAATAGCATAAGCTTATAAAGGGTGCTTTCACTAGAGAAAGTACCAGCACTAGCTTTAATTACACTGTGACTAGAAAAGAGACACCCGAGAATGCTGCAGAAATGAAAAAGGAAGGAGATGTTTCCCTCAGAAATTTTGTTATGGGATTAAGAGCTATTTCTCTTTGAGATCTAAAAATAATCTGTCTTGGAAACAGTTGAGAGCCATCTGTTGGGTGTTAACAGTCTTGAAATAAATTATCTGAATCTATTGTACAATTGAAAGACATCCACATACTGGAATCAATTATACCCTGTTGATAACTTCAGCTGGAAAGCTGGGTAATGTAGGGATCCTACAGCTTTCCCCTGGTTTGCAGAGGTAGTCCTAGGAAGGCTGTGACATCCTCAGAGGTGCACTTGTTCTGTAAATACAAGTTGTATAGACATAAATAATATCAAATTAGGTGTCTTTTACAGCAATAACTTAATCTTAAGCAATAGCTATGTCATTGCCATGGTACCTGGTTTTGGAAACAGGATATTTAAGGTCTCTTCAATTGCAAGACCTGCAACATCTGAAAGATTTTGGAATAAATTACTAAGAGTGGCTGCAGTGGGAATACTTATTTAGTGAATAAGCAATTGCATTGGTAGTTATGAAGGTCTGCTTCAAGATTCACTTGAGGAAAGGTAATGTAGTTTGGCAGCTAAATATCTTCCCTGAAGGACACTTTACATAAGATACTACAATTTGAAAGGAAAAAAGCTTGAATCCAAATCAATTCTATACAAACAAGACCCTTTCTTGTTTAGCTTGTATTATATCTTGCTGTCTTGGTGCTATCTGAGCAGCATCAATGGGTCTTGCTACCATTTGGGAAACCTGTGTGTATTTCAGTCACACATTGTTCTTGCAGGATTTCCTTAGGCTAAGCTGCAGAAGTGAAAGAACTCCTTTTAAGAGAGTCAGTGAATAACTAGGAAATGAGCATCAAACTAGGCATTATCTGAAGATGTTTGTTAACATGAAGGATGTTCCTTAAGGCCTCTATCTTCAGTGAGAAGAGTTTTTATTCAGGAATGCTTTCAGAAAAAGCAAGAGTTCTTTTGCATGCATGTCACTATGGGCCCTACTCAGGCAAAGAATACTATTTGATGCACTTGGCACAGGTCTGTTTCTCTAGTTTCCTTGGATATGCTGCAGTACACAGCCTTATTTGGAAGAAGATTGTATCTTTTCAGGAGTGAGAATAGGCACAATTTACAACCTTACATGCTTGTCGATAAGGTACTCATTTTCTACTGCAAAGCCTAACTTAAATCATCAGACCTGTGGATGTATATTGAGGGATCTCTAGAGAAAAAACTAAGCAGTGGAGGGAAGACTGTGCACTTTCAATATAAGACCAGCTGTGGCCATTCCCTTTATCTTGAAAAAATACTGCTTTTTATATTTAACTGAGGAAAAAAACCACAATTTTATATAGGTAGCATACTCTACTGTATGAGAGTGATTTTTTTTGACTGCACAGTGGAATGGCAAGCAGCTGGAGAAGCATGTTTTAGAAGGGTTCCAAGTTAAGAGTACAGGCAAGGAGATAAATAAGATTAGTTTTCTATCAATATATGATTGTGACCCAAAGTGTAATCAGTTGCATTTGTCTGTGACTGTGTGTTTGTGTGTATGACTGAGGAAGAAAAACAATATATCCTTCCAGGAGAATGTTCTTGCTGAAGGCCTTGCCTACAAAATTTACACCAACAAAATCTAGGTAGTTATATGTGTAAAATTTTTTGTAATAGCAATAGTCTCAGAAGCAGCTTAAGAGTGAAGAATCAACCTTTGGACTAAGAATTATTAACTATGAAAGCCATCCACTAAAAAGTTTAGAAGTCATAAACTGTCACATTGTTAATTCAAAGGCAAAAAAGATCCCTTCAGTGTATTTAGTCCCCTGTTCATTGCATAACAAGTTATCTCTAAGGAAAAAAAAGCCTTAAAAGAATATACATACTATATTCATGTTTATCTAATTAATTTACAGAGAGATTCCTAACTCAGCAGACAGTTTTTGTATATCAAAGTCAAAGGTCTTAGCATATGTTGGCCTTCTTAAGCAGATGTTAAGCATTTGATATCTAATAAATAATTAAACAGTGGATTCAGTAAATACACACAGACTATGCATTTGGATCATAGTCTTGGAAAGCTACTTATTTTCACAAACAAAAATCGTTTAGATAAAGCAGACATTTTAATAAGTTAGGGTGATTTTGTTGACAAGATTCACTTTGAAGGCTCTGTCAATTTACGTTAGTTAAGTCGCTGCCAAGTCACACTGGAATATTAAATGCATTAACCACTTTTCAGTTTGTGCTTACTGACTGGTAAACTTTGAATCATTAGCTTTTCGCTTTAGATGGTTTTGTTAGGATAGAATGAGATCTTTCAAATATGTTAGAGCACTGTAAGTTCTCCAGTTAGACAGTCTGCTCAGATATTTCAAATTAGAAATGAAGCCATTGCATCCTGTATATGAAGATAGCTGTCGTTAAAGACCAACAATGTAAGTGTGGCTGAAGTGTGGCTCTGTCAGAATATGATTTGATTTCTCGGCCCTCTCAAGTCATAAACAATTAATTGTTTCTTTTCCATAATCCTTGTGTATTTATTGTAATGTAATGGAACAAATACAAAGCATCTGGATATAAAAGAATTATAATTAAATTACTCTTTCCAATTAGAGAAAATGATGGGCCTTTCCCTTGATTTAGAGTTGTAATAATCATTTGTAATTTGATTTAAAAGGGGCTTATGGTTGCATTCATCAAACTTGGAAACATTAGGATTGACATGACCTCATAGGTATCTAAGCAAATTACAGGCTTATAGAGGTAGGGATATATCATTAACTCTTGAGCTGGCAGCATTTTTTTTTCTACTGACCTTTGGTTGGATTAAGTCCAGTCATCAGAAAATAATTCCATTTTCAGCAGCCAAGAGTTATTAGCAGGTTTTGTTGGTTCAGGATTAAGTGTACCTCAGTGGCTGAAGAGCCTGTTAGGATCAACTGTCCTTTCACCTATGGAGTTTTGTGGAAAATGAAAGGAGAAAAACATTGCAGCTAGTTTATTTCTAGTATGCATCTTGAATTTACTAGTGTATGAATATCTGAAGCTCTTTTTCATTAATGTAGGAGAGTTCTGCAGTGGCCTAGACTCCATTTACTGACAGCTATATTTATGAGTGAGATTTCTACAAACTGGATGCTTTAAACATAAATCTTAGAAAGCTCTTGTTGAACGGTAGCAGAGTAACTGAACATCTACTGCTGTTTATGGACAGAATCATTTCAGACTTGATAGTGCTGAATGGCAAAGCCATTCTGCCTAAGCCCCGGCAGAATAAAGCATTTCCCAGCTTGTTTCAACAGACAGTGCTCGCTCCCATAAATGCTTTTTCAAATGCATGCTTAATCATATGCAAAACATTGAACAGTAGGAGGTGCCTTCTTGCACAAGCAATGTTCTTTGTGAAGAGACTTAGGTGCAAAAGCTCAGGGTTCCCGGCAGAGTAGTCTCTCCTGGAGGGATGCCTAAGCACCAGTGTATTTGATGGGTACTTTTGCCTTGTGAGTCCTCTGAGATTGTTTACCTTTGCTTAAACTGACTTGATGATTCAGTGTTTCTGTATCAAGATGATCAGGATGGATGAAGGAACAGATAATCACAGATGCTTATCTCTGGCTCTGTTGATTTCTGAACTTGGTTAATATCTCCAAACATATCACATCAGCTCAACATAACTTCAGCATTTCAATACCATGCTCAATTTCACGCAGATGTATTCCCATTCTGCTTGCAGGGTACGGCTTTACCTCATAATTTTCTCCAGCATTCATCATTTGTAAATTTAGGCAGTTCCCTTCTCTGCACAATGGCTTCTATAAATCATATTTCTAAAAGTCTTTTGCACGTATTTTGTGGGGTGGACATCATGAAGTCTCAAATTGTGATAGCCTCACTTTACCACACAGAATGTGATTAAGCTTGTGTTGCCAGGAGCTGGAGAAACCGAGTCAGTTGATGATGGTTGGCTTTCCTGATGAGCAACAGGAAATGATCTTAAAAACTGCAAAGTACAGGTATAGATTCTGTTCCTTTAGATGGAACTATTTGCCATTTTTGCTTCAGTAAATGAAATAAATTACATTGGTGTATTCTTATGCTTGTACGTACTAGATCAGGGATGTCCAAACTTTTGCCTTGCCTGACTGCATTGAGTGAAGAGGAATTGTCTTGGGCTAAATATAAAATCTATGATATATTTAATGTAATAAGTTTTAAAATGTATTTAATTTTTTTGTATTATTAATCAAAATAAGAAATGGGACAACAAGAACATGAAACTAGTGAGTTGCACATTTACATGCTAGGCGATGTATTATTGGGAAACTGATGTCTGTATGTGATGGTGGTGTGTTAACAAGCTTTTAAGCAATGGTGGTGTTTCTGACTAAAGATTGATTCTGAGCAGGTAAAATGGAACTAATTTATTATTGAAAAACAGGTGGCAGCACTTAAAATCTTGCTTGCAGTAACTGTGCCCACTGATGATTCAATAGTAAGAAGGATAACTGACTACCTGCATCAATTTCATGTGTAAATGCTGCCTGATAGTAATTATTAGCATTTTGTGAAAATGTCCCTAATCTTTTATGAGTTTCTTACTGAAACAGAGCTGAAGGTGGATTTTGATGAACAGGAGGGGGTAAGCCACTTGTTTCCCTTTAATGCCTTCTGTCAAAGGTTTTAAGTAAGTTTATGTAAGAGGACACATCAGGTTGGTGGCTTTTAGGGGGCCTAATGGACCTCTGGCAAGCAACTGAAAGAGTACATGTTAAGTGTGTGCTACCAGGAAGAGAATTTTTAAATGGATTAGCTTTACAAACTGGAATTATCCTAGAGATATACAAAAACCTTTGTTCTGAATTGTAGTTGTTAATGAAACTGCTGGCTGGATGAAGAGGCGCTCTTTCAAACACCTGAGTAGCAGAGCGGTTCTTAAATATCACAGGCAGAGGGTCTGGCATCTCTCATCTGTCACAGATTTTATTAGGGAGTGTCCGCAAAGTGCCTAATGAATTGAATGCAATTTCTTAATACTCCCTCCACACTAGACTGTAGGAAGAAGGGGAAGTGTATAGATTCAGGGATTCATGGCTCTTGAGGTTTTTTATTCTCTGGGCAATATGGTCAGATTGGTGTACCCTACATTGAATATTCATGCAGTTGTCAGGCTCTCCCCTCATTGTACAGTGATAGATAGGAGAACAATGCAGCTCCACATTTGACACCACACAATCTGAGTTTGTTTAGGCTGGATTCAAAATGACAAGGCTGACTGCATTTATTCTGTGGGACTAAGTTTGAGTTGTGGTAGGGACTTAATATTTTTTTCCTAAGGATTATTCATACCAAGAGGCAACTTGATGTGAATCAATAGGTTAATTATAAGTAGGGAGAGTCACGGCACTACACTTCAGGTAAATTCTTGGCATTTTTCTTAACAGGAAGACTTGCAGAAACACAGTTGCTCTTAAACAGGAGACCAGCACTCTGCCTTTTAAAAAGCATGTGGACATGCATCCTATTCAGAAAGTTCTGTGAGCTGTACATGAATACTTTCAGTCCGATAAGCCAAATGAGTTATAATCAAGAACATGATTAATCACACTTTATAGATTATTTACTTTAAAATCTGCTATTCAAGATGCCGTGTTTGAGGCTTGTTTCAGGGAGAAGTCCCCTGCAGGGCCACTGTCATGTAGCCAGCGGGTGACTGTGTTTTTGGTTACAGAGGAAGCAGAGTTCATGTGCCTTAAAGAAGGGCATCTCATTCTCTCCACTCTTTTTCAGCATCTTTCCCTCTACCTGAGAGCTGTTTGATGTTTGTTTAACTGTTTGGCTGTTTTCTCAGAGAAGTTTTGGCAAGATAGCTAAAGCAGTCAAACAACAGCTACTCCCAAAGGGCAGGTCCCTCTTCCCCCCAGGTGCTTAGTTCCACCCTCACTCTTGCAAATGCTCTGGCTTTTGGCTTCTTAGTGGGCCAATTTAGTTAAATATGAGGACAGAAATCTATTCACTTTATCCTGCCTGTTCATTTTCTGTGGGTGGAGGGCTTAATAAAACATACACAGTCAAAATTTCATTGCTGCTGAAATAAATATTTTTGAGAAGTCCGTTACTAATTCTCATTCTTTACTGAGCCATGTACCTGACTGCTTACTTTTTTTTTGTCTTGGATATATTCAGCCTCTGTGTGAGTTAACTTCATTAAGATAGCATAAAAAATAAATAAAAAAAAGATTCTGTCTATTTAGTCAATTAAGTCTGTTCAAAAGGTGTGACTGATATGGTGATATGCCAGAATACATGTCCACAGGACTAAGAATTGGAGAGTATTGAAGATACAAAATGAAAGGATTAGAAGACAAAGGGAGTGAGGGAGTTTGGAAAGCTTCCCAGCAGAGCAAACTATTAGATTGCTTCAAATTCCTGTGAAACCCAGTCTTCAAGAACTGAACTGGCTTGCCAATGAGTCACATGCGCAGCAGGGGTTGAGAGAAAGAGTAAATGAGCGAAGGAAAGGGGCTGTGAGGTGTGAGAATATCCTCTTTGGCTCCACTGACAATTAGATCAGCTCAGTTGCCATCATTAGAGCCCAGGTCCATGCAGGATAGCATTGTCATAGAAAACATAGCTGTGTGAATCGCTGCTTGTGAGGTGTGGGAGAATGACAGCAAGCAAGGGGTGTGGGAGTTGGACTGACCTGGAAGGCTGTGAGAAGGAAAGCAGTCAAAAGTAAGAGTAGAGAATGGCAGGAATGCATCACGACCACTCCTCTGTCAAGTCAAATATAACATGAAACCATACACTTGTACTATGATCCTTTCTTCCCTCTTATTTGTGTTAGAGACTCTACACTCTCTTATTCATAAATTCCTGTATTGAGTTCCAACAGTGCATTTAACACTTGTATGATAGATGTAATTCCTGCATAAAAGAGAAGGAATAATAGATTGTGGGCTTGCAGTGAACCCAGTTTTGGCAATACACATATGTTGCTGTCACATTAAAACACTCCTGTTAAAAATCAGTATCATTCTCTTGGTTTCCACGTATTTTAGATGCAGAGTTGATCTAGGGAAACTGAGGTCCCTGTCTGGTCTTCTGCTTGAGCATACCAACATTTCTCTCCCTGGTGAATATCTCTAGGCTGACTTGGCAGAATAGATGTTTTAAAGATAGCTTCAATACTAGATATTTTCCCCAAGAAAAAATAAGAGCAAATATTAGCCTGAAAAGGGGCAGTAGTGAAGAAGAGCAGTGAGCATGAAAAGGGTGAAAGGTGGAATGTTCAGTAAGACATTGCATAGCTGAGAGAGAAGATTTAAAGAAACATTTGGTTTGAAATTTTCAGGTTTATTTTGTACAGTGGCTGTTGAGGACTGTCATGCTCACCTTTGGCAAGCTGATACATTAGGAGTTTTGCCAGTGATTATTCTTACTGTCTGGCCTTATTGCAGCCTTGCAGAGCACATCAGTCGGGAGAGTGAATTAGGGACAGCTGGTGTGCTTGTAGCTGCGTTGTCGTCACTGCTGACACTGACACACAGGTAAGGGGCCCCCTCAGCCCTTCTTATTCAGACCTCACATTGGGAAGATCTGCCAGATTAGAAGTGCTGAATGGGAATCAAGAAAGTAAACAAATGTGTGCTGTGTTTGCACTTTAAGAAGCTGGAGAATAAAACTAGCCTTTGAGTTCAAACTTTGCATATGATACAGAAGTAATTTATCTTTTGGCTAAAGCAAAGCAGATGTTGGAAGGGAAATGCATGTGAGAAGACTTGGAAACTGTTGTGAAGACTGCTTTTTTAGTTTGAAGAGTTTCTTTATATTTTTTCTTGCTTGTTCAGGTTATCTATACAGTTATATTTTTAAAGGAAAAGACAAGTAGAATAGAAGTTGTGAAGGCAGAAGAAACAAAAAAAAGTATCAACAGCAAGACCCCCCAAAACAAAGGAAAAAAAAGAGCAAAGAACCTTTCACAATGTATCCCTTTCAAAAAACTCACAATTTCTACTCGGTGTTGCGCGTTAGCATAGTGAGAATCTGTTCTGGTCTGAATTCCAAAATATAAGGATATTTCAAATGGGGACCTGTTTCCTTCAGGCACTACACCACTGAAGACAAATAGCTATCAGACTGCTGATAGCTGGGTATGCAAAAGTGCATGCCTCCAGCAAGAGAAAACTGTTTTGCTGAAAATTTATTTCTGTTACATTCACCAGAATAATTCCACCTGTTCTGTGCTGAAAGATCTAACTTCTTATAGGTCTCTGACTGCAGCTGGAATCAGAGGAACTCATAATCTTCATTTGTAATTGATTTGGACTAGAAGGACACGCACTTTAAGAAGCATAACTCCTTAAGTAACCTGCCCTCTGAATTCAGTAGGATTTTATCAGTAAAACCTTGTGCCCTTTTAAGAAAGTAGTCATTTTAATGACTATCTACTATATCTGTAATGAGTCTCTGAAGTCAGTAGTAGCCTTGCTGAAGGCTGGATCATTTGAATCAACAACTGAAAATGATGCTTATAATCTACATTGTTAAATATACATTGATATATTCGTATAAGTCTCTATAATAAAATAAGCTTATAATCAACTACTGTCAAAATTTGATTTCAAAATCAAAAAGCACAGCACAAACTTCTTCTAAGTCTTGATGGTACTATGATGGTGGGAAGGGAGTAAGCAGAGTTGATGTCAAAGCGAATGGCCTTTAAACTTCATCTTGCTAAATATGAAATACTTTCAGAGAAATCAAAATAATGACAGAAGATTTCTTGGATAAAGATAAAAGAGTGTAAGAAATCTGTGCCTTCTTTATAAGAAATAATCCCAGTGCTCATGGAGTTTCAATTGACATGTGATTTATGGTTGTGAAAAAGACTCGGTATCGCTCTTTCAAAACATAAAGCGAGGGAGTGGCATCCTCTGAGCAAAAACTCTGGTGCCCTATCTGCTTAAGTGTTTCCTAAGTTTCAGCACTATGAGAATATGAGAATGCTCCATTGTTGGGGGTTTTGGAGACATGCCTGGATCGAGGAAGTACTTCCTCGTCATGCTGTTTCCTTTCCCAAACAATATAAAAAATGGCCTTTTCAGCCAAACATCTAGAGGTGGTCACTTTGTACATTGTCCAGCTAGAGCTCAACCATCATAAGATAAACCATTCATTTGTGTGAATGGCTCCATGTTATTTCTGCTACTTCCTCTTTATTTTCATGGTGATTTTGTTCTAATTTATGTATGCATAGAACTCAAATCCCTTCCATAACGATTATGTCATCTAACTAGCTAAGAAAAAACACACCCTACCTACTCACAGCCCTGTACAGTGTGTATATGTGAGCTCTGACACACTCGCGCCACTCAACTTCTTGCACACTCCTCAAATGTGGGCTCCATACAATCTAATTAGGAGGAGTGAAAATACATCACTCAAATAATGGAGTAAAGCGTAATTTTATCCCACCACTCTATGTAGTCTAACTCTATTTCCAAACAGCATTTCAGATGAAGCAAAAGTCAGTTTATGTACGTGTTCTGTTTGTGGTTTAGACTTGCCTGATCCAAAGGATTTCTGACTAATCTTAAGCACTTACAGGGCATGCATTATAGTATTAGGTGGATATCCCATGTTTTAGTCCAGGCATTCCTGTTGGCATTGCATCAACCATAGCAGACAAAATCTGAATTCTGCAGAAGGAGACTTTGTATGAATACATTATGATATCTTTGTAAATACTTTTGTTCTTTTTTTAAATTACTTTGTAACTTTTTAAAGTTGCAAAAGCATTCTAATTGGTTTGCAATGAGTACTCATCTGTACTCGCATCTGTTTTCTACATCTTGAGTTGCATACTTAAGATTAGTTGTAGTATTATTTTGTACCAATGAAGCACTGAGAATATGCATGGTGTATGTTTTAGAGAATAAGTCACTATGGTTATTTGGTGTACTAGAAAGGAAAAACTGGAAAAAATACTTGGAAAGTCTCTCTGAAAACTTTGGAAAATTCTACTTGTGTGTACTTGTCCAATAAATTACACAGGCCTATTCACCTTTGGAACTGAATTTAGACTTTGAGCAATACATTTATCAGAATGGCTTTTGATTCAGGAAGATGTAAAAAGAGTTGAAGCCTCATAAAAAGTCTTCTTAAAGGTAATTTTGCTTTAAAAGGAAATAAATCATTTTTTACCAGCATGGTGTATTTGCTGCAATTCAGCGCTTTCAACAAAATTTTGCTGCTATGTATTCAGAGGTAGAAGGACAGAATTGGAATCATATTTTTTTTTTGTTTCCTCATGACAACTTTGTGTAATTTGCAGTTTTTCCATAGAATTGTAGAACAACATGGGTTGGAAGAGACCTCAAAGATCATCTCGTTCTAACCCCGCATTTTAATTCTCTCAATTAACACTGCAAATATATCCATATTTATCAACATATAAAGTCATTTAAAGATAAGTATATGTGGGCTTTTGACCCAGCAAACTTCCTAAAGATTTCCTTCTGTCCGTAGTTGCACTAATTTTACTGAGAACAACAGTGGTTTTATAAAACCAATGTAGGTCTCATCACCACGGGGCATGAGTTATATTTAATTTCACTAATTTATTTTCTACACAAATGCTTTGTTGTTTGTATAAAATGCCCTTTCAGTAGTCTTTGGCAGTAACTCGAACTGCTGGGTTTACTCTGCCTTGCACCCTGTCCTGCTAGCTCTCCACTAGGGGTAACAGTTGGCTGACTGTGAAGTATAATGGAAAAAATCAAAGTTAATGCTAGAGGGCTTTAAGTATTTCCTCAACAAATAAGCAGCAAAGTGTTGATAGCCAGTGAGTATAAGTGCAATTAAGTCACTGTGATTGATTGGGTTGGGGTGGAAATCAGAATCAGTTAGAGCAACAAATTCTTCATGGAGAAATGCTCACTAAATTAAGAAAACACACAAATGAACAACAAAAATAAACCATTTGAGAAGTTCTGTTCCTATGTCATGTTTTCCCCATTTCTCAACTCTGCAAGGGCAAATGTGGTGAAAGCGAGACCTTTTCTTTCTTGAGAACACATCTTTTTCTGTTGTTAGTTTATGTTACGCTGAGTGAAGTTACGCATTAGAGTTGAAATGATGTGACAGCTTAGTTACTGAACAATGTGTCTGCTTGCTTTTCTTCTTCACTCACTTTTCTCTCTCTGTGCCTAGCATCAGATTAGAGTCCTGTCCTTTTCTAGTGCATGTTGGACTCCTTGTCGAGCTGTTTCAGTTCACTGAAGTGCTAGAATGTATTTTTTTCTGCCAGGTTAGTTTTGTGCTGGTCCGGCAAACTGAGTCAGCTCAACACAAATCAAATGGCTACCAGTCATTGCAAGCTTGTAGGATGCAGCCAAAACACTGCAACTTCCTGACTGAAGGACTGGGGAGCTGAATACAGAAGCGTCTTAAATTTGTGAAAATATCTAAATTTAATCCTACAGTTTAAGACAAGTTTAACATATTGAGACATGAAGTTCCTATTAGATACCCAATCTGAATGACATCACTGACATGCCCGTGCTGCTCGTTTAATTTGACTTGTAAGCACAGTTAATGTTTTGCTTTTCAGAAACCTGTCCAACTGTCAGCTACTTAGATAAGCGACAGTTGTGTTTTCAGTTTAAGAACATACAAATGTTCTCAATACCTCTTTCTTTTAGCATATTCTTTACTTTTGAATGCACTCTGCTAACACGAAGATCTGACTAAGTATTTCCAATAACTAATCTTAGCTATCTATCATCTGCTGGTTTGACCCTAAAAGATATCTTCAAAAAAATGTTACACATTCAGGTTTTTAAAACTTGGATGTATATGGGAGGGGATAATTTCATGGACAAAAGACACTTTCCACAGTGGAGATACCTAAAAAATTGATTTCTAGCTCAAAGACAATGTCAGATACTACAGTTTGGATTCAACTACTTTTGATGACTGTCAGCATGTGAAACTAAGTTTAGAACAGCACAGGGCAGAAGCATAGTATTGATTTTATATGCATGGCATGAAGGTTAGTGATATGCAGTAGTCTTATTTTGACACTTCAGAGTCTATAAATCTCAGCAATTACTTGAGCAGATTGGTTTTCATTCATGGATATTTTGCCCTCAAAAAACTCTTTGCTTGAAATGATCATTTCAGTCATTCTGAAGACACTGCTAACTGGAGTACATGTAGTCTGGTGGAAAAAAATACCCCAGAACTCAAAGCTGTCAGCTGAACAATCAGTAGGTAGTGAAACTCATTTTCCCCCCATTCATTTAGGAGCTATGCAGCTTTCAAAGGGAATTTACTTTGAATTCTCAATGCACAATAAGCATCGAGAAGAACATTTAACCAGAAATAAAAATACCACTCAAAATAACTTTTTCTTGTATATTTTTATTTACCTTGAACAAAAAAAAAAAAAAAAAGTCCAACCATCAATTACTGATAATGGGAAAAAAACCAACAAGCCCTAACATGTAACAGAGGCAGCTTTAGTTCTAAGTGCCATTTCTACAGCAGAGATAAGCTATTGTAAACCAAACATCTAGTAAGGCAAAAATATCCAGCCAACGTTTAAGAATATAACAACATTGAAACATTTACATATAAACAGAGAAATATTTTCTAATCTTTTAACAGTCAACTTGCTACAATCCAGGTGTTTAGTTCACGTATCTATACAAACACTCAAGCTTTTGTGAACTAGCCACTTGTCCACAGGACCTGCCTAGACAGTTTATCAATACAAAAGTTTTATATAAATAAGTCAAGTAAACTTCACAAAGACTAAAAGAAGCAATAAAAAATTCCAACTGTAAAATAAATCTGTACATTATGGTCAGTCTTGTCTTTCTGAAATCTTGAGCATCTTTAAAGTGTCTATTTAGGAAGGGATGGCAAGGAGAAGTGTTAGCTGGAATGGAAACTTGAAGACTCTGACTCTGTAGAAACAGAAGAATGTCCCCCACGTTTGCTTTTTGAAAGAATCTTGAGGCTTGATCCTCTGCTAACAGATGTCAAGGCATTTTGTGCTGATGTTTTGAATTTGGCACCCAGGAAGGCATAAAGAATTGGATTGAGGCAGCAATGGAAGAACGCAAGGGCTTCTGTGATAGAGATCCATTTGTGCACGATTGTGTCCAAGCTGCAGCGATGTCTGATGACTCCAAGCAAGATGAACGTGTCTATGCTGATGCCAATGTAATAAGGCAGCCAGCAGGCAAAGAAGGTAAGGATGAGGATAACTGTTGTCTTCAAGGCTTTGCGCTTTTGGTGGCCTTTTGAATGCGACAGCTTAGATATGATAATACAATAGCAAGTCAGGATTATTAGACCAGGCAAGACAAGACCTACCAAGATATGCTGGAATCTGAAAGAAATCAGCCAGTTGTCATGAGGGTACATGCGGTCACAGAGATACCGACCTTCTACTTCACTCGTACTGGCAAAAATGATATCAGGCACTGTCAGAAGCACAGCTGGCAGCCAGACACCCACGTACACAATCTTCTCAGCCAACAGCTTTCGGGGTCGCTGGCTGTTGGTGGCATGGACTATTGCCAGGTAACGATCTAAACTTATGAAAGCCAAAATCAAGACACTGCTGTAGAGGTTGACTGTGTAAATGACGTGAACTGCCTTACACAGGACGTTCCCGAAGTACCAGCTTATGGCTGCATCCACAGACCAGAATGGCAAGGTGATGACAAAGAGGAGGTCAGCCACAGAAAGGTGCAGCCTGTATTTATCAGTCATGCTTCTTTGCTTCTTCTGGTAGCCCATAACAATGATAACCAATCCATTCCCGATTATTCCTGTTAGGAAGATGATGGAGTAGATAGTTGGCAAGAAGATCCGGTTGAAATCAGCGTTTTCATGCTGAAAGCACGGCTCTCCGTAGTCTCCATAGTCAGCTGAGCCAATCTCCTCCGAGCCATTGTCAGCAAACTCAATGAGTATGCCAGAGGACAGCTAAATAAATAAGAAAATAAAATTAGATGTTGGCTTTTTTAAAAAAAAACAAAAAACAGTTTGCTATATGTAAAGAGTCCCAACAACAGCCTCCACCATCACCAACAGGCAAACTTTCTGAAAGCCAGACAGAAAAATGCTATTTATGCGCAATTTCTATTTCACTGGCTACTTTATACACAGCAAAAACCAGACGAGGAAGAACTTCCTTTGTGTTTCTCTGAGGACGTGTAACTGAGGACAGGAGAAAAGAATGATGACGCCTACTTTCAGAAACACCCCCGTGCTTCAGGAGATTTCAGCGCTCTAATGGGATGCGTGCTACAAATGCACAGAGCCAGATGTGTGACACGCACAGACTTAGAAGAATTACACTCATCATTCTGCAGCTCCGAAGTTCCTTCTCATTAAGGGGATGGGGTCACGGAGAAACAGAGAGGATGCCCTCGGCTGATGTAATGAAGGATGAATAGCAAGGATTCCCCCCGAGAAGCGACTGACAGCTCGGCGCCGGGACGAGAGCCGAGGAGCGGCAGCCCGAGGGCAGCGGGCATCTCACCGCCGCCCTTTGTTCCCGCCCAGAGGCCGGGGAGCCGCAGCGGCGGTAGAAAGGGGAAGCGAAATTCTGGTGAGGGCACGAAAGCGCATCAGGAAACCACCAACGGTTCGAAGCGCCGCGTTGAAAAGCGATGCAGGCGGGCGAGTGCCACCTGGCTACGCACTACCCCTCGTGTTCTGCGAGTTCAGCCTCACGCCCCGCACGCCGCGAAGCCCTGACCCGACGCGCCCGGGGCGCCCCGCAGGTTACGGGGGCGGCTGCGGACCCCGCCGCTCCGTGGGACGCATCGACCCCCGGCCTCCCGCCCGGCCCGGACAGAGCGGCGGCGGCACGCGGCTCCGAACCCCCGACGCGACTCCGTTTGCAAACAGCGCGCACGGGCCGGCGCGGCTGGAGGGCGAGCGCCCCGCTTCCCCTCCGCACTTACATCCAAGCCGTCCATGCTGCTGTCCATACTCCGAGCCACCGAGTAGGTCCAGACCGTCCGAGCCCGACGAGCGCAGCAGCACCGAGCGCACAGCCCCGCTCCCGCCCCGGACCCGGCTCTTTATAGTCCCCGCCACCCCCGCCCCGGGGCAGCCCCGCCCGGCTCCGCCCCGCCGGGTGGCACCGCGGGACCGGCTCCGGCCGCGCCTCGGGCGCGCTTTGTCTGCGGCGCCGGGCACGGCGGCCCCCGCCTCGGGGCGTCCCGCGGGAGGCACCCGGAGCCGCTGCCCGGGGGGAGCCGCTGGGCCGGGGGTCGTGAGAGAGGGGGAGGAGATGTGCTGCACGCCTTTAGACGCGTAGGCGGCGTGGAGCTGTTTCTCGTCCCCGCTGAAGTGTGTGGGGAGAGGCGAGGAGCAAGGGGATGGTTCTTGCCGGGGGGTTCTGCAATCCTTTCGCGGGCTGCAGGTTGTTCTGAACTCGTCCACCATCTGGAGTTTGGCATCCGGAGCTGCAGATGCTTCGGCAGTGTGTGCTGGATAACATGGTGGGTCAGTGTCCCAAAAGCTCTTTACGTTACAGAATCACAGAATGGCCAGGGTTGGAAGGGACCCACAAGGAACTGGTAGAAAACAGGAAGCAAATAAAACGTCAAAATAACGGTGCTGCCAACTTCATTTAAACTTATGGATATGCATCTCTAATGTCTTGTGATCAAAAAACACTGAGTTCTTTATTTACCTGCTAATATCAGAACGCTGCTCATCTTTCTCCTTAATCTCAAGGCTGGGCAATTACTTTTTTAAAAGTGGAGGATGCTGAGAATCTTTCATAATGGTCTCTTTCCACAAGCTGGATAGTCTACAAAATGAGAGAAAAACCTTAAATTGTGCAGATAGAATAAAAATCGCATTCATAACATACGTTTGCAAGGAAAAACTAACTCTAATATAAAGGACAGTAGAAGACAATAATGAATTCCCTTCACAGATATCTCTTGGGTCTCAGTGCTGTTGTAACTCATGCAAGTAAACTAATTTTCAGAAAAGATTTTGCTGGTTTTAGTTGGAGGAGTTTTCTTTCTTCCCATGATTTCACAACTCCCATCATTCCGAGTAATTGTATTGGGAATAATTGATTCACTTATGTGGATTTACACTTTATAGTTGGAATTTGGATTGAAGAGAAGGGACAGGAGCATTCCTAACGTAATGGCATAAGCTCACATTACTCTTGCGGTCTCAAGGGATGAATGAAGTGAAAGTTTGTCAAAAGTTTTATTCGTAAAGGCTCCTATTGCCAGTTTACATGCTCTGATTTGACTACAGGCTTTAGATATAAGGATTATTTGTGGGTGTTTGGCAAGTTACTCTCCTATCAGTCCCCTTACAGCTCTCCAACTTTTTATGTACTCTCATGCTTGTGATTGATCAGTAACACTGATTATCATTCTTTTTGTTAAAAATACAGTATGCAAAGTATGACCCATAATGTCATTAAGTACTTTAACTACATCATAATTTGATAGTCATTCATATTTTGCTAGAAACTCTGGAGTATCACATGTAAGTTGCTTTAAAGGCAAATGCTTATTAATGATAACACAGAACTTTCCTCAGAAAATTCAATATAGTCTACTTTGAGTTTATGTCTGGAAAATGTTAAAAGGGGCACCGTGCCAGAGCACTAAAGTATCTTCTACTGAGTCCACATTTTACAGTATTAAACTTAGCCATACTTAATGATATTTCTACTCTTCTGAAATCCTGTGGAGAAAAAAAAGGAGGGACAAAATTAAAATTGTTGTATTTGTTCCTTATTGTCTATAGAACCCACGACATGTTCACTACTTTCCAGACATACAAATCTGAAAATACTTGTCTCAAGAAATCTGCAGCCTGAGGTTAGATGACCAGGCAGATAAATGGGCAGTAAAACGAGATGGGGATTTTTTATATAAGGCTGGGTGGGATCAGTTCTGCGTAATCATCTTTCACTTTTCATTTGTGGAGGATACACAGCTGATGGCATCAGGAATTGCAGTGCAGTTTTCAGCAAAGGGATGCTTTTTGACAGCCTTGCCGCTTGCTGAACCTGGAAACACGAACCTTTTTTCAGAAGTTATCGTTTTGAACAGGTTCTTAAAAAATAGGTTAGGACATGGAGCTGCACGCGGGGGAGAATAGACCCTGCTTCCCAGAAATTCACGTCTGGTGGCAGATGTATTGTTATGGAGAAGGTATTCTCACCTCGGGAGGCTACAAAAGACTTAACGATGCTCCTGTGTCTATGCTGGGTGGGACATTATAATATGCCTGTGTGCAGGTGACTCGTGGTCAACAGTTGCAGATAAGCAAACGCAACAAAAATAGTGCATAATCTCTAGAACAATTTGAGAAGTTTGAGGACTGGTTGGCTAATTACTGGGGTGGATAACCTAGAGTGTGAGGTATGGATGCACAGAACTGTAGGGTGTAGTTAACAGTATATGTAGGCAAGTGTTACATTCACACCATGGTTTTGCTGTGCAGATTGGCCCATATCAGAAAAGGATATTGCCTGATAATTGATCTAATAGGGTAGGGGACTGTGACCCAGACTTTTATCTGAATTCATAGATAAGAAGAAATTCAGAAGTGTGGAATAACTGAGTTCCATGGCTTAGCACTGAAGCACAGTAGTGCTGAGTAGTGGTAGATTTGGGGATTGATGAGATGTCACTGAAACGTGTTTGGATGAAGGTCCTCTGAAGCTAGCATTCACACTGCTATTTTTGTTATCTACAAAGCCTTTTGTTTCTCCTATCTGTTCAGATAGGAGAAAACTTCCTTTGTTGCGCAAAAGACCAGTGGGGGCAAGTTAATGATTTCCAAAGTGATAAGAGAAGGGGATTGTTTCTGCAGAGCATGTAATTTGGATAGCTAGCTACAAATTTTCTTAAGATGCAGTTAACAAATAGCAATTTTCAAGCTTGTTTTGCATTACATGTTTTTCTGGTTGCAGAATTACTGTGAAAATCAGACACCTCTAATCCATGTAATATGTATTTTTGTTTCGGAAAATGTGCCCTCTGAGGTACAAAAATCTGACATGTTCTTACACTATTAAGGCAGCTGAACAATTTCCCAAGTTGTGAATCATTAACCTACTTTTTGTCTTCTAGAAAGAAACAGAAGTGTTGCTCTTGTAAGAGCAAAAATGTTTGTAGTAAGTCTTTCCGGTGGGAAAAATACTCTCTACATCCCTACATCCAGTATCCATAGAAGCAGAAAAATGAATTGCAGGACTTACTTAATTTTAAGGCCTTACAACTGTCTTTAGCAAAGCAAACTTCCAGCTACTAAAAGTTTGATGGCACCATTGTCTTTTGGTGACACCTAACACAAGGGAGATTGGCTCTCTGATTTATGTAACAGATGAATGCCACCATAGTGTAATAATTACAGTGATGTATTAATAAACTGTTCTTTTTAAGATTAATGGAGTTATCCTTTCAAAACACACAGATGACAGTGTCTTAAAAATACTAAACCAGAAACATGGCAGAAATAACTGTACTGTGTAGTAAGGAGTGATTGATTTTCACTGCACATGTCACTGCCTGTACCAGAAGGCTTCTGAAAGCATATCCTTTGAATGAATAGCAGAAAACATGCTGAGGATTCACGAGGTACTAGCTTTGATTAGTGGGTTGTTCTGGTCTAAAAATACTCCAGAGATCTGATATTGTGAGCTTGCTGGCCACTAAATGAAAAATGCTTTGCTTGTAATACTCAGGTGTTTCTTACCATACACCAGATTGACTTTGTGACAAATGGGTCTTCAAGTGGCCTGAAGTTGTATACATATAGAGGAAAAGGATATCCACTGTTGTTCTTCATTTGATCCTTCTGCTGAAGTGGGAAATGGATCAATCTTATGCCTGTTACAACAGTCACCAAGGGCTCGGTGGAGTTGGGTTTCAGCTAATGGCTCTCAGTTCTCTGGGCTCCCTGTCTCCGTTTCTCCATGTCCTCCTGCCTGTGCCTCTGTGCAGCAAGCGCACCAACTGTTGCCCTGATCCTGGAAAGAGGACATCCACGCACCTTCTGGCCAGGCTGCCGCTCATTTGAAAGCAAAAATGACAAAATAAAATCAGGATGTACCGTTCTATTGGTAGTATGTTGTGTTACCACGGGAAGAAACCTTTGTGCGGAAGGAATGATGCTTGAATATTAGAAAAAAGTTAAAGGAGAAAACTTACATTAGTAAAAGGTGACAGAAGTGTTATTGTACACCGGCACAGAAAACTGATTTCTTTACGGTTCCTTGCTTTTAACAAGGAATATTTATTTTGTTTCTTTCAAGTTTTGTCACAAGGCCAAGATGTCTAAAGTCAGCACAGAAAAGTCATCAGAGAAGTGAAAAAAGTGCTGTCCTCTAAAAGGAATCACAGTCACTGTGCTTTAATCCCACGGGCTTCCAGCAAATCACTTACCCTTCTGACTGTGTTCACCCAACTGTAAAATGGGGATAACAATACCTACTTACCTACCTCAGAGGAGAGCTATAGGGATTAACTGGTTGATGTTTGTGAGGTGCTTTGAAGAGAGAAAGTGCTTATTTTAGAGCCTGTCAAAATTATTGGTGACACTGATCATCTGAAATTCAAAGGGGACCAAACTCATTAACGATCTGATCTTCTTCCTCCATTTGGCAATGTTTATGGGTTAGCAAATCTCACTGCATCTGGATAGTTTATTGTTTGTTTGGAAGCAGAGTAGACTAAAAAGTTGCTTTGAACAACTTTGTTAATCCTTTTTACAAACATGGCTTCATTTACGTATCACTGAAGCTGAAGGTTTTATCTTTGATGATGGTGTAGCAGAACACTTCTAGAGTCATATTTTAGTGATTTTTTTTCCAAATAGTGGTTGGATCAGAATTATGAAAACAAAGTAAATCCTGCCTAACTGTATGGTAAGTCATTTCTTTGCTATAACCGAGTAGGATTTGGGGTTCCCTAGCATTCAGATACTTTTCTGTTTAGCTATGAGATGTGGTTCTTGCAATGTTTTTTTATGCTGGAAAGTTCTGATGAAAACCTGCTCACAGTTCAGTTTTGCTTCTGTGGATGCATGTGAGAGTGTGCTAAATCCCTGTCTTCAAAGCTCTTATAGTTAGAAAACACTGTATGTAATATATAATTAGAAAATCTAGTTCAGGTATTCGCATATACATGTATGCATTATCATAATGTGACTTCTTCATGCAGAGCTTTCAGGTGCAGTTATATCTGCTCAGAGCCTCTCCTTCCACTGTAAACTGCACACATGCACTTGGGGACACACCGAGTGAGTGGGGCCCTGGGCATCGTGATCCAGCTTTGCACCCAGATGCACTTTCCAACCTGACTCTATGACTCAAAGTACTTCTGTCAGACCATGTCAGTGTCTACTTGCAGAGCCCAGAGGTAGATGGATCACAATACATCCACTCATGTTTGCATACACTTGTTTGCATACACTTGTTTGCTCTTGTTTCCATACACTGGAAATAGCGTGCTGATGTTCTTTTTCCATCCTGACAGCTTGTGATCAAACTTTTCTTGAAACAGTGTCTCTGGAACTGTACTTGGGATGTAGTGAAATATACTAGTATGTGCCCTGTTTTCTTTACCATTTTCACACATCTGTTTTAATTCTTTCTTTGAAAGTGATAGTGGCTATTCATTTTTCATGTGTTTCGAGATTTTGAGTTGGTTGAAATCATTTCTTTATCTCCTTTGCCCAGTTTTTTTGCATCCGAAAAGTGGCACTGAAAGCAGAATTAGGAGCAGCAACTCTTCCTGTTTGGCACAGTTTTGCAGTCAGAAGCTCACAAATGGTTTAGTTCTATTGCAGCAACTCTGAAGGAAAGTCTGTGCACGTGGGTGCTGAGCCTCAGCTTGGATACTTGGTTTTGAATCTGTGTGCCAGGGATTACTCCCATCTGTGCTTCCTCACAGGGCTTGTGGCTGAATCTGTTGTTCAGCATCAGGGAGATCAGCCAAATCCAGCAATGTGCTTTTCCAGTGTTTCTTTCCATTGGATCAGTCCTCCCACTATTTCAATGCAAATTCACTTTAGAATTCCAAACATTTCTGTTCTGCTGGAAGTCAGGTTTGCCATATGCTGTCACTGGAAAGCCTTTGAGATACTGTCTTTTTTTCTAGAAGGAGGTGCAAGAGTGAGCCTGGGCTTATGTTTTCAAGTCAGTGTTTCCTCCTTTGCTAGTACAATCAATGCCATGTACTCAGTGACCGTCTGTGAATTTTCTGTCTGTTGAAAAACAACTTTTCTAAAACAATCAAAGCATCTCTACGAATTGTTGGCAAATTTTCAGTGCTGCAGAGTGAAAGCCTTTCACATACAGCCCTTTCTAAAGTACTTAAGTAAATGCACATCAACAGCCTGCTGTATTCGTTGTCAAAAATATGAGGATGTTGACAGCTATATTCCTTTGTCCCTTATTATTTAGAGCTGATGTTGGATTTTGAAGAGAGATATTTGTTCTTTGCATAAAGTAAAATGGTATGGAAAGTAAGTAGCAATAATGTTGTGGAACTCCTGGCGTTATCTGTCACTGAGGGAGATGCCCTTTTGAACATCTGATGGGAAAGATTTAGGGCCTAATCTTTGTAAACAACCAATGAGATCACACAGTGTGATTTCTTCGCTGCCATTAAACAGTGATCGCTATAAAAGCAGCAGAACTGCTTAAGAAAGGATTGGAATCAGAGAATCACCAAGATTAGAAAAGACCTCCAAGATCATCTGGTCCAACCATCCACCTATCACCAATATTTCTGCATACTGTGTCATAAACTGTGTCATAGTTTGTAGATGTTGAACCTCGTGGATGCTGAACTTCTGCTTTTTGATTTAACAGGAAAGTAAATCCAAATGTCAGGGCATCTCTTACCACATCTAGAGTGCTCCAACCATGAGATAAAAAGCTAATCTCTCATAACTGGACTTGCTGAATGTTCAGTTTTCTAGTTTGAATTAATTTTCTACTGGAACAGGCAACTTTTTTAAAGCAAATATGCTGCTGAACCAGGCATCATCCACATAATTTCCCATAATGACTGGAATGAATCCTCTAAGACACCGTAGCGTGATCTCTGGCTGATCTGACAGAAATGTAATAGCTCACTAATGCTGGATCCAGATCACATCTGTACAGCTGAGTGGCTCAGCCAAAATCTGTTATTAGTAACTGGAGAGCCATCATCTCCACAACTGAAGATGAAGCAGGATCCTTAAGAAGCATGCAGAAGAGAAGATGAGCATCCTAAAAAGTACAGAACATTAAAAATCTATTCCTACATTCTTTTTTTATGAGGAGCTGTGTCCTCCCTGCCTTGGCAAGAGGAACTCACCACTGGAGCCCTGGGCAGCTTGTTTTTCACCATCTCATCAGGTGGTTGCTCACACAGAAGAAGCATTTCTAAAATCAACTGTTGTGAATATTTACTCATGCCTGCATTTATGTTCATGGTTCAGTATACCTGGTTATGCATAAGTGCATCAGCACAGATTTAAAGCAATCTTCCCCAAACATATACGTAAACAGAGATAAGGTGAGTAAGTACCAGGGAAGAAAAGGAATAAAAAATGCCAGCCAAGAAGGCTGTGCATGGGGTTTAGCTGTATCACTGCCTTCCAGGGCATAGCTGAACAGAATTATGTAAAAGCTTCAATACTCAGCAGAGATGGCTCCAATTCAGCTTAATTTACAGTTCCAACTTTTCCCACTAAAAGTTGCAGCCTACCATCCTGTTCCTTCATTCCTGAGTTCAGTGCAGCTGAGCATGTGAAGAAAGACTTCAGTCTTGAAACGGTCACTTTATAAATGCACTTGTTATTCTAGGAATTTGCTGTTATTTAAACAGAAGGTTCTAGATTTCTGAGGTTTTTTTTTCAGCACGGAGTGAATATTGTGAAAAACATGAGAGGGGAATTCTAAAAATATTTGTAGGTTACAGTCTGTGTTCAGGACAGTCTGTACTAAGTGCTATTTTATCTCTTTTTTTAACTTATAAAAACAGGAAGGAGCCTCGCTACTTCTGAGGACCCTGATAAATGTCTCTACCTGTCGTTTTCTAGAAAGATCTCTTCAGGTGCCAAGCAGGGGTCACTGTAACCATGGATACTTGCACTCCTTTTTCCCCTTGGGTTTCTGTGTAAAACTTGGTATGGTGCCCAGTTCAAACCACATTGTGTATTAAGTAATCATAGGCTCATTCTGTTCTTTGGTATTGTGGTTTTTTAAGTTTTCAACGGTTGCTCTGTGGTTTGAAAGCTGTGTTTTTTATTCCGTCTTCTTACTTTAAGTGAAGAAGATGCTAAAGCAAAGTTGTTTGATAACAGTTTTTCCACCAAAATAAAGTCTTTTGGGAAGGGTTGATTGTCATGTGGTTTAAAATTGAAACCAAACTAAGAAACCACTTTAGTGTAGCACTGTGTTCAATGAAATATATATAGTGCTGTACTGAATATGGAAAGAGATTTTCCAGTTCCTGGGATCCATCAAAATACACTTAGGAAATAAAAAAAAAAACCTTGATCTGTTTCTAATGTGTAAAATAAGAGTCAGTTTTAGAAAGTTGTGAAAATGTATTTTACTGAAAAGTGGAATGCTTATTTTCCATGAAATACGCTATCAGTCCTCCTCTTCTGCTTTGATATAGATCTACAAAGGATCCACATCTAGTTGAAGGAGCGGTGCAGTACAGAAGGAGAAACTAATTATAGATTCTTCTCACCTTTCAAAAACATCCTGAGTTGAACAAGGCAACAGATCCAGGGGTATCTAATATGAATGAGTAAATGGAAAGGGAACCTGCCCTTCTGGATGCTGAAGAAAAGATCAAGAAGTACCATTTGATCAGATCAGAGGAACCTTATCTGAAATAACCATGATGAGAAGTCTTAGAACAGTTAATTTTCACAGATCTGTCAAAATTAGGCCAAAGTCATGTGACTGTTATTAACATAGGCTACTGTTGTTCTGGCAGGCAAAACTTCAGAACAACTTTTGATGCGAAGAATATTTGCAGGTGCAGAAGTAAATGGACAACAGAGCAAAAAGGAAATAGTTTATAAAGGTATACTGTAGTTTGACTACTTAATGACTTTCTTTGATAACTCATTTCCTAAGCCGAGGTAATAGAGTAGATAACACTTGCCTGGACTTTATTAAAGTATTTCATATGATATCATTTGAGTGCTTACTAGCTTAGTTAGTCTCTAGAGTTAGATTCTAATCTAGAGTCTGTGGGAATTGGTATCTGTCATGAATGAAGAAGTTTCTAGAAGGGAAATTATAGTGATGACACTAAAAGGGAAGCAGTAGATTGCAGGAAGGTAATTTGTTGAGCTCTTCAAGATTCAGTATTGGAACCAGCTGTACTTACTGTTTTCCATCAACTCTGGGGAAAAAGTAGTAAGATCCTGACATTCACTAGAAGCGGAAAGCTAGGTGCCACTGTTAAAAACTGGGTTATCCTTTGGCATGACTAAAGGGAGAAAAACTTCAGTATATCAACTGACTGCAGGATGAGTCTGAACCAGCAACAATATGTCCTTGGATATGTCCTTGATTATTGAATGTAAGAACAGTCTGCCAGAAGAGAAAAATATACTACCACTACCATATGGAGAACTGGAAAGAAAAATTAATTTAGATAGAATAGGAATGGGGAAGGGCTACTGGGAATGTAGTAATGTGGATTGAGAATTTCACTTGTGGCAGGAGGCTGAAGGAAATTTTATGCCTTCATTCACAAAATGAAGGTTGAAAGGGGCAGTGAGGTAGGCACTTGAAAAGAAATACTTGCACCAGTACCAGCACACAAATGACTGGATGTAATATCATGCTGAACATATTATGTAAAAATATGGTAGTTTTTAACTGACAAAGGAATATCCTCTAGGATCAGTTTCCCAATAAAGGAAAATTTTAAGGTGGGGCAAAGCAGTCAACTGCTTTGACAAATTTACTGGGACTCACTGAGCATAGTCCAGTCCTGTTATCCTAGATTCTCTTCTGAAGTTCTGTTCCTTTGATAGCTGTATGTCTGTGAATGTTAAAATGACACATACCTGATGACCAGAGAATCTAAGCATTTGTATAACTTTTATAGTAAACATTTTATTTAATTCAAAAGTCTTTACATTCCTACTTTTAGGATTTCAGGTGCTAATAGGATGACAAGATCAGTTCTGTGTAAGATGGAAATAACTGACAAGAAAGTACCATTTTGGTGCCTAAAGACAAAGTAGTATTGAGTAGTTCCTAAAATCCTGATTTTGTTCTAAGAAAGAAGAAATTTTCAGCCACAAATGTCAGATTCTAGTGTCCAAGCCATGAATCTATGCCTGAGTTGGTGAGCAAGTTTCTGTTGACCAATACAGCAAATGTACTGCTTGTATCAGATGTAACTATAACTTGAAAGCAGGTTTTAGAGTAGCATATAAAACCAGTCTTGTTCTGTATCTATCACAAAAGCAATCACAGTCATTAATTCAGTGGTGTCTGACTATGTAACGGACACATTTTTAGAGAAGCTTTAAGAAGAGTCAGTCATAAACAATGTGTTAGTCTGAACAATTCCAAGAAAAGAACAGTTCAAAGCTTATGAACAAAAGGACAAAAAGGCCTTTTCATCATCTGTGTTATTCTTGGAAGAAGGTGCTTTCCTACAAGACAGGTTGCAATCAAAGGCAAGAAAAGGCAAGTAAAAGCAAATGGTAGACATACAGAGCCAAAATCTCTATAAGGGTTAGGAGCAAGTCAGGACCTGACACAGTAAAAGTAAAGTTTAATTGTATTCTTAGTCTTTAACTTAGTGCCCCATTGAGGGAAAGGCAGCAGACTCAAAAGGAGATAAATTAGGTGTTGCTTGGCATTATGTTAGATACTAGGGAATATAACCAGAATCACAAATCCATTGGAATGTTGGCTTTATTAATTATTGCAAGGGTAGATTGCAGAATACCAGAAGATATTTTTTTCATATGAAATGCTATGTAGAATTTGAGTGTGCACCTGCGTCTTGTCTTATAAATAGGCGGCACACAATGAAATAGAAGTAATAGAGTAAAGAACAGCATGATTCCGTGTTCTTCTAGGTAATTACCATTTGATTACAAGGCAGAACTTGTGCAACTTACACTGCAGTCAGAGACAGCCAGACAAGAAATGGCAGTGAATGTTTAACTAGCTTCATGCCCATCCTTTGGACTAAAGTTCCCTGAAAAGGCTTAGTTTCAAGCAACAAAGTACTGTACATTTGTCTGTGAATCTTTGTAAAATTTGTTTTGTGAAAACCAGTTTCTATGCAGGTAAATTCTTTCTTAGGGAGAAGTTGCTTTGTTTTGCTTGTGAGGGTTCACTGAACAAAGTTTAAAAGGCAATTATCTTCATTGCTATGGAATAAAGGAAAAAAAAAGTAAAAATAAAACTATATGTACAATGCTTGAAACAAAATAAAGTCCTGTATGGTCACCCTAGAAGAGCTCGTCCAGCAGAAATCATCATACATTAAATACTAGGAAGATCAGAATTGTCTTATGTATTTACTTGAAAATGTTTACCACAGAGGCAAAATGTCTCTAGAGGCCAGTCTAACTTTTGCGTCTCAATTTTCTTAAAAGTTATTTAATGAAGTACATAAGCATGGAGCTGAGCCAAACCTTGTGACCTTTGCGTTGCTCTGAAAGTGCAGAACTTTCTGTGAAGTTAACATTGTTTATGGAATTAAGGCTGCTTCAAATTAATTTAGGTTAAACAAGGACGAGAGGAAAGAGTAGCGGAGAAGAAAAGATGAACAATAAGTTCAGAAGAAGCAAACAAGAAGAAGCGAGAGTTGAGTCAGTGGGGGGCAAGAGCAGGAAAAGATGGTGACAGATGAAGTTGAGAGTCCTTCTTTTTTTATTTTCATTTGTTTGAAAACCACAGACAAACAACCTTAGCCTGATGGGTAGGAAGAGGTGAAGATTTTTCAGTCAAGGAGCAGGTCTGTTCGAACTGCTGCATGCTGAGCAGAATGAAAAATGGGATGGCAAAGGGAAATGGGGGCCTGAGGGAAAATTTGTCCTAGCTCAGTAAGGACAAGGGTAGTACTAGATTCACAGAGACTTATTTATCATCCAAGGAAAAAAGACAAGGAAGGTAGAGAAAATTGTGGCCTTCCTTAAAATTCTGTGTGAAATACTTTAGATTCGAAGTTGCTTTATAACAGCATTTGTGCTTGTATTTACTCTAAAAAGAGATAAACATTATTCTTCTGAAAGTATGAAACTGGGGACTTTCAAGATAGGAAAACCTGTTTTATTCCAAGTGCAAGTAGAGCGCTGTAAGTAGAAGTCAAATATGGATCCCACTATAATTTCTCCTTCTTGCTGTGAGATAGGAAATCTCTTTATCTTTTTGCCCACCATGTTATTATTAAAACATTTCTCATATAATCTGATCTCTATCAAATAACAATTTTATTACAACTAAGCAATCTTCATACTATTCCTTTTGTGCACACATACACAAGCACACATGCACACAGACATACACACATTCTTTGTCCTTGGAACTGTGAAATGGTGCATGGAAGGGCTTTGTTCTTAACAGTGAGCAACTTGTAGCATATTCCCCATTGTACTACATGACAAAGATCCTCAGAGAACCAAAATAATCCCCACAACTCACCAACATAGCATTGTATCTCTTCTCATTATAGGAATTCCATTCATGGAGGACTTTATTTTTCATAGAGTAGTGCTATAATAGCTTCAAGGGTCCCACCAGTCTTGTTCCTAACCTTAAGGACTTACCTACAGAATAGAAAGAGTTGATTTAGTTCTTCCCTGAAGTAGTCAATGGGGTGCCATTTAGGTCGAAGTGTAAGATGGGGCCACTTGTCCATCAGGAAGTGGAATGAAACCACCAATTCATTTTATGTAGACTAACAAAACAGCTGCCAGACAGTAATAATTTTCAGTCAGTGCTGACCTGGGGTAGATTTAACAAGTGACCTAGAAATGAAAAGCTTGGAAGGCAACTGCAAATCCCCTGAGTTACTTTAAAAGGCATGCTTCTGAAAGACTGAGAAATATATAATTTAGAAGGAACGGACAGCACGTTTTAACTAATATGCCTGCATTTTTTCCAGGTTGGATTATTTTTTACTTGATGCCATCATTTATAATGAATGTAAAGTACAACATCATACGAATAATAATGTTTTGTATCATTTTGCATGAAGTTAAATTAACTAGTGAACAGGAAAGCAGTAAGGAATCAAACTCTTGGAGTACATTTTTGCATTTATGTAAATGAGTGGAAATGCTAAGAGTAAATACAGTGCATTTTGAAATCAGTATAATATTTCTTTCCTTGTCCCTGTCAGAGGAGGTGCCCAAGGCTGGGTATTGAGACTATTTCAGAACAAGGGCTTGGACAAAAAAGAATGATGCTGCTTTTTTGGAAGATGTCAACAAAAGGAGGCTAAATTAGAAAATAATGAATGGCCTGGAGAAAATAGAGGAGGAGCCGACTGCTGTCTTATTCACAAGAATAAAATAAGAGGACAGTCAATGAACTTAAAATAGTGGTGACCTCTTGCTCTTTTGGCAGAGAAAGCCATGCAGCTGGTGTGCCTGCGTACCAGTAGCAGAGGGGTCACTGACCAGGCATGGTGTCTGTGAGTGTTCCCGGAGGCTGCATCTGCTGAACTTTCAGCAGGACGAAGAGGTAGATAGGAGTACAAACACTGCCACTGCCACACTGCTTGGGCTGCCTGCGTCTGCTTCTGCTTGTGAGAATTGACAGGGAGCTGGATGAATTGTGTGTAGCAGCCACTCCTGGCTGCCTTCCTTTTCTACCATCAGTATCAGCAATTCATATTAGATATCTCTGGTGTGAAAAAGGAGAAATTTGAAGATTGATTGGTACTCAAGAACAGGCTACTCGTGCTGGAGAAACACTCCTTGTCTGTAGTCTGTACACGGTCTCGCATGCTCTTTAGGTAAAAAGGCTGCAAGTCTTGCCTGTGGTCCATTGGACTGACTTGGTGGTCTGCCTGTAGACTGTAACAGATCTTTGATATAAAATATGAGAAGTTCAAATATTGTAAATGGAAATATTTTTCCCCATACTATAAAATTTACACTGAAATTCTGCTGCAAGAATTTTCACATCACTGAAGTGAAAAATGTCTAGGGATTACAGAAAGAAAAGGTTGCTTTTATTAATACTATATAGATCTACTGTTGCTAGAAAAAATATCTGGCTCTGTAATAGGTTTCTGGGGAAAAGTAGTAGGTTGCAGTAGGTTACTTTTTTTTTTTCTTTTTTCTTTTTTTTTTTTTTTTTTTTTTTTGGTAGGGTTAATTTTCTGCTGTTTTAATACCCTGAATTGATTCATTGTGGAAATGGTGGAATCATATTGCTGCAATCAAGACTGACATTTGTGGAGCAGGGCATTACATCTTCTTATCCATAATGCGAAAATGCATTTTTAGAGACCTGTAGAAAATATAATGGCTGGCATGGAGGAAAAGCAAAACATTTATCAGCTGTCAGGGTTTTTGCTTTTGTAAAGCTAACCACTATCCAAAGAGAAATGCTGCATAATCTCAGCTAGAGCCTAACGCACTACCTGCATTTTTAGACATAAAACACAGTGTTTTAATTCACTTACAGAAAGAACTGTTCTCTAATCCTTGTTACACAAAACTTGTCAGTTGGGACGCCTGCGTTTTATTCATTTTATTCATGGCTTTACCTCTTCTGCTCTGGATGTCTTCAGGCAAGTCATTTAACCACTACTGCATCAGCTTAGTGCTTAATGAAAAAAGATAACATTGTGTGTGCTTGAATACTAGAGAACAACCTTGAATATTAGATGATATCATATGATATGGGTCATAAAAATACATGATAAGTTAATATTTCTTAAGTTTGTGGAGGTTTTTGTTTGTTTGTTTTGTTTTTTAATCTTTGGCTTTGATCTGGTCATAAGGGTGACCTCTAGACTACTTCACACCAACCAAGAGGTGCCCAAGTGCAGAAGAGGAACTTCTGGTATGAGTTGCTGGGCCTTTTCTCACAAGTGCAAAGTTGCCTTGCATTACCTCACCTTTACTACCAGGCACCACTCCCCAAAGGCTGACCATGCGCTCCTTTTACCTCTGTTAAATCAGGGTGGTCTGTTGTTATAATCCATGTCTGTCATGGCTCTGTCTACTCATTTCCTGAGACTGTACTGTGTACAAAATATTTTTCTTCTGCTTTCAGCCAGCAAGAAAATTTTAGTGGTATTGTTCTGAGAGGTTGATGGAAATACTGAGTTTTGCAGTTTTCTCCGTGGATCTGAGGTTGTTGACCTCTATTGAGAGAGCTTGTGGGATAGCAGCTGAGCCATTTTTGTCTTCTGCACACCTAAATTTTGCTCTTGGTGTTGACAGTTTCATAGTTTCAGTAGGATAGAGTTGTCAACAAGGGAAGTTGAAATCGTAGCATGAAATGACTCCTCGTTTAAAAGGCACTGAAGGAGAGTTTTGGAGAACAAATAATCTGATCTTACTGAATGCCTTCTATGAGATGAATGGAGAGGACCGTACGCATAAATGATTACAGTCTTTCAGTGTCTTGCACTAATTTGAAGATTATGAAGACTTAATGAGACATACTTCAAAGGCATATTTCATATTCCCACATATGCACAAAAATTGTGACTTTTTAGTTCATTAACATATGAATTTCTGTGGTAAATTTTTAATCCATTGGTGAAGAACACTCCTACTGATGAAGGTAGAAAAGGTTTTACCACACAGGAATTCATTGATAAGACATTCTACATTTTTTACTGAGATTTATATTTTGGTTTCAATATCAAATCTCTGCAATTCAAATAGAAATGTCTTTACCTGGGTTTAGAAGGAACGTGTGCCTGGACTAAGTTAGCAAGCAAGGGGGGAGTAAGTTGGTAGGTTATACAGAACCCCCTCTTTTTTGCAGTGTAGATCCAAATTGAACTTCTACAGGTGCCTGCCAAGGGTGTTATCTCTTGACTGATTAGGGAAAGATTCTGAGGTTTCTCCTTAAAAAGAAATGTGGAATGCTCACTCAACATACCAATTCAAAAATGATGAGTACCAACAAACAGAGCACACTGTTGCTGAATGAGAATTTGCAGCTCACATATGTTTATAGTGAAATTTAGAAATCTATATCAGTACTCTAAGGTAACTGCTGTGCATGAATTTAAGCACAAGTGAACTTTGCAGAAGCGATGAGCAATTGGAGGAAGTTGTAAGGAAACTTGACTTTTAATTCACTTGTAAATATTGTAACTAGTTCTCATATATTGTTATTAGTTAAGTACAGGGTTACAAAATATTTCCCTAATGGTTTCTTTAAACGAATGTTATGTATCAAAAAATATTAAGGTCTTCATATGCTTACAGTTATGTTTAGAATGCTTAATGAGTGCTAGGTGCAGAAGAGATTATATTTAAACAGAGAATATCTTGGGGAACTTTCAGTGCATGAACTCTGTAAAACTCCATTTTACAGTACACGGGAAATTGTCTTGCCATGGACAGTAAGGAATTCAGAATTCAATTTAATGAACTCGTGCCATAAACTGTTAGCTCCTCTTCTCTTAAACCTGGAAATTAACGAACATCAAAACAATGAATTCTGATAATCCTCTCCAATAAGGCTTAAATTCCTGCAGTGATCCTTTGCTGAAGGAGCTGCTCTTTAACAATGAGCCTTACAGAGATGCTCCCCAGGGCAGGGAGATAGGCAGGATGCAGGCTTGAAAGTTTGCTGGCCCAGGCAAGATTTTTATAGCCTTCAGCTAGGCAGCACCAGTTAATTCAGAGAACTGTTTAACTGACTTGTCATCATACAATGTTTCTCTATCTGTGCTTAACTAAAGCTCTTGGCTATACCCTTTGGCATCACATTGACAGCATTACTAAAATAATTAGAAAGCTGAAATCAGGAAGTCAGGTAAGGGAATGACTGAACAGGATGAAAACAAAGACATGATAGTGAGCTTTGGGGTAATCTTCCTTTTCCTCTTGATTTCTTCACAAAGCAATACCTACCTGCTGACTACTCAACATCACATCTTCACAATAACCCCCTGTTCCTCCTTCCATTCTTCCCACTCTGTCACTCATTCTGAAAAATCCCCTCCAACTCACAGTTCATTCTGAAAGCAGAAGGAACTATGCATGTTAGAACCAAACATTTTCCTATCTTCCAGTAACTAGTAAATATATCTGCTTTGTGTTACAGATATATATATATATATTTAATAGAACTTAACCCACCAGAGTGCACTTTTGTTTGTGGTGTTCCCATGTGTCTCTTGTTGTGTTGTGCATTGCCCTTTTTGTGCTCCTGTCTCTCAGAGGCCTATAAGAGAACCTGCTATGTTGTGGAATTTATGTAATGGTGAACTGCTTTATTAGAAGCACTATCACACTGTATATGACCAGTGGTCATTTTATGAGCACTCTGTAACTGCAATACAGCAAAGGACCAATTGGGAGGAATGGCTCATATCTTACACTTCCAATTTAAGAGTTCATAGGAGTTGAGAAGCAGAGTTAAAATGGAAAACACAGAGTATTATCATGCAACACAGATAAAAAATGAATCAGAAAGGCTCGTGAGATATTTATTGGCATAATTTATATTTAAATTAGTTTTTATTTATATTAAAAATTATTTACATTAAAACAAAATGTTCTCTTTAGAGTTAGAGAAATCAATGTTCCTGTTGGAGAAATCATTACTAGAAGAACATTTCCTCCTTCCAGAAAGCTGCTTTTATGTCTCTGTTTTTGAGAGGTATAATAGGCATCTAGTCAAAACCAATCTGCTTCTTTGTGGGAGCACATCAAATTCAGGCTCTTCACTATGTCATGCCTTCCTTCCACTCTTACGTGGCAATGTTTTGAACCACGCCACATTTCTGAATGGACATACGAGATATTTAGAACTCCAGCCTCTTCATTTTCACCTTAACAGAGACTACAGAAGAAATGAGCTATTGAGTTGATATAATTGGTCTATTTGCTTGGCTTCCTGCAAAAGTTCAGTTATGAAAATATATAGCAAAGTTAACTAGACTAGTCTCTAGTGCTTCTGTTAACTTTGCTTGCAGTTGGAATAAGCTGGTATTTTGATTACAGTATCTTCAGTGTGGCCATTAATAGCAAGCATGGTCTCCTAGAGTCCCCTGACTTGCTTCTGAGGTACATCCCCAAACACCTTCCATCACATTAAATGCAAGTGGATGCAGTGTCAGTAAAAGCACAGCAGTTCAAGTAGCTTTCATGGTGTGGGTGCTCTCCTTTGGCTTGCCAGGCTGATTGGAAAGATTTAAGGCCAGAGAACCTGAATTGGATGACAATCACACTTAAACATTCATTTGATGAAAATACTCGTGCAGTGAAGTATACAGAAAATGCAATCTCCACAAGCAAAGCTTTCTTTTTTTTCTTTCATTAAAAAAAAAAAAATACAGAAAAGAAAAAGAGGAAATTAAATTCAGGAGGTCACATTGATGTTTACACAACTGAAACTTTTGTAAAATTTAGAGTTTGGCACAAGTATCTGCATGTCTAGCAAAACTTTCTGTTTGCAGCAAAGACTTGGGGGCTCAGGGCCAAAGGTACTGCAACTCTGAGTTTTGGCCTGTGAAATTTTTTTCAAAGCTCCAGCCAACTAAGCTTGTATAGATGGTGGAAATAGTATAGCCTTTTTAGCCGTAAGTTTTGACAATGATGCATTAACAGATGACGAAATGTGTTTAGAGCATCAAGAAAATATCAAATACTTAATGATATAGCTGTTCCAGCTACAGGCAGAAAATGGGATGGGTTTAATAATTGTTGAAGCAGGTGAGAGAAAGCAGGTAAGGGATATCAGATAAAGCAGGCCCAACATGTACAAACTCGAAAGTGAGAACCTACATTCCAGCAACATTTCCTATTGCAAGTTTTCCAAGATTTTGATGAGAGTTTGGAACAAAAGCTGTTCTGTTCCTCCTGGGGTTTACGTCACCAGTTGTCTTATTATTCCTGATCCTTTGCCAATCATATTGTAAGCTTTGAGAAAGGGATGAAAAAGCAGCTTTTCTCCTTTAAAGAGATTTGAACTTTGAAATCTTATTACTGTGACCATTAATTGCAGAAAAGGACAGACTGAAATGCCAACTATGGAGTACAGTAGAGGTACTGCTGACAACAGTTTTGTTCCACATAATGGCAATTCTGTATGGTGAACTTCAGATTGTAAATGTTCTCATAAATGTTAGTTGTTGGGTTTTTATGTTTTTATATACAGTTTTTTTAATGGATTGGAATAATGTACATTAGGAGAATGGGATTGAAAACAAATCCAGCTTGACAAGCAATCTTCATTTTCTAGTTTTCTTTCTTATTCTGTCATTTTGGAAACATTGATTGCTTGTCTTTAAAAACTTAGAATTGTTTTTAGAACATTTTTAATGCAAATATATATCATTCAGTCCTTTGCAACAGCCTAAAAATTAAAGCAATGAAAAGAGGGACAGTCTTCTATGCATTAACTGTTCAAACAAAGTGTGCCTAGGGGACAAAATCCAGGGAAGGAACTGCAGCTGTTTCTCTAGGGGAATGTACTTTTGTACGTGTATCTGTGGAATAGCTTTATCTTAATAGAAATGCATTATTTGTATTTGTATTTGCATCTTATTTTGCTTATAAATACTCTAACATGGGTTTTACAGTGCAACAGAGCAATTTAGCTAGGAAATGTGTTTGCAGCTCATGAGCTGCATTTTAGGAATTTCATTTTAAAACCAGCCCTGCAGTCCCTTTGCCAGGAGATATCCTCAGGACATTTTCCAAGGAGTAATTGGGACTGTGTCCACAGATGCACAATTGTAAAGTCTTCAAATTGTTCATGTATCAAGCCAAGGAGGCTACCAAGGAAAGCAGCAGGATTCCCCAGTAGCAAAATGGCCCATGCACTGCACTGAACACAGTTATTTCTAGTCTTACAAGTCTTGGGTAAAACGCATGCGTTCTGAAGTGTTTGTCACTCAAAGCAGTGATTGTAGAACTGAATGGTAACGCAGAAATGCAAGCGCTTTTCAAATGTTTCCTTTCCCTGTAGCTTAGACTCTGTTCTCTGTGCTACTGGACTGCTTGAGGAATCTTGATCTATCCACAGGTCTGTATTTGAGCTTTCCACAAGTTAAATTCCTCAGGATCCTGCAATATTATTTCATTATGGACTCACAATTTTTTAGAAGTATTATTTTGCAGCCATTACCTGATTTTTTCACTCAACTGACTTTCTATTGAAAGTATCTTTTGGGGAATAAAACTCCACTGATTTCTTTCCTTTTCCAAATCATCTTTTGAAGCCACTTCTGATAACTTTTTTAAGGCAAAATGATCACCGAGCATTCTCAACACTGAATGACTCTGGACTCAACTGTATTTTCTTAACTAAAGGCTTCAGAGTTGTGTCCAGCCTTGTCCTATAAGATCACATTTTGTGAAAGAAGAAGATATATCAAAAGATCAAATCAATGTATATCATCATCAGAACTTGCATTAACTGCAGTGCAAAAATTTGCAGTGTTTTTGAGTCCTATGGTACTTGGATTTTCTGCATGGAATCATTTCGATTTTTTTAATATTAGTATTACATTATTTGAGGGATTATTGAAATGTTAACATTTTCACTAAGAAAACTAATATAACAAGTGAACTTTCATGCAGTGTATATCAGATTTGTTGATTTTGTTGGTGGTGCTGTGCAGAGACAGAAATGAAACTGAAAACTGGCTCATGGGAGAAGCAGTCATGTGGAATCAAATTTTCTTCCCAAGCCCTAAACCAAAGACATGCTTAAGGACTAAAACTATGAAGATAATTTTCCCCAAGAAAATGGTAGCAGTAGCTGAGAGAGACCTCCCTCACCACTAACAAAAGTGCAAATGCAGCCTTAGCCAGAGTTATCAAAGCATCTACTTGCTAATATATAAAAATATTTTTAATAACTCTTGCTTATTTAATACTTGTCCTCTTTCTATGTCTATTTTTATAACTTTTTTCTCTAAGAACTGTGTACTTTCTATATAACTTATAGTAAGATCCATCTAAACTAAGGAGGAGATACTTTGAAATGAGATCTCTATTTCTACAAAACAGAATGTTTTATTCTCTGATAATCCAAATGCTCCTAAGGATCCACAAAAATTGAACAAACCTCAGTGAGATGCCCTACCAGTAGTCACAAGCTGATGTTTTCATAGCAGATGGTAAAATCGTGTAAATCAGACCACGGAACTATTAAGAGGATTTTAAGGATATCTGAAGTCTTGATATTATGCTTTCAAAATCTTTGCACTGTTATGTAAAATACTAAAAGCAAGCAGTGAAGCTGGTTTATTACTACAATAAATTAGCCTAGAAGGAGGACTTGGAAACCATGGGTCTGAATCATAATGTTGGTATTAATGGTACAGGAAGGCAAGTTTCTAAAATACGAAATGTCATGCTTGCTATGTATTTCTTAGATGGGAAACAAATGGGACTGCATAGCATGAAATATTAGAAAATAATAAAATGTGGTACAAGCATTTTGTAAAATTGTAAAGGTTAAGAAATAAGATTATCACAGTAGATAAGATTCATAATAATTAAATCTAGGGAAAATGAGGTCTTCACAGGGTTTATTTTATTATGCTGATCTTAATTTTATCATATGCTACTTAAAATGTATTGCTAAGGACTGGAAGAGGGAATGTTGCAGCAAACAATCAAAGGGAAAGGTTTTGCTTTGAGATCTTACTCAGTGAACAAAATATGTATTAATGGCACTGAACTTGTGTGACATTTTACAGATATATTTCAAAATGTTCTGAGATGAAAACCGTTATCTCTGTTTTACAGATTATGAGATAAAGGCTCAGAGAGATACCTAACAGTATCATACTGAAGATCATGAAGTCAGGAGCAGAACTGAGGTGAAACTCTAGATCTCTTAACTCCATCCCAGCAGAAAACAAAAAGGTACTTGATTGATAGTACATTTCTGAGTGGCTATGTTTACAAAATAATTTGAAACTTTCCAACATATTTTCAGTTGTCCCTCGATTGCATCGCAAAGCGTTCGTTTTGATAGTGTGGTTATATTAGGACAATTACCTATGGGATATTTTAGTTAAGCAATAAGCCAGGTTACTGTCCTATTGAGTTTGATAAGAGTCTTTAGGGGACTTCTGCATGGGGCCAAGCAAACCTCCTCCTCCTCTTTTTGTTACTTTTATTGTTTCTCTTTGTTTGGGTAGTGCCTGCAATGCTATGGGCAATTTCCGAACATAAGGCAATATTTCCTTCCCTAAGAAGCTACGTGATAAAAAAAAAAAAAACAAAACAAAGCCAAAAACAAAAAAAAAAAAAAACAGGCAAAAAGATAAAGAGTAGAAAGGGTCAGAATAGAAACCACTAGTGTTTTCAAATCTTGCCACATTTAGTGAGTTTATTGAGTCAGAGTAACCTCTGAGGGCCCCAATCTAGCCATAATCAACCTAAAGAAAGGCTTATCCCATTTTTAATTATTTAGTCTATTTGCATACAGATGACTCTTGCCTATTCTTAAGAAAGTCCTCTTTGCTCTAGCTGTTGAATTTGAGAGGGTAATGTGCAAAACCTATGTGTTTAAATAAGGTTTAAACATACAACTCCTATTGATGATGAACCACTCGCATCTGCTGCTCTATGCATAGCATCTCTATAATCTACATATGTTGGGTGATTTTTTTAAAGTGTGAATAGATTAAAAGTTACACAAATCAGTGTGCAGAGGTAAATTTGTATGTTCAGCCAGATTGTTAATAATTTAATTCATCATGACATTACAAAAGGACAGCGCATTAAGAAATTGCAAATGTTACAGAGATCAGTAATAGGAAGATTATCTAAGGTTCCTAGCTGGTCAATTCAAATCAAGTTCAGGACTGTATTAATCAAATGTTATTATTTGTTGTTTTTCACAAGTTAAAGACATTTTCTTGTATGGCCGTCTTATGAAAATGACTGCAATAAAATCTTGTTTTAGCAGACTTCACAAATGACATTAACTTACTCTTGACTTGATGTGGACACTTGGAAACTCTTAACTCTTTACTGTGGATTCCACCTGCATATACACCTCATTTAGATGGGCTAGTGTCTGCACAAGTTCTACATTTAGATCAACAACCTGTCTGTTTATAAAATGCAAGAACTAGAAGAGGGTCAACAAAGTATTGTTGGCATACATTCCATTTCTGAGCTTGATGGTTTTTAGAAGTTCAGGACTCAACCAAGTATTTTGAAATGATTAATTCATACATATATTTTTCCAGAGTGATGTTAATTACCCGTGAGTTCTCCAATGCAAACATTAAACCTTTGACAATGGTTAATTTAATTAAAGCAACCTATTTTTTCTCTACATTATTCTTTTGTCGTATTTTTATCTGCCACAAAAGGTACACTTTCTCTTGTTACAACACATATTAGATAGATAAAAACAGAACCACAAAAAATAAACATCAGAAAGGAACTGTATGCTTACTATCACTATACCACACAGATAAAATGTAACAAACAGGAGAGAATAGAAAAGGGGGAAGAAGATTATATCTAATTACTTTACAAGCAGGATTAGCAAAAAATATCTGATAAAAAAAATCAGAAATTAAAGACTCTGCTGCAAGAGTAAAAAAATATATAATTTGTTTTAAGAAGAATCAAGTAAGAAAAACAATAAAGAGAAATAAAAGGAAAATAACATTTTAGTGATGCCCATTTCTTTGGATTATTTTTCTCATGTAAGCTGAGATTTTTGCCATAGTTTGTTTCATTTTAGTAGTTCACTTCTTGTGCATCAGGGTCTGTGCACACTAGAGTGTTTTTTTGAAACTGGAATAAAAACTGACCTTTTAAAGTGCCATAATTACTGATAAGAGACTGACTATTTTTCTGTGCTATCTCACTTCTTGCTCAAATATTAATACTTCTCCAGTTTGGTAATTTATTTTTCAGTTCTCTTTCTCTGTAATGCTGATGTTTCAAAATCAGTTTATGTGAGGGTTAACTGCAAATTGCTACTGAAAGGGTTGCTTTCAGCTCTTCAGAAAATGGTTAAGAACTAAGTATTTTCAGTGTTAGTTTTCAGTAGGATGAGGGAGCTGATCTTGTTTATCTTTCAGCAGTATGATCTCTAGAGCCCGCACAAGGGAAGTGGTGGGAACATGCAGCTGGAGATAAAAGGAAGTTGGATTGCTCTGTTCAGGAGCAGTGCAGTCTCAGATCAGCTTAAATTGACTGTGAAATCTTGCTTTTAGGAGAGGGGGGGGGATTTGCTGATTTACAGAGCAAGAACATTTGCAGTAATGTTTCATTTCTGCCTTACGTAGGCTTAACTTTACATTTACTTTGCTGAAGTGAGTAGATTGGAAATAGCAGGGAGGTGCTAGAAAACCAGCAAAATGGTTCTGTCCTTCTTAAGAAACAAGTACATTTATTCAGCAATACAATAAGCAACTTCTTGATTCCTGTCATTTCTGAGTCTGTCAGCATCCCAAGAAGATCACTGCAGTGGAGCCTTCCCACTGACACAGCCCTGGGCATTGCCGGGCAGCAGCTTCAAGCATTCAAATGTATCTTAAAACCCATGCATATCACAGGCTATCCCTTGTTTTTTTTTATTTCTGTTGTCCTGTGCTTCTTCTAGGGAGATCTGTTTACACTATAATTTTGTGTGAAACTAAATGTGTACCTATTACTTTGATTAAATCCACTGAAAGTGACCATGGCCGGTCAATAACGACCTGCTACAACTATTTCTGGAGGAAAAGAAATCGATAAGTGAGCAATGACACTGATCAGTAGAGTTTAACGTTTAGTCAAATGATTGAAGTATTCTTACTGTAGGATTGGTTTTGCTATTAAATGTCATTCTTGGAAGCATAATATATGCTGTTTTCATAGGATTTCTCTTCACATCCAAAATTAATTTTGATACTTTAATATCCTAGGAACGATCTTGCACAACAGATACTTTGCATAGGCATCTGATTTTGATAGTCTTAGATGTTTTTGTCTTACATTATAAACAGGAGAAAATTCTTTGTCTGTCACTCATCTTTGAAACAAAAGCAACACTTGTGTGAGAGCATCCTGTCACCTTCTCCTGTCTCCTTCTGTTTATCTGACACCTTCATGAGACATTTGGAACCCTCCAGTTCAATATAAAACATTTGCTTGGCAGGTGAGGCCTCCTCTTCCTTTGATGGATAGGGCACATGTGAGGAAGACACATCTGAGTGTGTGCCATATTCCTGGTGAGCTTTGCTTGTCTGATTTAGTAACTTATAAATATTTTCCTCTCTGTCCTTGAAAAAGAGCAGCTCCAAGCTGCTATTTCATTCTCAAATTAGAGGAAAATAAGCAACTGCTGCTGTTGTAAAATACTTAGAACCTCATGCTTCTTCTCATTCTCTCTGTTTTTTGTGTGGTCTTCACTGAGATTTGGAGCTAGCTGCAAAGTGTGCTTTGTGCTGTACGTATCCTAGGAATAGTTTAACCCAAATTATGCCATTTCAGACAGAACAGCAGAACCCAGAACACCGTAAGAACACATTTTGCAGAGGATGCAGAGAGAAATAAAATCAGGAGGAATGTTTGAGGTCAAAAACTTGAAAAAATTCAGCATTGCATATTTATTCAAGTTATGTAAGGGAAAAATCTGGACAAAACTGCTCAATACCTAAGCTAGACCACCAGATACTCTTTTCATCATGATTTACACAGACGTACACATAAAACTTTCTTCTTCTGTAAAGATTTACATTTTGCCCAAGGCTATTCTTCCATCTACATGTAGCAGAACTGCTGTGGTCCAGTTAAAAGGAGAACAGAATTCTCAGACACAGACCATGACCATGTTTACCCATCTGCTAGTTACTGAATTCTGCCATCAGGAGCATCTGTTTAGAATTTGAAGATACTGGGCTCGAATCGTGTTGCCTTTTGGAGAAAACAACTGTGATTTCCCAAAGGGATCTCAAAAGGGCCTGTGTCTGCCCATTGGCACTGCCCCGCGGGAAGTGCGTGCTGTGTCACACAAGGGCTGAGGGGCCAGGCTTTTTCCAGAAGTTTGCAGGCACTGGGTGTAGGTGCTGAGATTGGATGGCTGAATGCAGTTGACATTTTCTTGCCACTGAATGGCCCAAGTCCTACAGTGAGCATTATCTTTTTTCCCCTGAGGTGATTTTCGTAGTCTGTCTTCACAATTAAGCACAGAGGATATTTATCATTTTCCCTTCAACCATTTCTAACTTCTTTATGCCAAACCAGGTAAGGAACAGACCATCCTGCATGAATTCTCATTGACCTTATCTGGGACATAACAAGGCATGTTCGAGTGGTTTTGTAAGCCTTCACTATGAAGAGGAAAGATAAGTTTAGGGAGCAGAATGAACAAATTGAAATTGCAAATTCAGGAAACAGTATTGCAAATTACTTGAGTGAGGAAAAAATTGAAACTGTGTCACAATTTATGTTGCAAAATATGAAGTGCCAAACAAAGTAAAAATAAGCTTTTCATTAAGGCCATTTACCCAGTTTGCCAATTCCCTTCTCCCCACCCTCCCCCAAGTTTGTAGGCTTTTTTTTTTTTTACCTTAATTGGAATCGTGTGAAAGAAGAGGTTTACAGCAATGAAAATATATCAAAAAAGTTTACAGAAACTGTAGAAACTCTCCTAATGACATTTATTGAAGAATGCAAAGCTGGCATTTAACTGAGATAAACTAAGCTGGACTGAATGCTTTACTGAGATGTTTTCCAGCATGTTCATTTATCTTAATACTGTGCATCAGACAGAGTAATAGCCTCAGACAAGCAAATTCTGTCCCTAAGTCTTCAACTTGTTTCATATTTTAAGCTCAGCCTGTACACTTGCAGCTTTAAAATGATTGCTTGTCTTTGAATGTACAACTTAAGAATGCTGTGTTTGATTTTCAGAGATTTGCACATCACTTTTTCACTAGAGATCAATGGACTTGCAGATACAAGTTTATCTCACACTCTAAACTAGCTCACAGTTGCCTTTTTCTGCCAGGCTGTTGCAGCACCAAATAATGCAGTCGAGTGGTTGTCTTGGCAAAATAAATAGTAAATAGTAGCAGTAAAACTGCCTTTGAAAACAGTTCCATTATCTTAAGAGGAGCATAAAACAATTTTCAGAATGCAAAATTCTAGATGGTCTTCAAACTGAGCCCCTATCATCTATGGGATCCTTAGCTTTTCATTACAAAATACTGATGATGATGATAAATTCTCTCATTATTATTGTAATTATTGCATTTCCTTGCAATACTTTGACATCTATTGTGAACAAAACTGTAATGATGATGATGTGATGATGGCCTCTGTGACTCTGGAGCTATTAGCAGAAAACAAGCCTTTAGAGAGCCTCTGGATTCATGTGGTTTGTAATACTGATAGCTGTCAGGTAAATTCACGGTACTTTTCTAGGGTTTCAAATAATAAAACATTTTTTTATGCAGAAAGTGCCCAAACTATGATTTTATTTCAGGCTTCTCTGTTTAACTTTTCCCATTTGTTTTTGTTTTGTTTTGTTTTGTTTTTCTTTTCTTTAATGTTGCAATTGAAAAGAATTTATCCACTTGCTTAAATAAAAGTGAATTCCACACTACATACCATGAATGTATGTGCAGAAGTCCCACTGCCTTCAGCAAGGCACCAGTGCATATGTAAGCTGAGCAGTGCCTTGTGCAGGGGTTTGGAAAGGTCACCACTTTTTGTGCTTTGACATTCATTGTAACAAACAAGGCAAGAGAGTAAATGGGAGAAGTTGGAATGTAAAAAGGCAAACAAGATGAAAAGGGAAATTCAGACAAAAAGCCCTCCATGCAAGATTTGTGGGAAATGCCAGTGTTGTTTGTGTGGTAAACTAAAGCATTACCTCAGCTGTGATCTACTGCAGATACATGATAATGAAAAACTCACCTCCTTGGAAAGTTCTGTCTGCAACCTGTAGCCCCTTTAGTTCCTCAGGAAGTATTTTATATAGGATATATAGGATGCTGTCATTATTGACTCCTTTTTCTCCATAGATACAATGGGGAGAATAGTTATTCCTTAGGAGAGAAGGGCAGAAATTACTTTTCAGCTTTCTGAGCAGAATGCTGTGGGGCAGACTGTAGCAAATGAAAAGCAGTTGTAAAACACAGGGATGCAGCGGAGTCATAAAAGGAAGCTGGAATACACAGCTGGTGATCAAACTGATTACCTTGGCAGGAGTCTGGGGACAAATTATAATCCAGAAAAATTCAATGTAAATTAAATTAAACGAAAAATTCCTTTTAGTTTCCTACAGGGTAGAACTAGGAATATTTTAGGGTAACTTCTGCAACCCTGGTGCAGCATGAAGCTCCTGCTTTTAGGAGCTCAGCTGCTCAGAGGTGAATCTCTCAGGAATCACATGGCTTCAGCAGCATTGTGCCTGACCTGCAGCTGGCATCCATGCTATCTGTTGGACTTCCCTCTGTAATGACTTGTTCTGTCCCTAAAATGGAAAGTTCAGTCAGATGTAGGTAGATATACTTGTTTGTGTACCTTTGGTGCAGAAGCTACCTCAGAAGGTAACAGCAACAGATTGAGTGTAACTGTTGGGGAAATTGCTGGGGAGTTGTGATATGCGCAGGATGTGATATATTTCTGGATGTGGGCTGTAAAAGCTTGCTGTGAGCCCGTGGAAGGCTCTGGAGATCAAAAGCAGTTAGAAGCAGGTCACCAGAGAGGCAAAAAGTGCTGTCAGTGCCAGAAGACCAGAAACAAGTGCCTAATGGGACAGAGGCTGCAGCAGCATCCTGGTGCTGAGTGGCAGCTCAATTTGAGCTTCAGGAAAACAAAGACTAACAATAACCAAACTCCAGGGCTGCTGAGTGGACTAGTTAAAAGAACTCCAGAGAGTTAGCATCCTGTTAGAGTTAGTGCTCAGTTTATGGTGTGCCTCCAGTGTTTATGAAAATGTACACGGATGGAGTTAGCTCTTTGGAACGCTGTTGGCAATTTATTCTTTGCTCAGATTTTTATAAACGTTTATGTTATCAGTTCTTTTATATTTTATGCCTCACAATGACTTTCAGCTTTGCCAAATGTATCTCAGAGGAACTTTATTATTTCTGTATTGTTTGTGGTATGAGCATGAACTTTGACTTCCTGCCTTCCAATTTAGTTTGGTGTCTAGCTCTTTGCTGTCTGGGTCACTCGTGTTACAGCTGGAGCTTCCTGTTTTCAAACCCATAGCAGCCAACCATGTAAACCTGAGGGTCAGCGCGTTCAGAAATGATGCATAATTCCAGTCACTTGTTTGCTGAAATAAATTACATTTACGTAATGAAAGCTGTCAGGTGCTGTATCAATCTTCTGTGTAGCCAAAGCACTTCCTTATTTACAAGTCTTGTTTCTTGATGCGCAACTCAGCCACTTAAAAATACTTGCATTATTTCTCTTAGAGAACAACTGAAAATTTCAGTCAGACAAAAATCCTGTTGAATTCTGTTGGCCAGATGCAAAATTTCATTTGTTACAGACATTTCATTTGGAGGCAAAGGGTACTCTGTCTGTAAAACCTTGGATGAAATGGTAATCATCTGGGTCTAGTTGTTTGCTCTGTATCTGTAAGGCTGTCCACCTGGGTGTGCATTATCCCCTCTGTCTGGAGGAGGAAGAGAGAATAAAGGGACATCCCTAGGCACACTCTATCCTGAAATCCAGGGCTTCCAAGATTTTTTGGAGGAAATAGGAAGTGCTGTGTCCTACCTCTAAGAAGAGACTCCACAGTTTCTCTAGGGATAACTTTGATGGTCAGTGTGAGCTCCCAGGTATATTTCTGCCACAGTGCCAGACTGGGAGTAGTGTTATCAATAAAGAATCCCATTATTCGGAAATTGTAGAGATTTTTTTCACATTGTCCTCTTCCAGGGATTCTGGACAGCGCTGCACATTGCCTCTCTATTGATTGTGAGTGCTGGGATGTCTCAAGGTAGTTTTCTGTTGCTGTTATTTCTAAAAGAACAGAAGCAGCACCAACCACAAGAGCAAGCTTCCCTTCCTTACTCATAAGTCAGCCTTCAAAGAATCATGAGATTTACTTAAATCATGAGAATTTGAAGCTGCCATCCATGTGAAGTTCTTTTTATTTTACTTCTTGTTTTTGCATCTTCAGGATACACCCAAGTCACACTGACAAGTTTTCCACCCAAAAGGTCACATGCCAACTCAGGATTACATCAGCACAGGCCTGAAGAAAAACAGAAAGCAGTACCATAGGTGCAATAAAATCCTGGGAGTTAGCAACACTGTAGCAGATGGAGCACTCAGAACTGGCTTGCTCTTCCTTTTCTGATTCAGCACAAGTTCTGAGTGACTGTTGTATAAGCTAAAGTGTGTTTATGCTGCAGGAAAAGAAACTACATATTCATCTGTTTTGTGTTGCTTGATTAATTAGCTCCCCAGAAGAGATTATTGCCAATTTAAAATGAAAAAGCATTTGGAAAATGTAGGTGTTGTTTCTACTTATAATTAAGGAGCCCCACCAGAACTCTTAACAATGTAAAATGACCCTTATGTGCGTTGAAATTACATTTAAGCTGTAGCACTATACTAAGAATAATTTTCAGTGAATTTTCTATTCATATAGTTTGTTGTTTTGTTGTTTTTTTTTCCTCACAGCTGAGGAGTTGCCAACATTTGTCAAACAAAGTAACTATTTTGAGGGAGCAAAATGTGCATGGCTTCTTCATAAAACTGAGATATTCATTGCCAGTACAAAGTATCTCCTAATCAGTGTACTCGTCTCTGTCGTGTTGTGTTTGTTTTAAAGAATGAATTTATTTGGTAGATAATAACGTGTTGAGTTTCAGCTCAAATTCAGACTGTCAAGGCAAATGTTGTATTCAGATTGTGAGCAGTACTAATGGAAAAAATGGAGTGGCAGATGACCTTGAGGCCAATGAGAGAATTAACATTTTCTTTTACTTTATATTCATTTAATATGAATGAGAGTTTTGTGCATGAGAGCTTTGAGTTGGCCATTGTCTTCTTCAGTCTCAAGTATTAACTTTTAAAATGTGAGCTCACTTTCTCTGTGTCAACTCTGAAGAAATTATGAAGTTGAAATTTTTCTGGTACCTTTTAAGAAGAGTTTACTGGAGGCAGATTTAGGTAATCACCGTGTCAGAAATCTTCATGAATGCCATGGTGGTGGTTTGTTCCAGACTCCTGTGCACCCTCCTCCCTAGAGGCCCTTCCCACCATGCATTAAGCCTTGTGCATTATGTCCTTTATACAAGGTTCATTTTCTCTCTCAGCATGTTCCCCGGGAGAAAACACGCACACAGTGCATTCATCTGTCAAGCCTTTAATGCATAAACATATGTATGTATCCATTCACACACATACAAATTCAAAGAGATATACAGACACACATAGGTATGCACAGTGATCTTCCCTTATTATTATTATTATTATTATTTAATTGAAAGAGAGAAAATAAATAACATCAGGAACATGGAGAAAATAGCATAATTTCCTGCTTGAAGCACTTCATTCTGGCATTCTTTATTAGAAATTCAGAATATTTTTGCGCTAGTACTGTTGAATGGTATAATAGCTCTTAGATTTCTGAGCAACAAAGTTGTCAACCACAGTTGTTACTCTTGCTAGCACACTGAAGAGCAACATACAATTAAAATGATAGATCTTGCACTTTATTAGTCAACCTACAGGGTGTCATGGCATGACGTGTTTAATACGTTCATGACAGTCTGTATTTCCAAGAATGTATGTTGCTCTATTTTCAGTAGCTGGCATTTCCTGAGGGCTAGCACATTCACGCTCATGTTGGCAGGTGATGGAGAGCAGCCTCTTTGATCCTAGGTTTGATCCTAGGGGAGGATCACAGAGTGTATTTCTGTTTAGTACACTGAAGGTGATCTTTTTAGCTGTTGGTTTTCTATATCTGTACTTGAGTGATGCCGTCTACATTCTCTGCACTACTGGTGTGCAGAAAGCAATCTCTCACCTGCTGGAAAACAAGGCTAAGTTGCACACCAAGCACCATGTAGAGAGAACTTACCATCTGAATGCAAAGTACCTCTTCAAGAGGAAAGTATCTTCTTCTCTGAGGACAATCCTTGACCACCTTTGGGGTTTTCTTAGTTACAGGAACATGGTGATGACAGGTCTGATGAATTTAGGTCAAGCTATAGTTCAGCCTGTAGGGAGGTGTTGAAGTGTCTGTTTTTTGGCAGCTTTTTAAGGAACATTTACTAAATTTGTGTCAGAATCAAAGGTCCAAGAGAGTCAAGGTGATAAAAGAGGGACTGACCAAAATGTCTACTTTAGTGGATAGAATGTGGTGAGACGTACGTTCTCTAATGTGATGCACGTAAAAGAAGTGTGGGTTATCCATTTTATGGATATTCCATAAAAAGAAATTGTTCTCAGATTCGAAAGTCTGTTACTTCTTCATATTCATCTGGCACTATGGCCAGGTAAGACAGTCAGCAATGACAGAGGTGTAACTGTATAGCATTCAGATAGTTACCTAGGTTGACACCACTGATGAGCAAATCATCAGCTCCTCATCTGTGCTACTGGAACATATATATTTTTCTTACATGTATTCAGCAGCGTTTTTACTGGGAATAGCCTATAATCTAAATTAGCATTATAAATGATTAATTACATAATACATACCTAGATTCTCTAACTCACTGCAGAATTTGCACTGATGGTAAGGTAGCCTTGCATTCCCTTATCATCCTACTATTTTGGAACTATAGTCATCTCCTGTGAAAGTTAGATTTCAGCCATTGCTCAAGTAAAGTTCAAAACTATTAACTCAGAAAATATGTTCAAGAAATTAGGGCCCTCGAGCTGCAGTGATAATTTCCTAATTATCCTAATGTTCCCACCTTCCTGCAGTAAGCATTATATATATATAATACTCCTTTTCCCTTCAGCACTCCTTAGCAACCTGTATGAGCTCTATCTTAGACATGAAGTTTCATTTATATCTGTGGTGTTCAACAGAAACGCTGAGTCTTGCTGTAATTTGGCAAGATTAGGCTACAGCTGTGGGCCAGCAGCAAGGCAGCTTCTCCATGTCCCAGATCCAATGGCTGCAGGAAATGCTCCATGGTGAAATTCTTTTGTTTGTTTCTGTCTTGAGAGATTAGTGGTAACGATTGAAAAGAAATAAAACAACAAACGACAACCAAATAACAGAAAAACTTTCCCAATTTCTTGAGTGACCTCAAGGGTCAGATATTCAGAGAGGATAAGAAATGAAAAGAACAGCATCCGGTATTGAATATTGATTTGAAGGTATTTTAAATCCAACATTTGACCACAGAAAGCCTGCTGCTGCCTGAATTTGTACTTAGGGCAGATTCTCAACAAACTTCCTCATATTCAGTCTATGTGAAAAAGGAAAACAGCTGGAACTCGTGTGGTTTTCTGAGCAGACAAGCCCTGAATGCTGGAGTCGGGCAGGATCCTAGATTTACTCTGAGCACAGGGTTCTGACTCATTATGTGACCCTGAGCAAATCACTTGACCTCCTTGGTCTTCTGCCAGCTCAGATGGAAAATGAGGTAAAAAGCAGAGACTGCGGTGGAAATTTGGTTCTGTAACTGAACTGAGCAGATGAAGCGAGATGAGTAAACATACAGGTGTTTCCCTGCAGTTACACTGTTGATACCAATGGGAGCCATAGCAGGATTCAAACAAAAGATGGGGAACAGCAAGTCTTTAATGTTTTTTTCTGACAGAGTATAGTCTTTCGTAACATGTAACCTCTCACTGGAAGCAACTCCTTACAAAGATGTTAAAATAGAGCAGCTCAGTGTGTTGTGATTACCAAAGGGATGTCCGTATGGAATGTGATTTTCAGAGCACAGTGGTTTTTTCCTGCTTTTGTTTCCCCTTTGCCTGTGACTTTGGTATATTTGATTGCAATCCCATCTTCTTGTCCTGCCTTGGGCTGAGAAGCCCTAGAAGTGACTAAACCAGCATAGAAAGCTGTGCACAACAAAGAGAGAAAGCTCAGGATGTCATTCCTGCATCTGTCGCTGTCTAATGCTGAGCATGTTTCTGTCTTACCTATCTCATGATGTTTGCAATGAGATGTTCTCTAATACACTGAAGTTAGCAGTACTTGGAGCTGCTAAGACGAAATACTCAAGGGGGAAGGAAAAAAAAAACTATTCTTGGGAAAAAAATGAGTTATTGGTAAATGTGTGATGATGAAAGCAGGAGATGTGATAATGTTCAGATTTGTTTTTAGTGCCTTTAGGAGGGAATATCAAAGAAAGATATGGTACAATTTAAAAAGAGAGTGAAGTATATGGTAAATCCTGAGCAGGAATTGAAAACAGATAAAAAGAAAAGATTTTCTTTATATTTCTTCTCCACCCATGTTCCCAAAGCTCCTTTAAAAAACTGACATTCTGGAAAGAATTGCTGCAGTTCTGGTTGCATCACTGCCTCCTGACTAAATTTGTTATGATGTCACCACAGACGCCAAATTATTTAAGGCCTCATTATTCACAACGCTTTTATAACTTTTCATTAGGCAGAACGGTGACATTAAAAACTGCCAACACTGACCATAGCTTTCTTTGACCTTAAACTGAGAATTTGAGAGCGGCTGACTCAGTTCTACTTGCAGTTTTATTGCGCTGTTTTATTTTTATTACCATGCTATGGAAAACATGTTCATATTATGCTGAAATGCACCTGAGAGAGATCTTATTACTTGAAAAAAATATTTTTTGATCTTTATACTTCAAAGGCAGCCCTTTTTATGTCTGCTACTGGTTCAGAGCCTGCCCCATGAATGCCATTTCTATTCTTATTTTCCAAGAATATCCGTGTCAGAAAACCTCATCTTCCTCAATGCTCTTCAGTTTACCTGTTTTTGTTGTTTTTTTTTTCTCTTTAAAATTGCATGACTATATCTTCATTGTATTTATTTTCCGCAAATGCAAAGCAGATTCTGGCCACCAATGCCTTAAAGCTAGTAGCAAGAGGATTTCATTTGTACTGTTATTAAGTCTAACACGTTTTCCCCATTTGAAGTTAAAAAAAACCTCACATACTTTTTTTAGTTAGTGTGAGCCTGAAATTACTGAGAGTATCTTGGCTCTGAACATCTGTAATGTTTCTGGTGGACTTTGGCCAGATGCAAACTACCTGCAAGTACCAGCAAGATAAAATCTGAACCTCAAACTAAACCCTATCCTGCATAAACCCTTTCTTTGAAATAGAAGTAAAACTTTAATCTGAGCTTCTGAGAGGGCTGTTTGAAAACAGGACTGAGTGCTGGATTTCATGGGCTTATCCTGTCTCGCTGATTTGAATCGTCCTCTAGTTACACTGAAGTTATTTTGATGAGGGTAGTAAAGGAAACTGTTTCTGATTCAGTCTGATTCACCATGCCCAGACTTCTTTCTCATGACTGATTAAACAAAACACCATTTATTGTGTGTGCCTGTTACTATGGCTACCAGAAATGCTCAGCATCAATGAAACTGATTAGAAATTGTGATTCTTTATATTCAGAAACATATCCTTTGTGTGCAGACTTTCTTATAAGTTTCAATTCATGAATTAGCTTTGGGAAAGCAATCCCTGAATTTGCTCCCACTAATACGTATGGACATAGGTGCGTACCAGTAATTTGTATGTGCAAATTAGCATTTGTGGAGCAAGAAAACAAAGGCAAATAATTTGTGTAAGATGTGGATCTGGGAAGCCTGAGTTCTTTCCCAGAATCAAACACAAACATCTTGTTTGGCCTTGGACCTTGTCACATAAAGAATAGCTTTAAAGAGCCTGTAAATTCAGGCACTTCTGTTTTCAGGCACAAAAGGTACTGTGGGCCTGAGTTTTTTTTCACATATTCTCTATATCTGTTTCTTCAGTTGTTGCCTGTGAGAAACTTTGGTTATTTCCAACTCTGAAAATCGTGTCTTAAGCAAAAATATGTTTATTTTACTGCAATGTAAAGCAAGGTGAAATAGTACAAATACTTTGTTTTCATGTAATAGCCCACTGTGCAGAACATTTTTTCACTTCCTTTTTCTGGACCGTTGATGAGATTATCTTAAAATGAGAAAGAAGTTGTTGTTTTCTTCTTCTAGTAGGTTCTACTAACTAGATTTGCATTGTGCTGCCTTTTTTTTCAAACAAGTAACAAATTAACTAATGAGACTATCCACATTTATGAATGGAGATTATTCAAAATGGATGCCATTTGTCAGGAAGTTTATGGCAAGATAAATCTAACTCTGAAAATGAGTGTGTCTTGGCCTGAATCAACTGTGTGAAAGAGAAAAGCAGCTTCGATTTTGCCTCATGCAGCAATGGTGAAGAAACCCACTGAAGAGAATTTTTCTGCTTAGGCTTCCAAAGAGGATACAAAATGCTGATGTTCTCTTTGCATTTCCTTTTTTACCTTTGAAAGGATATTTCCCTGCTTCTTTTCCATGCCTAGAAAGAGATTCCATTATTTTTTCCATCTGTTTATGCTGATGCTTTAGGGACAGCTCCTTGTGTCTGAGCACTCAGAAACTTCTAGTAGACAAATTCAGAGATCTTAAATATGAAAACAGTCTGACTAGACTGTGATGGAGAGAAGCTTACCATTAAAATCTGAATCGGGTTCAAGCATGAGCTATCAGGAAGAATTTTTTTTTCGTAAAGAGACCAGAAACAAGCTGGCATGAAGAATGAATTTACAAATTCCCTATAGAATATGATTTGTCCTGGCCATGGGAAGGTCACTGCTAGGGCAATATACATAGAATTAGAGATACAGGCTTGACTTGATGATTTATTTTTTGTTTGAAACTAATATCACTTTTCTGTTATAATGCTCAATTGCAGTCCATGACAGATGGGAAGAATCCACAGCCATTTGAACTGCTTATAATATTTCAGCTTTAGCACTGAAACCCTGTTGTTCATCTTCTGCTATTTGAAAGAGAAGTTATTAAAACAACAAAGAAAATGAAACCTCTCTTTCTTTCTTTCTTTCTTTCTTTCTTTCTTTCTTTCTTTCTTTCTTT
>NW_024962273.1:5891347-5901695 GCF_019238085.1 Lagopus leucura | reverse complement strand
TTTTTTTTTTTTTTAAATCAAAGGCCTTATTTAAAATAAAACTTGGCACCCAGACACATTTGTTCCAATCAGCTTATGATAGAAGTGTTTAGTATTCTGTAACTGCAGACCTCGTGAAAGGTGGTGAAGGATTGTTAAACAGATATTGGGACTTATGGAAGTTATTTTATTTTATTTTATTAAGAAAAATATCCAAAATGTGGAAGAAGAGATGATAGTAGAATTCAGGACTCTTGACTACTCAGCACCATAACTTAGGAAGATACTGTCTTATAATTCTTCTGCTCCATGGGAATATTAACTTCAGTAAAGACTCTTATGAGAATGAATTCATATTTGCAAGCATACCTTTTGTAATTGATGTCTATAGATATATGTATATAATTAACAAGTTACAAAATATTCTGTATCACTGTGTCTATGGTTAGTCTCCTCCTTCAAAGACAGTGAAAGATGGTGGGACTGCCAGATAAAAGCTTGGTACTTGTTTGACTCTCCAGACAGAGATATCTTAAATCGGACAGGTTCCTTCTATTCCTTTAATGAATATAAACTACAATATGGTGAATGAGATGTTAATGTTAAAATGCAGAAGGTGTAAAGGAGGTGAATTCAGATCTCAGTCTTGGAAAGGCTCTTCTTGGATATGAAGCTACTTCAAATGGCACACAATGAAAAAATAAGGTAGGTAGGAAAAGGTTACGTAGGGATATCGCGTCAATCTGGTATAGCAGTAGCAATAGTCATGTAAGAATGAACATGAGATGGTATCTTCATTCCCTGACTGAAGTTACTATTTCACTTGTAAAACTAAAGAGGAAGCTGGCTAAGATGTTGGAGCTTAGATGTTGTAAGCAATGTGCGTATTGTGAGCAGTGTGCATGATTTTTAGGAGCAAGGGATGGGTGAATAGTCAAGTCACTGAGGGAATCCTGAAATCCACTGAAAAAAAAAGGCTTTTAATGGTGCCACTAATGTGTCCGTTCTTCTAATGTCACTAATGGATGCTCTATGGGTTGACTATTCTCTCGGTGCCTTTCCGTACTGTACTGCATTCTGAGCTTAGTTTGCCACATTCATTAACTGGTGTTGGTAGTAATAGATTCAGCTGACTGCACTGACAGGTAAAAGATACTGCTGCCAAAGATGGAGGTGAAAGATTTATCTTGTGAAACTAATTCTGTGCATTCATATAAAAGTCTTCCTCTGCCAAAGGGTTATATAAACTCCAAAGCTAATCTGCGCTGAAAAACAAGCTGGCCTTAGTAGACAGCAATTAAGGAATGAGAGGTTTTCTTTAAAAGGGAGAGTCCTTTGCAGTAAAATAGGTGCCATGAAAGTGACAAAGTGATTATGTGGCCTCTTGGTGTTGAAAGGAAATGCTAGCCAAGCTGACTCCGAGACCCAGCAGGTGGGTTCCCTACCTGAATGGTGCCCGGACCATGTGGCTGCCCCTCAGAACAAAGGGGACACTAACAGTTGGGGATGGGGTCACAGACGGCTCTGAGCCATCAGATAAAACTTGAAAGAGAGAGGTAAATTCAGTTGTAAGGAAAAGGAGATTTTGGACTAGAATGGAAAAGGGAAACTGAGAATCACCAAAAGGAGCTGCAAATAAGAGTAAGAAAGTGAGAAGATTCAGTGTATGGTCATCTGTCTCTCAAAAGAAACCACTTCTCAAGTTACTGTGGACCAACTGATCAGTATGAAGGGAACTCATTAATTAAAACTCAACCGTTTCTCCTCATTAATACTAGTCTATTGTTTGTCTTCTCGTTCCAATGTCTGGTGCTTTGAAGACAGTTACAGGATGTTGGTCCATTAGTAACAGATGTTGGTAAGGAGCTTTATAAGAATGGAATAGAAAGCAGGTGCGTGATACACTGTGGAACTGTGTCCTTCTTTTTACTGATGCTCTCATCTGATCTGTTTTGGTCTTTTCTTGTCAGTATAATTCTACACACTTTTGTTAACGTTTCTTTAGTCTTCATCTTGTTTTCTGTATTCTAGCCAAGACAATGAATGATAAAGGCCTGAATATCTGATCAGTTTGCTGTTGGATGTTTGAACTGAATTTGAAAAAGAGCCCTACTGCTTCCCTGTTTTACACCTCCGTATTCTTTTCCAATTAATTTTTATTTTGCTCCTTTTTGCTGCTCTTCTTGTGATAGTCATTTCTGTGCAGTGTACAGCTGCCCACCAGGAGCCCCCCAGTTTACTTCCAGTTGCCCAGTTGTTGTGACTTTCAAACACGAGTGACCTGGATCCTATTCATATCTTCAATCTGAACCCAACAGCTTTTTCTTACCGGGCTCTGATTAGCTGCTGGCAGAGGCAGGGAGAAGAAACTACAAATCCTGCTATTGTGAAATGGAGCCTGACCTTCCATTCACTGAAGCCAGTGATTCCCAGGGAATCAGGATTGGGTCCAAAGTCTTGAAAGAAGCTTAAGCTATTTCAATTTTGTTGTGAGGCAACAGAAATTACATTCTTGGCTCTCTAAATTATAGCTTTTGCAAGGCCAACACTGCTTTTGATTCTCTCTTGCCATAGTGTCTTTGTTATGAATTCATCATGTTTGAGACCTTAGAACACGCAGTCAAACAATGTCACTTAAAATGATCCAGACTCCTCATTACCTTCCTCTTGTAGCTATGGGCAGTCATTCTTGCATGCAATCATTCTAACAACATTTACCAAAAGCCATGAAAATGCTGGAGTGGTGCTTTGCTTCTGCTGTACGAGGTATACTTTTTAATAGGCATGGGTCAAAAACAAATTGACTTTTTAGAGGGAGACAGGCTGCTCCTCAGAAACTATTAGGAATTCTGTCATCTGGAATATCCCTATCCTGTTGACCTTATTTACAGATTTCATGAAAAATACAGCATCATAACATTGATGTATAGACTCTGTAGCTTTCAATTTCTTTAAAGAATGCCTCCATATGAAATAAGGATGCTGGTCATGAATGCATGCATGCTGAGGCAATACTGATGAGACTAAGCACTGTGGAATATATTGCACACAAAGGCTTTTTTAAAATGTAGTCATACACTTTGGAAATAAAGCAATTTGGCATCTTACCATAGCTACAAATGAGATAGAGCTACGGGAGGAGGAGTTGGGTAATAAAAGTGACAGTTGTGGAGTGTTATTGACAGCTTTTTTCTGTAATTGCAAACTGGGTCTGCATTTATCCACATTGTCCAAGCTCTGATTTCCTTTATGAGTAAAACACAACCATAGGATGCTAACATTTCATCTGTTCAAATAATATTTCATTATAAGCAATTAAAAACATCATTTATTGTTGTTGCACTTTTTATTATGTACGTCACTTCAAAAGTAATGCCTTATATTTATTTCCATGGAGGCTACAGAAGATAGAAAGAGCACAGTAACACTATTTAGTAGAGCAAATTCTCAGCTACAAAACACAAGTTTTTGACATAGTCACTATAGTCACTATGACTAGCTATGCATTTTCTCCGGCAATGAATAAGAGGTTGCATGCCATGCTTGTTACAATGTGTATCAGCAGAAAAGATCTTTGCTGCCATTGCTGCTGCTGAAACACACCACCCACCCCTCTCAGCACTCATATCCACTGTTGGGTCTCCATTAATGTTCAGCAAGAGTCAGTGAGTGTCAGTGGGTGCCATTTTTTCTGCGTGGAGGAATTCAGTTCCACTTCTTTGTCAGACTCCCTTTTGTCAGATTGCCCCTCTGCTGCCATCTGTCACGTGGCAACAAAATATAAAGGAGTATTGGTGGGGAGATTCATCCAGTGCAACCATCCCACCAATATTCTTATCTGATGTCATGGGCCAACATCACAAAGAGACATTACTTTCTGAGCAGCCCTTGTGCTCTAATTGTCCTCAAGTAGTTATGGTGGAATGTTTACACCAAAGTGTGAAGACAGATATCATGCCTATATTTTAATTAGCGTAAGTTGAGATATTTTTTCAAATCTACCCTGGTCTTCAAGATTATAAACTACTGTCGTACAGCAAGGTGTTGCACAGTGTAGCCCTTGGGAAAAATATATCTGTTAGTAATTAATTAAGCTCTCACTTTCAGTGGATGTAGTTTTTCCACTGTAGTATTAAGGAAATTAAACAAACTTGTCTGATTTACCTTCTGCGATGGTTTGTGAATTTTGCGTAATTTAGGTTTTATGTGCATTTATATGGAATCACAAACCCCATTTCAAATATCAGGCTTTGTCTGGTTGCCTCTTTTCCCCTGAAACTGAACAAAAATTCACAGTAGTAATAGTAAAAGTTGCTGGTGATTGCACAAATATTCAGATGGAGCAGACTTAGCACAAGGAATGGCTACTGGGCAAGAAGAATTGGGTTTATAAGTTTGAATTTGATCAAAGAGACAACTGTGCATGGATGAGGGCACAAATCACCTACTGAGATTTGTTAGTGAGCTATTAGCAAATAAGAACTCAAAGATAGAAAATGTAGGGAGAAGCTGACACAGGTGAAAGAACGTGGCTAAGCATTGACAGTAGGCGTGGGTCTGAGCCTTCATTGTTTGGAAGTCACTATTTAGAGGCAAGAAGGATTTGGGGTAAACTCTAAGAAGATTCAGGAGAAGTGAGATGCTGAGCTTTGGAATGTAAGTAATAGTGTATTTTATTTCTCTAGAACTGCAAAGGGCAGTTGCTTGTGGAAACCTACATAAGAGAGCAGACTTATCAGAAACAAACAGTCCTAAGATTCCTGGACCTATTCCTGATTAGCAATGGTAAACTGAGAACCTTCAGTCCAAAAGATCAACCAAACAACTGGCATTTATGGATGCTTAGGCAAATTTGAACGCACGCTGGGGAAGTCTAGCTAAAGTACTTCAACAAAGTTTGTGAGTTCTCAATTTGTTTTGTGCATCTCCCTCTTATCTCAAGCCTCCATTTTCTCTGAAATTTAATCAAATTTAGGATGAGAGTTTGGAATGGCTAGGAGTATTTATCCTGCTAATCTTTCCTGTAATTTCAGTGAATTTTGTAATTGTCTAGGATGCACCAATACTGTTTGTGACCTTTGGGCCACAATACAATGAAGATTGTTGTAAAATGATATTTATAGATGTGAACGTATGATCATATATACCATGTATGAGTGTCATTAGCAAAATACTAAGATGATTATCTTACTATCTTTCAGAATATCTATTAAGTTGGAATGTGGGTGATTTTTTAATTTAAGTATATGTCAGTCTGTAAAGGCTATGCTATAACTTACAAAGACAAAACTATTAATCAGTGTGACATTACTCATCATAATTCAGCATTCAGTTGCACAAAGGCTGACATGCGCAAATACATTCCAAGTGTTTTCTAATAAAATAAAATAAAATAAAATACAGATGTGTTTCTGTGATGTAAAAAAAAAAAAAAAAAAAAAAAAAAGTTATTTGTCTGTGAAGATGAAGTTATCAGGAGTAAAAGATTTTTAGACTGAAACAAGTATACTCATTTTGCTTTCATAACCTTGACCAGAAGTGCGTTTTGTGTCTGGTATATAGGAATTTATAGCAAGTATTACACACACTTTTTGTGTGATCAATAGATCAGAGTCAAATGATATTAGGGGCTTAGAGTCAGCAATTCAGTTTAATAGACACTTTATGAAATTATGCACCACCTTATAGGCCTTTAAAACAATGTTAAAATCAATTTCATGTTTGGCAAACAGTCAGTGTAGCTCTGTCAATACAGAGTGACATACTGAGGTTATGCAGTAGCAAATTCTGCTCTCAGATGGTTGTGTAATATAAAAATAACACCATTAACATCAGCGGGGTGACTAACTTCGCAGCAGTATGTAACGGGGCAGGATGTGACTTATGGGAAGAATCTCTTCACACTGGAATTGAACCAGGTGCCATACATAAAGTAATCTACGAATTAGATTTTCACTGATGGGCAGAGGCCAATCATCTTGGATCACAAACACGTACAACCAGCATAACTATATGTCAACTCGTGGCTGCTGGTTGTATTGAGTATTGTGGCTGCTGATGTATTGAGTTAGCTCATAAGCAATCATTCTACTAACATATGATAAAAATCATGTCTTACACAATATTACTTAGTGCAAATTTGACACGTGAGCCTCATTTGTCTCCTCCAATCTGTGTATGACAGTGAAAATCCTCATACACTAGGTTGCTCTGTGCAGCATAAATGCACGGTTTCCTGGAAAAGAAGCAAATCCTGGGACACATCTTTGTCTTTTGTAAAGACTTTTCTGACATGTAATTGTCAGCATATTTTAAGTGGATAAAATTATCTCCTTTCCCAATCATGTAAGTTTGATTCTCCCCTTAGAAACATTTTCTATTCACACCAATAGTATCACCTTCTGAGGGAGTTCATGAGTGTAGCTAGGTGATATTTTAAGATGAATTCTGTCCTTCTGAGCCAAGTATGTAATGAGTACGAGGAAGTACAAGTAAGATTGCCAACTACTCTCAACTTCTGCAAACACAGAATACAAAATAGAGCTATACAGTGTGTTACAGGGATTTCATCCTGAAGGCCTGATTGTTTTTCACAGTGAATTTTTACATTTGATAAAGTTTCTGGGCTTGAAATTTTCCAGCTCTTTGTTTTCATCTGGAAGAGTTTTAACAATTAGCAGATGGAAACTTCAAGGGCTGTCATTTTTTTTTTTTTTTAATAAATGAGTTAAACCTATGATAATTATGATAATTACAGCACATCATATGAAATTATATTTATGGGAGCTAATCTGTCTTAATCACTTGTAACAGAAGGCACTTTGTCATGAGGATTGAGTAGGACATCAAAACAATTGATTTCACCTTCAGTTGCGTAATGGGGGAAAGCAAGTAAGTTCCACGTGTTTCTGGTTAGTTGTCTCTAAGATTGAAAACTAGATTATTATTACTAGTATAAGAGTACATTTATGGATTACAATTTTATGTCAGGGAACAAGCAAGATGACTGCTTAAGGAAAAAGTGGTCCTGGTGCTAAAGGTTATCCAGAGAAGCAGTGCCCTCACTGATCTGGGCACAGTCCTACAAGGTCTGACTGTGATGTCAGAGCCAGAGCTGGTGAAAGAGTTCGTCAACAGCACCAGGCAAGGCAGATGATAAGCTGGGGCCAGGGTCCATCCAGGGAACCCTGTCAAGGATGAAATAAGATGGGGCCAAGGACAGGACGGAGGGCAAACCAAGGACTGAAAGTCTGCATTGAGAGGAAACCCTGGGGCTGCACACCACAAGTTTTTCAATTCTATGTATATAGCCATGTGTTTTTGTGTTATCAGAGTTCTGAACGCATTCACACAATCTTTGGCTAAAAGGCAGTGAGAGGACCAAACGGTAGGAAATAAATTATTGCTGAGAAGTGCCTTATCTTAGCTCACACCTGAGAGCTATCAATGAACAATGGTTGAGACACTGGTTTTGAGAACTTGTCTTAATCTCCTGCAATTTACAGTATTTGTTTTATCTGGGTAGGGCAAATCCTGAGAATACAGAAGAATAGCCCCTTGTGACTTCTTGTGTGTAATGGGATTCCTCCTCCCAGGAGCAGTTTGTGCTCTGTGGATGGAGGCAGGCCGGGATGTGCAGTGTTTGAAAGTGCCAGCCCTGCCCGCCCCAGAGGCTCTTGGAAAGGGCCTTTCACAAAGACAAGGCAGAAATGTGTCCAGTTCTCCAGAATCTTATTTCTTCAACGATTGCTTTGATTTTACAGTTAAATAATGAATGTTTTGTCAATATATGTATTTGCCAGTATGCCATTGATTGTAACCTAAACATTGAAACTAATGCATGCATCACTGATTGTTGTTCAGCTGAGTGTATCTGTCAGAATGATGATACGTATTCAAAATATCAGTATTCTATTTATTCTGGTTTAATAAACCAGGGCTGGATAAAGTTACAACCTGGATAAGAAGAATAAGAGTAGTAAAAAAGAAAGGAAAAAAAAAAAGGTTAAAAACTGACTTGTGCATACCAGGTCCACCTCCAAGCAAATCCTACTGTACATTACAGCACTTGTATCTTTATATGCTTTCTGTTTTCTATATTGAAAGGAACTGGAAAAGAAAACAAATTCAGTGCATTTATTTTTCTGCTAACTACTGTGTTATCATGCATGGGGTCCCTTTGGGCCTAAGTTTGTGATTATTTGCAATGTTTTTTTCCATGTCAATTCATATACTACATTGCAATTAGTGGCTACAAATGTCAGGAGCACTCACATGAAATTGTGTGGAATGTGTGTAAAATAAGCTGTCACCAAATGAAGTGAGTTAACCAGCACAGAAAATACTGGTGGCACGGATCCACACCACACGGAGACAGTGCAGTCAATATACAGCCTGACTACATGCTTATTTATGTAAATAAATACATAAATTTGGACAAGATAGTGCTACTCTTTCATTTACCAGAAGTGCTGTATGGGCCTGTCTGCTGAATGTATGGCATAGGTAGATCAGTTTCAAAGAGGAACAGATTTTAGTTATGAATTACACTGTATTTCCAAAGAATGCAGCTTTGGAGTTCACTAGAAGGAGTCATTGTTTTCAAAGTTATTCACATAGAAATAAGCAGCCAGCGAGCTTCTTCTGCACAAAGGGATAAATTACAGGAGTTAGAGGCCTCTTGTATAGCTTCACATACGTGAAAGAATATTCTCTTCTACCTGGCTCTGGTGCATGGGATGAACTGATATTCCTTCTCCTGTCAAGGACATAGATGGGGGTGGCAGAAGGTACTGCAGCTTTGTATTTGTGCAGCCACTGCACACTAAAAGGTGGAGTGTTTCATTCAGTGTCCTACTGGTTGTTGGACTCAGTCTTTGCCCATTTGCTGCCACTTTCAGCAGTCCTTACAGTGCAGATGTAGCAGGTATGGGCAATGGGCGCATCTGTAGATTAAGCCCAATATTTCCCCTGAACTCAAACTCAAGAAAAGATTTGTTTGCAATCTCCTCAAATGAAGGACTAAGGCAGCAGTGTGCCAGCCAAGTGAATCATAGTATGAAAGGATGTACTTGGACTTCAGCTATTAAACTTTCATTGGATGAGGAAGAGGAGCCTTTGTGAGAGGTCTGCCCTTCTGAAGCACAGAGAGGCCAATGAAATATTTCTTCTGGCTAAACATGCATGAAATGTTTGGAATAATGGAAGCAGTAATCTAGGAGAACTTCCATGGCTTTCAAGCTATAGGGGTTGCTTGCACTTCTTGATTACTTAACTGGCATTTTCCAACGTCTCTCTTTGTTGATTTCTGGCATTGAAATATGAAGAGAGGCGTGACAATAGAAAGTGAAAGGAGCATTCCCCATTTTTGGGGCGCATTATTCCGTGAGTCTCTTGTCGTTGCACATGACCAATTGACCTCTGAATCTCTGTCAGAAATAACTCCACATCTTGATGGATGACACTGACCTTAATAACAATAACAAAAAGGGAGGGAAAAATGCGGTCCCTTTTTTCTGTAATCACCATAGACTGCTGGCTGTCAGGCTCAGACTTCCCTTATTGTTCTTCTCATTTAAAAGCCAGACAGCATCACAATGGTTTTTACTTATTGGCTGGTACAGGAGCTAATGTGAAGATGGGCAGTGCGAGTTCAGCGCTCAGAACTTCATGCTGTTAATGGAGGGGGAAGGAACTCAAAAGCCAACTTTAAATGTGTGGCAGGGACTTTGGAGACACGAGTGCTACAGTCTGTTTACAGTCTGTAAACTGAGCTTCATTGATTGTTTTTTTTCACTCCCCCCCAACTTCCTCCACTTAAAAAAAAAAAAAAAAAAAAAAAGGCCTTTAAACACTGTAGTGATAAGTAAAGTGTTTACACCTCCCAGCATTCACAAATGAAGGTATTTCTGCCTCCTGATAACACACAATATATGCATTATTGTCGAATGCGTATTCCATTAAGAAGCAGACAGACCTGGATGAGATTGTAGTGGAAAGATTATGGAATGTTTCCTTTGTATTCTTGAATGAAAGGGAATAATGGGATTTACCTGATACAGAGATCAGCCCTTGCTAAGGAGAATAGACAAACCAAGAATGGGAACGGAAACTTTTCCTATCAGTCCAAGGAAGGGAAAAAAAAGAAATAAATAGAATGGCCCCAGCTTCTATAACTCTTCTGTGCTGATGTGGCAAGATAAAAATCACTATATTTTAAAAAACAATGATCCGTGCAACTATTCAGTTGAAAACGCCATCATTTGAAAATGTAGAAGAGAGCAAGAAAGCAAGAAAGCAGAAAAGGGAGGAAGGAAGAAAGGAAGAGAGAAAGAGAGAAAGAGAGAAAGAGAGAGAGAGAGAGAAAGAA
>NW_024962273.1:5797154-5891247 GCF_019238085.1 Lagopus leucura | reverse complement strand
AGAGAGAGAGAGAGAGAAAGAGAGAGAGAGAGAAAGAGAGAAAGAGAAAGAAGGTAATGATACAACGCCTGGAGTTAACAAAACAAATGCTATATTGGTTTGATAGATCTTTTGTTCCTCTAAATTTAGGAAGCAGAGAATATTCCCATTACACAATCCACTAAACTCGTCTGGAGCAGTGAGCCCAAAATGGTGAGCCTTTTCCCCGGCCTCTAACAAAGGCCATTGTGAAGCTATTCCATCGGCTGCTTTTCCAGATTTCATGCCCATTAAAGCATCAATTACCCCTGACATTTCTATCAGCCTTCTATTAAGTTTGCACTTACTACATTTCCAGAAATTACGAGCAAATTAATCCAAGCATTAATCAGATTGCAGAGGGAATAACTTTAAAAAGGAGAAAAAAGCTCAGTATAATTTATGATAATAGATTTTTAAATTAATTGCTTCCTTCAGTTAATAATTTGTTCTCCTGCGAGCGCACACTTGATACTACACTGGAAGCAGTTGTTTTTCTGACTAGATCAATTAGTTAATGTTTACACAGTACTTTGAAGATGTAAGGCGCTATGTAAATGCGACCTATTATTGCCAGAGCAGTTGGTGATCACCGGGCTCGTAGCCCTCTTTGTACATCTAACAACCCTGGAGCTGCTTTTAGCCTTCCTTGGAAAGGTGTTGCTTCTTTCTTTCTCATGTTTGTAGAGGCTCTCCGGTGGCGTTGGCGGTTTTTCAGTCGTAGGGCTTTTTTGGTAAGAATACCCAGTGAGTCTCTTCATTGTGCTGTATGCTGAAGTCCCACGAGGAGACAGACTCAAGCTCTACTTCTTGTGTGCGGCTCTCTTATTATGCCTCACTTAACAGGTTTAAAAGCTCACTGAAATCATAAAGATCGGAAACGGAATGAATTGGTTTAGTTTTCTCCCCATGTAGGACTGAACGCCTGCCTCGTAGCGCAGGGACGGGGATGCGGCTCAGTGAATTTCAAAACTATTTCAGTTTTGAAGTAATTTCAAAACAATTCGAGCTTAGCAATGGTAAGGATTAATTGAACTGAAATAAACGCAGTATTTTCCAAGAGGCTTGTTTAGTGCTGCGCAGCAGGGGACATTCTGCATTGTATGCTGAAGTCAGGGTAGATACCGAGACTACAATGGTAAGTGGTTAAGCTGCGGTAGAATGTCGGGGTTTGAAATGCTTGGAGCTGGTGGGAGTTTGGGTGTTTGCAAGGAAGCTCTCGGGTATTCGTCCACGCATCCCAACAAAGAGATGCGCATGTAGAAACGCAACGTTTATTCTTCTCTGGGTCTTTTTTACTTTAGCCTTCCAAACACATCAGCCTAATGATGAGCGAAGTTCTCTGAGCATCACACCCTTGTTGGCCGTTCAGGGCAAAACGGAAAGTAAGCAAAAACAAAAGAAAAAAAAGAAAAAACGGAAAGTGAGAATAGGCATATTGCAGACGCGGACACCTAAGAAATTGTGATTAATACCACTCACCAGTTTTATAACGCCTTTGTCTAGTGGCACTGGCCCGGAACAAACAATAACAAACCAACCATAATGTAACATCCCCTGAGAGCCATTTGGATCATGCGGGAGCTGGAAAGCCGACAGCATGAGGTAGTGAAAACTGCTCTAATTACTGCTAAGATACACTCTGCAACCTGGCAGAGCGGTCTGCGCCGAGCACACAAATGGTGCAGCAGTGCCACCACCTGAAAAAGGAGAGGCGCTGAGGGGAGGGGAGAAAGCCGGAGAAAGATTACAATGGATAAAATCCCACCAAGGGGCTGGTTTTAAAATGAGACAGATCCTATGGCAGCCTTGCGCTGTACTCCCAGAAGTCGAGTTGTTTCTACCTCCAGCACTAAGCCCAAGGCATAGGGGTTATGATGTGCAAATGAAACCGGAGCAGCAGTGAGAAGAAACCATAATAGGAAAGGGTTCTCTCTGGCATGTGGAGTGGGAAGGGGTGATGCAGGATCACTTTTTCCCTGAGATCCTGCTTGAGACTGAAGCTCCTTTTGCACACCTCCCACTTTCCTGCTGGCCTTTGCACAAATGTACTGGGGTACGAAGGAGAGGTAAGAAAGGACGACAGCCATTTCATGCTCCCTTGCTAGCTGTTGGCATCAATGTTTTATGTCTTCTCTTAGTTCAATAGCTACGTATCTTTACATCAATTTCATGTGGTTTGATGACTGGGTGACAGTGACAAGATAGTAACAAGTGTGCTCACCAAGGAAATATGTTTGCTGAGGATAGCTACGGGGCAACCTTGAGCAAAGCTTAAAAAAGACACTTTTCTGCTGTGAGGGCCCATAGCCTGTGGCATACCTGATAGATCATCTCACAGCCTTACATGCATCAGGACCAAATGATGCAAAACAAAATTATTGCGCTGCTTTCTGATGGCAGCCTCTCTCCACTGCATACCAGGGACAGTTATTACTGGATGTTACTGGAAAGTTGGAACATTCCTATAGGAAAAGCCAATATTATTAAGGAATCTTGAATGCTGTGATTGTGTGTAGCAAGAATGCCACAGAAAGAGGCAAAAGCTGTCTGTGTGAAGTTGTCAATTAAAAGCTTTAGAGGAGGTAGGATTTTTACCCCATTCTGGTTTGAGAGGCCTGAATATAGCAGCTCCTGAAGACGAACTAAGACTGAAATGTGCCATATAAGTAAATATACTACATTTTTAACCAGAAATATATTAAAGTATTTTCTTTTTGTAAAATGCTCTTGCATTCAAGTCTCAGGCTCTGTTGCCATTCTTGGTCCTTTGCAATACTGATGCCTGTGCTGGATTTGTGGACTCTTAACAAGTGAGGACATGTTTTCATTAGGAACATTATGTTCAATTTAATATCAGTTAGGTGGATTCAAGTTGTAAGGCTTTGTTGGCTGTACAGCATTGAGGCCTGTTCAAGTGGAATGCACCAAAGGCTAATTGCTGATGATCTGCTCCTTGCAGTCAGTGCTATCTCAGCTATGTCAGATTTCCACTGTCATTTTTAAACACAGTTCTCTATTAAACAATGTCTCCAGAAATGTACAGTAAAGAAAACAGAAAAAAGTTAACCAGCTGGGAAACAGGTTGCTGGAGTGTTCCTGACCATTCCCTGGCAGTGTGAATGATGAAAAAGCTGAACAGGTACATGGCAGAGCTAAGATCTTCTGGGAGCCTGTAAAAACAAATGAAAGGAGCCCACTCTTTGCTGCAGAGGTGAGGCTAAGAGAGAGCCTTCCTGTTTGTTTTTTCTCAAACAAGGAGGAAGCCCTGAGCTTTATTTTCCTATATCTTGTTTAGCCACCTTGATTAGCGTCTATATTCAGGTTCCTTAATGGACAGCATGTTATATAGGTTGTTTGAGGTTAAGTAACAATAGGGAGCACGGCTAGCACAGTTTCCCATGTCTCTAAATATAAACACAATAAGAATCCTGTTAAGACAATGCAGCAAGATAGAAACAGGCTTGCTGCTGTAGCGCGTAGGCTCTTTTTCTTGTTCTCTGGCCATTATGTAAACTGACATTCTGTTTTTCCCATTTGAGAGCAGACTCCTGCCTTATCATCATCACAGCAGATGTGCCCAGAGAATGTTTACCAATAAGGAAAAGAGACATTGCTGTTGTCTGGGTTGTTTTTTCCTATATAAAGAATAGAGGAGTTGGGATGAAGGAGGGGGACGGAAGGCAGCCGGTGTCAAACCTCTGCAGGACAGTGTAAGCAGAGCCCCTGATGTGCGGAGAGGAGCTGAGCTGAGCTGAGCCACTTCATTCACAGTGTGGGTGTGTAGGAGGAGTGTGAACTCGCACTCAAATCTGCATCCATACCCACAAGCACAATGCTGCAGTATCTTTTGAACAGCTATGCAAGCTTTTTCCCCCCACACAGTTATGCCAGATCAAACCCTGCCGTGCACGTGTGCCACCTGTGTGAAGTGTGTTTCAAGCTATGTAAGCCACAACTTCTGTCATCTTCACTTCATGCTACTGCAGGTCATTTGCACCAAGGTTAGCTCTGAAGTTGCTATATTGGTAATGCAACTTTGATATGAAATCTTGTGTATCTCTAAGGCCAACAGGTGTTTTCTATAGACAGGCAAAATGTTCCACTTAGAAAAATGAATTTCTCTTCAAAAATACAAAATGGCTGCTGCTTGGGAGCAAAATCAACTTCAAGTGTGAACAAAAGCTGAATATAACAACTTCTAGGCAGGAAGAATGTTTGTACAGTGATTGTAAAATTCAAACTGTTAAATATTCATGAATATCTCTGAACTTAAGGAAGCCGGAAAGTTACAACATTCCACGCAGCACCAGGTCTGAACTTTTCCTGTTGTTCAGATACTGGGTTTCCTCTTGCCCAAAGCTTCTGCTAAACAGCAATTTCTAAGAGCCTTGAGATACTCAGGCCTGGATTTTCAGGCTGCATCTCTGTCTGAAAAAAACCCAAGATAAATATATTTTGATATTCACTTGTATGTCACTAATGTCTGTGTACACCATTAACTACCTGAATACTTCTAATCAGCCATGGATTTAAGCTCTCATCTCACCTGAGGCTCTATAGTTTCTGCATCTGCAAAGTAAATATGGTTTTCCCTACTGAAGCGTTAGGAGAAGGCTTTAGCTGATATGGGTGAAGATTTTGGCATATGTACAGAAAGAAAGCATAGAGAATTGAGATGTGGTTTTGCAGCATTACAAAAAATGAGTGCCTTCATTCTGTTTGTAGTGCATCAACAGGTTCTTTACATTTTTGCACTGGGAATGATAGGCACGGAGTTCACGTTCCACTTATCTGGCTAAAGGAAATAAAAGCCAGAGGAAAAAAGTGAAATACTGACCCTGTTAACAAGTAAATATACAGTGTCAGGACTTGGAGGCATTCTATTTTTCCAAGCTGTAAATGTCAAAAGCCCAGTAGTGCCCACATTGGAGTGAAAATGCACCGAGCTCAGTGTTGAATAAAAAACAGCTTCCTTCTCCCTGCTGTAGCTGACAAAGATGCACTGATGGAGGTATAACCAACAGCAGAATTTGTTTTTCCAACTGTTTGATAAGGTTCAGCCCCACAAGGAAGTGTCACCATCTGTGAAGTCTCAGCAGCTGTATTCCAGGCTGCCATTGAACTTGCATTAATACAAGTTCATCCCATTGTGACCCTTTGGAGATGCCATAGATATGGAAAGCAAGGGCACAAGGTTAGTTCTTCTACACTGGAGTCAACACACACAATTTATTTTGACCTCCTGGGATTATGTGGAGTGGTTCATTAGTGCAGTGGAACTTATTCAAGGCTCTAAGCTTGTTCTTCCAGGTGTTTGTCTCTCTAATGATGCTTTTTCTTGTTTTCATCAGAAATACTTATTACTACAAACCTGTAGGGTTAATAAGCCTGGAATTTTTGAAGATTTTTTTTGTAATTGTTATTGCACACCTTACAGGCACTGCAACCATCATAGTCCTGCAGTGCAAAAAAAAAAAAAAAGAAATAAAATAAAATAAAAAAATCAATATTTCTCCATCATACTTTAAAGACTAATTCCCTGGAGTAATCTGCATTCCCTACTAGTTCATTCTAAATGAAATTGATTTATTTTTTTTTCTGGGAGATTAAAACAAGCCTTGAAGATCGTCAATGGTTTTGTTGCATAGGCCTTATTAATAGACTCCTTGTAGCTTAATGCTGTGTATTCTATATAAGTTGAAAACAGCAAAAAGAGTTGACAGTTTCGTCAGTTGTGTTTGCTCAAAAAAAAAGAAAAAAAAAAAAGAAAAAAGGAAACGCAGACACCTCCTCCTCCTGTAGCAAGAGACATTGTAAACACTTCGGCACAGTGTTTAGGAAGATCTGACTCATTACTTGGGGTAGAGTGGGCTGTTGAGTTTATCTATAAAGTGTTCAATCGTGCGGAGAACGAGCCGTGGGGCTCGGTGTGCTTTGGTAGCTGGGGGAAGGCTGTTTATCAAGCTCAGCAATAACTGACGTAGCAGTCTGTGTGCAGAGATAGGTCCTGCTGGGCTCCGGGTGCCTGCATTGTGCTGGGCCCAGCATCAGCCAAGTGCCAGGATGTGCTGCATGTGCCTCGTGGGCAGGAGCTTCCTGCACGGAGACACTGCCACTCGTGTCTGCTCAGAAAAAAATGTGTGTTCCTCCTTAAGGAGCTGCACTGTTAATTGAGAGAACTTGCCTTGTGGATGTGCACGCCGACAGGTTACTGCTGCCCTTGGAAGCTGAAGTCAGCCTTGCATTATCGCTTAGCAAACACAGTGTTTGCATAGTGGCCCGTAGTGCAAATTTACAGTTCGCAGACAAAGCCTCTTAAAAGGCAGAGGAGCTGAGATCTGGGCGCTAATGCAGAGACATTTCGTTCTAACCGTGCTATCTCCCAGGTACTGAGAGACCACTTTGCAAGTGATCAGATGACCTTCCACAACAAGGCCGGACAGCCTCCCTTTTTATTCCATTTACTTCAGGAACTGAACTATCTTCCTTTGCTACTCTACTGGCAGAGTTGCAAAGTTTTTATGATTATTATTAAAGCAGCATGAAAACAATACTTTTGTTCAAGATAATCCAATGATATGATTTGCCTAAATTTCATTCAGTTGAGTTGTGTTAGGGACGGGCAACTGCAGCTGGGTTCTGCAACAGGTTGTCACCAAGCATGTATCTTACGATTCCAATGGGCACTATTAATGGGCTTACATTCACTTAAAACATCTGATTTTATTCTAGACGTATCCTGTACATTTGCTTTTCAATGAATGTCTTTAAAGTTTGGAAAATCTTTCAGAAATGTATTTTCTTAGCACAGATAAGAATCATGAGCTATATCTACACGAAACACAATCACAATATGTTGTTCTCCATTCACTCACATTCTTGAGCAAGAAGTCTGCATGTGTGCTCAGCTGTAAGTCCATGTCTATTCCTCCTAACTTGAGTTACAGTGCTCTAAAGTTATATTGCCCTGAAACTTGTGTTGACCTTTAAATTGTTGTCAACCAGCAGTGGCCTCAGAGATATTAGAGGATGTTATACCAGGAATTTGCCAAAATAATGACACAGTCACTTAAATGGTTCAGTCAGCAAAATTTAGGTTTGAACTCATAGTTCTGGAAGAACTCTATCTAAGCTCTGCAATGTGGTCCTGTCCTTTATCCCTAAGAATTTGTTGTGTTTTGTTTAGGAAATAATTTCTGACAGAATAGAAATACCAATAAAGACCAGATTCACTAAAGAAGAAGATAAGCCTGCGTTTTATGTATGTTTTTGTCACCATAGTGTTCTTCAGAGCAAATTTAGGATTTTGACAAACTTGTAAGAGTAGATATAAAAACAGATATTGCTTCCAAGCAATGCTTGAGGCAATGCCAGGCAAGGTATTAAGAGCAAAATTATAGGGTGGAAGAAACAAAACTAGAGGAAGAAAATCCTCATAGAAGTCTTTCCAGAATGTCACTGTGCTGGGAACAGGAGGAAGAAAAGAGCTGTCCTATCTTCCCTAGGTCAAAGTGCAAGAAGTTTTGAACTTCAGTTATATCTGATGCTTTCTGCTTGATATGGGAATTATCTTCAAAGTAATTATCTGATGTGTACTATCTGAAGGAAAAAAACACAACTGGAAGAACACAACTGAAAGCAGTAGAAATCTACTGAGTATTGAATAGTAATAAAAAAATTGTTCCTTTATCTATAAATATGTTATTGATTCTGATACAGCAACGTTACTGTGTGGGTGGAAGAAATGCTCTGGAAGAATTGATCATCTCACAAAGGGAAAAAGAAAATTATTTTTACCCCCAGGAATGATATTTAATTTTATCTGAGCTTTTAGAGCTTATTTATTTGACAGTATTTCTGTTCAGTTAATTATCATTCCAGAAACATGCTTATATGTTACATGCTTATATGAAACATGCTTATATGAAACATGTTATAAATTATTTGTAAGGTATGCACCTCCTCTATGAAGACAGGCTGAGGGAGCTGGGCAGGTTCAAGGCCAGGTTGGACGGGGGCCTGGGCATCCTGGTCTGGTATTAAATGGGGAAGCTGGTGGCCTGGCCTGCAGTGAGGGGGTTGGAGATTCGTGATCTTTGAGCTAGCTAGCATTTTAGCTGTTAGAGAAGAAACTCAATCCACCTGCTGGCGTTCTAAGAAATATAATCTTATGTGTAACTAGAAATTTCAGGAATAAATCTAACAGTGGTGGATATTTCCAGTAGACACAGAGATATATTACAACTGGAAAAGTTCTAGGAAACCTGCTGCAAGAACTTCATTACATTTGGGGAAAGAAGGAAAAAAACAAAACCTCAGGTACAGTATTTTCCCTGAAAACAAGCTGGTGCTCCTTATGTATTGGTTAAATGAAGTGTAACATCAATTAAGTTAGTGACTAAAGTAAAACTGCTTGCATTAGGAGAAGGTCAAACCAAACAAACTTTTTTTTTTTTTGTAAAATATGGATGAAACAGTAAGCTCTCTAGTAAAATTATACAATTTATTTGTGACATATTTTTCTGCAGTATAGTTAGTGTTGTTTGAGTCTGACCTTTTTCACAGAAGAGAATGAGTTCTAGCAATAAGGGAAGAAAGTGGAATGCAGTGCTGATTTGAGTCAGTTGAGAAGCTCCTCATTAAGTTACATAATACTGCTCTCAAAACTCATCCAATAGCAGCTTCTCAATTCAACAGTTTCTTTTCAGCCCAGTTTATTGTCATTTCCCTTTTACCCAGTTTCTTAATCACCTTGTAGCAGCTCTACTACTAAATTCCTGTGCAGTGTTGCTTGTAGACTGCTGCTGAAGTCTGTGTACTGTTCATAGAGTTTGAATGTAAATCAGAGTGATTGTAGTAAAGAAACTAATTCCTATTGCTAACAGATCTCTTCTGTACCTGATTATATCAGCTTTTGGGAAATACTAAACTCCTTCAACTTCTGTCAGCATCAACCTGCAGGAGAAAATCAGTGGCATATATATGGCATAAATAAATTTTTAGGGGTATGTTGATCCTTAAGATTATTACCAGAGAACTTTTCCAGCTGCTGAGAAAGGTTGAGAGAGTGTTTTAAATGAGAGTGTATATTTGATATATATGTGCTTCTTGGGTTTCATGGAAGGGTAGTTAGGTCATGTTATTATCTTATGAAACGTATACTGAGATGATACATCTATGAGACAGCACACTATGAAAATACTTGCTATTCCTTACTTGTGAATTAATCTTATCAGACCTCTGAAAAACAGTAGAATAGTAATCATGGACCTTGTCCCATTAGTTGTTGTGTTATTCCATTGTTTTCAGTCTTGCAGCACGTTATCAAAGTGCTTCAAGGAAATGGTTGATGGAGTGCTGCCATCTCTTGGCTGTGCAAATCGCCTGTTGCAAAATGTCACGATTTTTTCTTAAAATGGAAATGCCCTCCCTAAACAGCTTTTCCGTGTTTATATAAAGGGTGATACTCAACATATCTGCAGACATTTTGCATTTAATTTGTCCAGGAAGGTTATTAGTGATATTTGAGAGACATTGAGCTGTCCTTCCTATTAAAGATGGAGAGGCTGGGAGCTACTGAGAAAGTGTGAAGAGCACTGCAATGCTGCTCACACAGCTGGGTGTGTGCTCCTCGTTCTGGAGCTGGCAGTGACAAGGAGGCCATGCGTGCAGCCTTGTAGCCCAACATAGATAGTGCTGCCATTGCTAGTCACAGCCCACAGCCCTTGTGCTGAGCTAATGACAGTCTTGGGACTTGTGCAACTGTGCTGGAACTGGAGTTTTGGATTGGTTTGTTATACAGTAGCTGTGTTATCTAACAATCAGTTCTCTGTTACAGGGAATGTTTAAACTTTTGCTTAGCTTTGTACTATTGCTTGCTAATGCTTACAGGTACATAAATGTCTGTAACCAATAGATAGTAATGACAAGTAGTGTTTAGCATAGTGTGAATTCTCTAAGAGCCCATAATAAAACAGGAGGAAATACAGGCAGGGGATGGAGTGGGGCCATGGGAGTGTAGGTGATACCATAGGCACCAGCCTATGGGCAGTGACCAGTCATCAGGTGATCCAGCTTAACGCCTTCCTCAAACACTAATGCGCCTTTCCAAAATGTCAACAGTGATGAGAAGTTAGTCAGAATTTGATTCCCTGTAGAGCTACTAGTAACTCCAAATGCTCCAGTGCCTCACTCCAGGCATTTCAACATGCAGCTATTCACCCACTGGCAGCTGCTGGCTTCTCTGAGCCTGACTCAGCCTCACAAAGCTGCAGAGCTCTTTTTGATGGTACATTTGTCATGCAAGTTTCCTTGTGAGAACAGAGTGGTAGATAAACATAATGTTGTGTGTTGATTAAATGATACAGCCTGAGTTTTAGCAGCATGAATCCAATGGAGGGAAGTTATACAGCCTCTATGAATGCCAGTTCCATATACACTGTATTATGAATTATCCTACTGGTTATTATCTTCTACAGTGCAAATTGAAGCTGTCTATTTATCCGTTCACTAAACACCCAGAAAAATCCAGTAATTAGTAACACTATTCCTTCAGTTAATGATAGGCATCTTTAAACACTGAAGTTTGAGTTATTTCCTTCCATCTGTACATCTTCAGATCATACCAGAGAAATGTTGAATACATTTTCGTTAGTCCTTTGGTAGTTCATACATCCTGCTTGGTAGGCTACTATCTGTCCACTTGTCATTGGCATCGTTGAGTTCTCCACTGTTTCAGTTGTATTCAGATACAGCAATTAGATTCTACATCTCTCAAGCCTTTGGAAGCTTTCAGTGATAGCCTGAAAAATGTTCATCTCTGAGATCCACCCACTAAAACTTTCTTGTCACATCTAGTGCTTTCAGTGATGATTTCTTTTGGAACAGTTCTAGTTTTGGAAAGGTGTGAAATGTCAGTTTGATTAATGTGGCTATGTGCAAGTCAACAGTGTTTGTATGAATACGTGTTACTTCTAAATTATAAACATGACTGTCATACTGTTATAGGGATGAATGGTGGAGAATTTACCTCCAACACTCCATTTGGGGAATATGGTGTCTCTAATTAGTAAGAAAATAGCATGGCTGCTGTATCCTAGAGACAAGGTATGTGCATGGGCCTAGTCAGAAGAAACAAAGAAAAATACTTTCTTAATTAACCTTTAGTTTATTTTTCTTAGTTCATCTTTCTTTACTCAATTGTTTATAGAAGGTGACAGCAGTGGCAGGAGAGGAAATAATTAAATGAGATTTTTGTTAATCCTTGTGCTCTGTCTGAAACGCTGCTGCAGCCTACAAAACACCCTGACAATTTGCATACTCTGCTCTTTGAGCATTTGCAGATCTCCCATGTTGCTCCTTCAGAGATAAATAGTCTCGCTAATCGGTTGATTCAGTTTCAGATAACATCGTCCTTACCAAACACCTTGTTAAGTGGGTGAGAATGAATTAAAGATTGCAAAACTATTTTTGTGTGTGCGTGTGAGAGAGAGAGGGGAACTCGCATTCATGGAGAATCTCGAAGCATTTTCATCAGACTTAAAATTCAAAATGACTCTGGTGCTCTTGAAACTACTGCCCAAGGACACATTTTGTAAAACTTTGAAAAAACGGTTTGTTCTTACCAGAGCTGTAACCTCAATATGAGAGGAGTCATAGTTGTACATAAAAATCTTTTTTCCTTCCTGTCCACTTCAGCAACACCGCAGGAAAACAAGATGCAAACCAAACAAACAACAGTAAAAGAAAACAACCTTCAGCAGTTGAAAGAACGTGAAAGGTTGGAAGGGACTTAGAAATTCTTATCAGCTACAGCGGTCAGGAGACTGTTTCTGCATTGTTGCTCTTCTGTATAACCAATTGGGATAGGACGTTGGTAGAAAACTAAGGTGTTATCTTCATTCCTCCCTTTGGAAATCCTTTAAGCCCAAGTTCCCTTCCAAAATGAGAAACGTTTCCTGCTTTGCCATTGTCAAACACAGTGAAACTCTGGGTATCAGAATTTTGCATTCTTTTTTGAGTATTGTTTCTGACCAAGAAGCATTTTGGAGGTAGGACAGACATGTCTGCCATATGTTAGTACTCTGAAACATCACAATGCTGGGCAGAAATGAGATTCTCTTCTGCAAGTAATAACAGGTGAAGTGTTATATGCAGTAACTTGCTGTGACTGAGCTAAAAGTTGGTAGAAATCAGGGAGCAGTTTTTGTCACTTTAGGGCTCGTTTTGTATGCACTGAAGTTCATGAGTTGTATGTTAATTTTGAAGGGTATCTTGCAGTACTTACAGGATAACAAGACAAGTATCTGCAATGCTGACTACATGACCTCTCAGGAAGTGTTATTTACCCAATTCCACTCTGACAACTGAGTTGCAGTTCTTATGCCTACTTTGCTGTCTTAACTGCAGTTAATGTGCTCCTGAAGAGCATATTGTTTCTTCTTAAGCTGTCCACCTCTATATGAGGATTGTTCTTGTGCTCCCTTGACCTGCATGACACATGCAACTTGGAAAATGCCTTACCGTAAAAATATGTTTACTAGTTTAACCAAGGATGCTGACAAATTATCCTTGTTTTCACTTCAGAAATAAAACTCTCTGCTTATGATTCTTCTTTTTGCTGGTCATATTTTTTTTTGTAAGTCACGGGCCTTTTGAGATCACTGCACATGAGTAGGTAACTGATATTATGATTAGAAGAACAAAAAATAACTTCTTGGACGTGACAGTGATGCTGTGTGCATGTTCAGAGCATTGCTGGTAAGGATATGCTTCCTTCTCTAAGCCCTGAAGTTTTGGAGGGTCACAATGAGAGGACAAATGAGCCCATGTCCCTTCAAGAAAGTAGTCGTGAGCTGCAAAGTCTGCTGTTTATTGGGAAATCGCTGCTTTGTTTTTTGTATTTGTGCTAGTAATGAACCCTGTCAGTACTCATCCACAGATGTAACTTTAAGTGCAACTGTCTTTGATCGATCACACTGCAAGGAGGCTGCTTGTAATTCCCTGTTTGTTCCAGTTTACATACTAGACCATCTCTTGGTCACATTATTTTTATTTTGGAGGGAGTATATAAGAGACAATCTCGTATTTATAGAAATGATTTTATCTCCAGCCTCTCAAGACAAATTTTATTTATTCAGTATTTATACTTTATTCAAATGAAAGTGATATATATATTTTACACATTCGACCTTGTATCAGATAGCAATCCTTTCCCTGCTATGCAAGTCTGGTATGTTTTCAATCACCTCTTCTTTACTGATGTAGACACTGGCAGCAAGTTTTACAAGCTTTTGTTTTATTTTCTACTCCTCTTATATGTTCATACTCAAAATCATTTCAAACAGATAGTTCAAACTATGAACTATCTTTATTCTGATCCATATGACAGTGAAATTATACAAACAGTATTTACTGCTCTGAAAAGCTTGAATAGCATCCAGTGGAGGATCAGCTTCTCTGGTAATAATTCCTGAAGAGAAATGGATTACCCTTTTCATAGCTTAAGAAAAAAACTTAATACTGATTGAGAAATTCAGTCTTTTTTTTTTTTTTTAACATATTCAGTCGAAGAAAATAAAGGCACATATAGGTCATTTTTAAGAAAAAAAATATAAATAATATGAATATTTCTGGTTAGTTTGATTTTTGTGATATATTGAAACATTCAAACTTCAACATCGCTTGGCTACATTTTTTTTTGCTGCAGAGATTGATGTGTTACACGTTCTCAGTGTTCTATAACACAATACATCAACTTATCAAGCTGTTCTAGAGGAACAAACTGTGGCATAAAATTAAAGCACCACAGAGACAGTACTGAAATTTTTGCCATGTGTGCTACATCTTCAAGTTCTGGAAGTAAGCTGAGGAAATCTCTGTTTTTATACTACATTTAAGAAAAGAAGAGTATTATTTACAAAGCAATGCGCTGTATTTATTCCAACATTGTTCTTTGCAAGTCTGTACTTATGAAATAGAGTGAGTCTTAGGCTGTGGATCACGTAGGCTGGAACATGATCATGTGGCTGGTAGGCTTTTGGGAAGGCAGGCTGCTATCTTCCTACCCTTTTCAACAAAGGTTATGTAAAACAAGTAACAGTAATCAGAAAGCAACATCTGAAGTCTTCTTTCTCATTTCCCAGAGAATATAAATACATTTTACACAAGAAGGGAGAAAATAAAACCCTGAACTAAATTGTGAAATATGACATGAAGGTAGTAAATTTTATTAGCAATTGAATTTTTAAACTTTAATAGTAGAAATTTCTAAATGTGCATGTCTGCGTTACCAGCCCAGTGCAAACACTCCTATAGCACAAGTTACTTCCTGGCATAACACAGAGCTTTGCCTAGGAGCAAATGCAAAAAAAAAAAGTGTTTATGGTGAGTCTTAAGGCAGACAAACCATGAAGGATCCAGCCTGGCTTTGTGGAATGATCTGTTGATGAACGGAGAAACCAATGTTAGGTCTGTTTTTTCTTATGTCACTTGCACCATGGGGGAGATGAAAATAAACACCCAGAAGTCGAACAGTGATGGCTGCCACAGCCTACTTTTTAAAAAAGCTTGTCAGCTCTTCGTGCCTGAATAATAATCCAAGCAGAATGAATGGGTACACAGGTTCTAAAGCAATGTAACACCCACTTGAAATTTTAAAGCTCCTTTTTTTACAGTGCTGTAAATAATGAGAATTTAACCAGGATCTCCTGACAGTATGGTGCACAACTGTACACCTACAAGTGAAAAGCATTCACTTACACATTCTTGAGAAGAAAATCTGCTGGATACTTTGCAGGTACCCATTTTTTTCTTGACTTGTGAAAAGCAGACACAAATATTTTGAAGAGCAATGAAATTATGCCTTCACAATGAAGCGGCTTACGTGTTCCTTTAATTTGAGAAGCTTGTAGAACAGAGTCATGAAGAAATTATAAGTACTGTACATTTAAATATAATTTAACTAAAAAACAATTCTCCTTATGCAGCTCATTGAGAGACAACAACAAAGTGACTAGCAGACCTTCCAAGTAAAAGTGAATAGCAGTGAGTCAGTTGGAGCTTCCATCCTTGCAGAAACTAGTGGTACTTGTTGGACTGTTGAATATTACAAAGAAGTTAAATTATGGCTTATTGCAAAAGCTAAGAGGGTGAAGTATTATCAAGAAAAATCACTCATTTGGTTGCAGAAACTTTCTTGCCTAGGGGTTTTTAAGAGTCTGGATTGAGGACAGTGTCACCAGAGCACATATGTTCTTTCTGTGGTAGAATTTAGGATATTTATTTATTTATTCAAGCTAAAAGGCTAACAACGTAATTCACCTTTCATGGGGTGAGCAGGGTGACATGCATTGGTTTTCAACTATAATTGATCAACTATAATTTTTATGTAAGGACTATATAAAAAGATGTGATGTCTATTGATAAAGTGATTCATAACATTGTAAGCTAGTAGATTGAAAACATAATTAGGCTATCTTGTAATTATGACTTTCAGCATGAGCTATTGCTTTGTGTTTTCATGATTGAGAGACAAAAAAGGCTGTTTTCACAGCATGATCCAGAACCCCTTCAGATGTGCTCTGTGCTGTGACCCATGGCTGGGTAACTGATCCATGTTGTACGTTGTATCGTCATATAACAAGAGCACACATTAACACTTGGCTCAGCTAAAACTGAATTCCCTAAAAGGTACCATACAGAGTCATCCAGGTGATGTCAGTGTGCCGTGACATCACTTGTCACCTCTGCTCTGGTCCAGGCATGGTACCAAGCAGATTCTGTGAGCTGCTCCCTTAAAAGCACTGGTAGTTTTGCACTCCTGTTTAGGATTAGGGAGCAGAGGCTGATGCTGTGAACATATGCAGTTATAGCAAAAATGCTAAGTCACAGCCTGAAGGAGTGATTGAGCACCTGGTGGGAAGGCAGGGCCAACCCAAGGGAGCTCAGGTGTATGCAATGTACCTGAGTGACCATAAGAGCAGGAGCCAGGATCTACCCCTTCCAAGACCTCACTAAAAGGGAGGCAGTGGAGGTAAGGGGATCTTGCTGAAGATCCTGTGTACACAAGGCCTTCCATAGGTAAGCAGATTCTTTCCTTTCTGAGCCCTTGGCTGTTACCTTTGAGCAAGTTCTTATTTGCTGTAGCTTAGGACTTTGCTACTCTGCTATCATTACTGCACTTTCTATCACCTTACAGCGGTAAAGAAAGGGAAAACGTAGGATTGCAGCTTTGGTTTGGAGAGAGCGGGAAGATATAATCAGGGTCTTGAATTGGGAGAACTGAGACTGTGCTCAGACTTGTGTGTACTTCTGGGAGGGAAATATACATCTCTATACATATCAGACCATATGCCCCATGCATAATAAGCTTCATGCTTCTGAGAAGTGGCAAATGTAATGCAGATACAGAATAAATCTGCTGCTTTGCAGTGTCTTTATCAATCTGTATCTTTATACACTGGTTTTTAAATACACTTCAATTATTGTAACTGGGAAAACTTATAAGAGGAAAAAAAAAATTATAAACAGTGGAAAAATGTTTTAGTGCATGTCTGTGATCTCCTCTAATACATTATGGTATGTGACAGTTCTGATGGACCACTGATGGATAACGCAGCACTGGTGCTGAGGTAGAACAGGGTAAACCCTGCCAGGTCTGTCTGGCAGCATACTGCTCTGCTCTGTCACAGCTCTGTCAGGGATTGAGTAAATTCATGCATATCCCTCCTGCTCAGGCCTGGAGAACTGCTAATTGCCTTAAGTAGAAGCTTAGAACAGAGAGAAACACTTAGTCTTCTAACAGGTCTAAATCTTATTTACCGTTCTGCTACAAGCTCTTTAATTTAAAAAAAAAAAAAAAAAAAAAAATCCCTAGTAAGAGATGGCTGTAATCTTCCTGTTCTGAGCCCCAGCCAGATCCCTGGTTAGGTGAAATGCCAGCTCCTAAGACCCTCACAAGGTACTGCTTGTGATGTGAACGCTGCTTGTTGCAGAGACAAGTGGTGGTCAGGAACCATCCTCCGTGCAAATAAGCGCGAAGCACTTCCCTGTCCATTCCGGCGCAGTAACTGCGGGAAGCAATTTGCTCCGTAGCGTGCAGAAGCGGAGCGCGACTATTGCTTGCTTGCTTCCTTCCTGTAGCAAAGAGGCCCCGCGGAACCGCGCGGAGCGAGGGCGGGAGAGCCGGCAGAGGGCAGCGCTGTGAGGGAAAGCGGGCGGGATGCTGCGGGCGGACGGAGCACCGAACGCAAATGCGTTGTGCTGGAGCTGTGAACCCGTGATGGCACGGAGATGTCTGAGCAAAAAGGTCGTGAAAGTCTCTGAAAGTACCGCGTGCTGCCTTTGAACTGTGACCCCCTGTCTGTGTAACTATAACTCTGTGCAGCTAAATAAGCAGAAGGAGGTGAGTAAAATCCTTTTCGAGGGGCAAACAAATTAAAAAAAAAAAAAATCTCTAAACAAGTGACTAGCTTGCAAAAATAACACTTGTTCACGGTGTGCTGTGGTCAAGCATGCTGCTGGTTCAGCAGCAGCTGATAGCTCCCACCTGTGGGCTGCTGGAGGAGGGTTAATCCTTGCCTGGTTCGGTGAGAGCAGCAGGGGGAAGCTGGCTTCGTTACAATTCAGGAAGGTGTCAAAGGGTGACCTTCATGGGAATGCTTGATGATCTCCCTTAGGCTTGTTTTGTGTGATGCTTACTGAATTGAGTAACACTCTGTAGAAGCTACAGCTTTAAAAGGCGATATAAAGTGTGCATGCTGTTGTGGTTTCTGCAATCGTAGGGCTGAAATAAATTCCTGCACAACATTCAGCAAGGATAGAGCAGCTTCTGTATCATTTGTGAAAACGTAGATCCAGATTAGGGTTAGGAGCAGGGCAGTGATATTTAGGATGAATGTGAAGGCTGTAGCTTAATATGAGTGAATGTGGTGTCCTTGCTCTTAAGTGTTACAAGTCTTGGAAGGCTGGAGCATCTGGGAAAAGGACACACTTCCACTTATGCTCTGAAACCATCTTTCCAATCTGGGATCTTCCTTAGAACTTAAATCTGAGGGTGAATTTGGATCCTATGGGTTCCCTAGGTGCCCATACAATCCACTAACTGTCATTCAGATTAAATCACCTCGTGCTTTATACAATTCCTAAAAAGATTTAGCTTCCCAGTAGTTTACATTGTCTTTTCCAAGCACAGGTAAAAATTTTTTTCTTTTTTCTTTTCCTGTTGTCTATCATTAGCTTCTATATATCACTATATTAACTATGAGTATGTGAGTAGATTTTGCTGTGGGTATTTACATCACAAGCTGTTTCATAATGTCTGTTGTATGGAGCTAAAATATGAAGGTACAGTCATAAGATGCTTAAAGTCATTTTGTTTGTTGAGCATCTTCAGTATCAGAATAATTCAGTATCAGTATGTGTGTGGGGTGCTGATAAGATAAACAGCAGTTTTCTGCATTCGTGACTGTAGGGACTCAGCAATGAGACAGCACTTCCTTGGTACTGCACAAGGCAACCCAAAGGCCAGATGGAAAGGCAGGGAGGAGGTCTGCAAACTCCAGGATGACAAGCTATCTTTTCATAATAATCGCCATCTTTTCTAAAAAAGGAAGACTGGGCATCGCTAAATGGCATCAAAAGCTGTATGATATCAAGCTGGGTTTCTTGGCAGTGCTCAGCCTTAGTATTTCAGTGGTGGTGGTTACTGACTGCACCCTGAGAAGTCCGTGTGATGCTTACAGATGAATTTGTGGAAGTGAGTCAAGGTAGCACTTGAAAAATCTTTATTCTAATCATTGAATCTGTATGTAATTAAAAATTGCATGATTAATCTTTGATAAAGTCATAGCAGTGTAACTTGTACTACTTTTTATTTAGAGAACAAGGAGGTTTCCTCTTCCAGACTACAGAGTAAGGATTTGTTATGATCTATTTCCACTATGCTGGTACTCTTTGCTGATTCTGGCCAGTTTTGCCTATTCAGTTTGAAGATCTTATGCCACTTCTCACAGGGATTAGTCTATTTTCTGTAAAAGGATGGAGATTTACCAGATTTGTTTGCCCAATTTAGATGGTAGATACAGGTAGCTTGGTTTAATGAAGGGGCCTTCTTCAGAAGCCTTTGAGAAGAACGTGTTCTGAACAGGGAGTTCCTATTAGTAATGAATGGGAGAATGCCATATTTACATAAATCCATGTGGTGAAAATCAGTTTCTTTGCATGGGGACAAAGCAATTGTAAAGGTTATGATAAATTAGTCTCATTGTAGACCTTTGTGCAGGTGGGAAGACTGTTCTGACAAGTGAGTTTCATGAGAAGTGAACGAAGCATGACTTGAGTCACATACTGCCTTGTCCACTTGCCTGTGTAGGTGTGTGTCTGCTGAGTCATAAGGGCTGGAAAGCTATCTTGCCTCCTCAAGAGCGACAAGCCTTACCTATCACCCAGCAAATTTATAAGTAGGTTGCCTACTCTAACTCTGATACACCTGTTCTAACTGCTCCATAATGAGCAGTAACGTTTTTGGGACAAGTCCTCTGACAGTGGCATGCCAAGCAGTGTGTGCTCTGCATTCACCCTGGCTGGCTGGCGCTGCTGAGCTTGTCACCTAATGGCATGCAGCATGACACAGATCCCTCCCATCTGTCATTTCTGTTTTGTGACCATCCATTGTTCCAGTGGGCTGGGGAAGCAAAACCACAGGTATCTCTCCATCAGGTTCTCTCTTTGTAGGCTGGGGAGCTGAAATATCCCTTTTGTTCTCAGGAAACCTGCTTGCATTTGGGAGTAGGAGGATATTACAGAGAAATCAAGCAGCCTCTGCTTTTGTTTGCCTGTAGTGCTAGTGCTGGCAAAATAAAGTCATTTGCTTAGGAAGAATCATGGACTCACTGCTAAGATCAAACTCAGGAAAACATACCTGCTTTTGAAGCACTTTCCACTCAGTGGAACTGAGAAAATAGCCAGGAACCAACTGAAGTTCAATTTGACAAAAAAAAAAAAAAAGGGGGGGGGGGAAATACCTTTTATTTCATCATTATTTTAAATGATGAACAGCAGCACAGCACTGAAGGTACATAAGTAATTCAGTGATTCCCATCTAGGAACACAGTGACTTGACATAGAAATGAAGACTAGTTTGATGTGATTCCAGTGCAGGCAGGTAATTCCAAGCAGCTGGTGTGCATTATCTAAAATGTCATTAAAATCATCAGCTTTAAAGGTACTAGAGACCTAAGTTTTCAAGTGTCCCTGGATGACTTGAATATAATGTTATGGATCTGAAATGAAAACTTCCTCTAATGGATTTAAACCTATTGCACAGTATTTGATGAGTTGAAGACAAGAGTTTTCAGTATTTTGACAGAGAATGTGAGTGCTTTCAGGCTTAGAGGTACGCATTAATAGTAAAACTGAATGAATATCTTCCTTTTGCTTTTCTGTAACTTATATAAAAGAAATTCTGCAATTGTTTTGTCTTCAACCCTTATTTTGGATTTCCTGGGTAAGGAGCATAATCATAATTCCTAAGATTTTTTTTCTGTTAAGAGGTTTTATCTGTAATTAACTGCAACTATGGATTCTTAGTACTAAAAGAAAGAAATAAAGATGGAGATTAACTGGAAAAAATATTTGAAAAAATGAGTTACGTGACAATGTGATTTATTTCAAACACTAAACAGATTTGTTAAGGGGGTATTTTTGTCGTCTCATGTTTGCAATAAAACAACAAATGCACTAAGAGCTACCTCCTGCCATCTCTTGAAAGAAAAGGGAATAGTGCCCAACAGAGTGTGTTTCAACTGCTAACCAGCAGATCTGTCTGTCTTACGTAACTTGATCTTAAACAGCATCATTATTGAAATAAAGTTTAATATCTGATCTGATTTTTGAACTGGTAGTGAAATATGCACAAGAGCAAACAATCCACGCTGTGCTATTTATTAAGCTAATTTAATGGCTATGTCTGTGTGTTAAAATGTGTGGTGCTGATGAAAAGAGTACATGGGCAGCTGGAAAGACAAAGTAGTAGTTTAGAAGTTGTACTATTTGTTCCTGCTCATTACCTCTAGACACGTGTTGTTAGGATGCCTGTTGTTGAGAAGCTGATATAAGAAACTGCAAGTGATGCTTTTTTGGCAATGCATTTGTTATGTTCTACACACAAATTTTGGAAAGGTTTCCAATTTTGTCTTGTGTGCTTGCTGAAAGTATTGGTACCTTCTCACAGTGTAAGTCAAAGATTTGAGGTAGTTACTTGAGTCCAAATTGTTCTGTGTTGGTTTCTAAAATACAGATATTGTGAAAACATTTGTTGAAGTCTTAATCTTTTATTTAATCCAGAGCATTTCATGTGAAAAGCAGAGCCCAAGGATCCTGAACCACAGTGGATAGTGTCAGCAGTCAACTTAAAATCTGATTCTGATGCTGTGGTTCTTTATGAATCAAGATGCCTGTGTGTAGAAACTTGCTAGTTCATGTTCCTTTCTGACCAGTCAGCAATTTCGATATCAAGTCCTCTGATTTGGCATTTGGCTTTACTTTTAGTTTTCACAGGACAGGTTGCTTTCTGATGTAGAAAAGAGCTTGATGCCATGAGCTGTGTGAGAAGATATTACTTCCTCTGGTTGAAGTGTGGACCTCCTGCATGTAGATTATTCTCAAGAAGAGAAGCTTTATGTTCACAGGCATCTCCTCAAAATGCCTGCAGTAACATGAAACAGTCACAGATGTGAGCTATGACTAAGCTACTCTATCCTAGACTTCACCTGCATTTGGCTCCTGGGTAATATTGTAAGATATTTTTCCCTGTGTTTTATTTATTGTAGCAGGAGCAATTTTCCTACAACAGGTGTATTTTCCCTTTAATGAGAAAGCTCCAGCCAAAGACCTTTGTGCTGCTCCAGTGTTAAATATTGACTCCTCATCTCACTGCTTGGAGACAGATGTGAGGAAGGCCATGCCAATGATGATGCATAAAGATGTTCAGAGGCAGCTACCCAAGGCCTCAAGCTCTTATGAGAGAGAGCTTAGGAGGAATTCAGCAGTAACGTGAAAAACAGGTACAAGATGTCTCAAGTTAAATAGAAAAACTGAAGTGAATACATGACTGGCTGAAAACTGTGGTTGTAAGTAACTTGCCCAAAGTCATGTAAGGATTGTGCAGCTAGGGACAGAATCTTGCCTGGCTTTTGGAAGAGGTGAAAGTTGCTTACAAAGCCAAATCTAGCCTTTTGAAATCGGATCTTGCTGGAGAGCCACAGTTCTTAGGAACACTTACTGAAGGAATTATGTGCAAAAAATAATTGTGTTTTTCTCAATTATTCCCTGGGTCTGGTGGCTGTATTTTAAAAAGTTCTCAGGGTCTTCCCATCCATGAATCAGTTATGAAAAGGTGTAAAGATTTTTCCTTCTGTAATTTTTCAGAAGAAAGGCTGTTTTTTAAATAAAGGGCAGTCTGTGTCAACTTATGATGGCTTTAATTAATCTGTGACTAAAATAAATAAAAAAACAAAGCAGAAGGTGTCGATAATCACTAGAAAAAAATACTCTGTGCACTTAAAGGGATTTTTGAATTGCCCAGTGCTCTTGCATGTCAAGGATGGAAAAGGGTTAAGAGATACTGAGAAGGTCTTGGAGACTAACAGCAGAGAAATACCACTAGTGCTTAACAAACATTGGAAGAAATATTGTTTTCTCAAGGATGTGCTGTGCTATGCCCAGGCCATTAGTACTTCTGTTATTGTATGCCTAAACTCTAGAGAGGCTGAGCTTCTTTAAATGTGATGCATTTGAAATATTTGTTTTCAGTGTATTTAATATAACATCTTACTACTTCTGGCTTAGGGGAAAAAAAACCACTTCATCAGGTGAGTAGGTCCTAATGTGGAGTAGTCAGCCAGAGCTGGCAGGCAGCAGAGCACCTCTATGGCACGTTCAGTGTGCCATGCACGTTAACAGTGCTTAGCACCAACAGCAAACAGTGCTTAAGTCTAAAATTCATGTGTTTTTCTACTGATTAAAGATGCACATACAGGCAGGCATGCAAGTTTATACAGGTAAACTATTGCATTCCAGCACTGCAGTTGCAATTACAGGATCTTACTGCATATTGCTTTTCAGTGGTGTAGAAATGCCCAAATATGAAACTGCTCCCTGCACAAGGGCATTGCTCTCATACTGTGTTCATTTCTAAACTGACAGATCAGCACATGAAATGCACAGGCATGATGAGTGATAGAGAGCAAGAGAAAATTTCTCAATATTTTTGTGTTGAAGGTGGATGAACTTCTTGTCTTTCTCTTGTTCTTCTCAAAACATTCTGACATAAAGACTAGGTCGTTTGCACACAGGAGCACGAATGCCATTATTGTGTTGATTGAGGTAAAGGGCAGAAGGGTTGGTCATAGGGACGCAGAGGAGAAGAAGAATCCCTTATTACAAAATCAAGGCTTAAACCAGTTTAAATGAAAGAAACCTTATGCTATCCAGGGAGGGAGGGGCTCTCACAAATTCTGAGAAGGAACATTGAACTTGGTACTAAAGAGTAGCATGTGGGAAAATCATGATGGGAGAGAATAAATCAGAGCAACAGAGAGAAGCGCCCCAGAGAAAACCTAGCTAGAGCAGAAGAGAGACATGAAAAGCAAATTGACTGCTTTGTTTCACACTTAGCAAAGCCTGAGTGTGTGTAGCAGCATCTGTGTCAGACTTGAAGTTTTGAAGAAACAACAACCTTAAGTCACACAGGTCAGAAGCCATCAGAGAGCAGCTTCAACCCTCCTGCACTGACACATCTTTGGTTTTATCTGGACTGCTGCAGCTGCTTCTTCTGTGGCCTTTTTAGGACCCCTCGTGGTCTATATCAAAGAGTTCCTTTTTATATTTTCTTTCTCACACCCCTGTTGCTACATGTTCCACTGGTCCTGATTGTACCCTTTGCATCTGTTCAGATCTAATGCACTCCTCTCGTTCTACCTGTTAAGCTTTTACTGATCCCTCTATCTCCAGTTCTCTTACACTTCTATTTTTTTTCATTTCTTTTCTATGAGCTGCACTGGTAGTGTTCTGTCCTTCTCTTTGCACTGGCTGTGTGCTAATCTTAATGATCCTTCTCTTCAGTCTATTGTGTTTTGGGTGCTCCTTGATAAAGCTTTACCTCCCTTTGCAGTTGTGAAATTTGAAGTAAAATACCAATGGCATTGCTGACTTCCTTTGTGGGTTATTTGGAGACCTACTGGTGAAAGCTACGTGTGAAAGGTAAATATAATTGCAACTTCAATCAATAAATATGAAGAATAGGGTCAGCCATGCATATCTCAGAGCTTTATTGCAAGATACTCGATGTTCCTCTGTCCAACATGGATAGGTTTGTGCATGCTGCGTATCAAGTGCAGACAGCAACATAAGCTTTAGCTCAAATTTATTGAGAATGACCGTGTATACATAATTTCAGGGTTGTATCATAGGCCTCAAAATCTGCTGTCATTCTGAGGAGAGATTGTAAACTGCATCTGTGGCTGCCTTTCTGCCTGGGGTGTAAGCACAGATGAGGTAGGAAGGGCTGCTGCAGGAACTTCTGTTGCTGGTCTGATAAATTCACAGAAGTTCATTGTTAAGTGCCTGATATACTTTCTATGCTTGCTAACTAAAAAATATGCTCATGGCTTTTCTTGAAATTTTCCCTCAAGAATCATTTATCTCTATGTTGGGAATAACCATGAGAAGGTGAAGTTCAAAGCTGCTGTTTCTAAAAACAGAGCCTTAGAAAGGAAATGCCATATCAGTTTTGACTCTGGCAACTCATCAACGCTTCCAGATCTCTTTTAACTTATTCTTTTGTGAAACAAACAATTCATGTGAGAACAGAACTGCATACATTTATCCTTCATCTAAAAATGAAGACTTCATTGAGACTATTTTTAGTGGGTTTTGGTTTTACATATATTATGACATTAGGAAGTATTACTTTTCAGAAAGGGTGGTCAGGCACTGGAATGGACTGCCCAGGGAGGTGGTGGAGTCACCGAGCCTGGGGGTGTTCAAGGAAAGGTTGGATGTTGTGCTGAAGGACATGGTTTAGTGGGAGCTATTGGGAATAGGTGAACGGTTGGACTGGATGATCTTGAAGGTCTTTTCCAACCTTGGTGATTCTATGATTCTATGAATTGTAAGCTTTTTTACCTACTGGAGACTTTGTAAATGTTACCCTTTAAAGCTGTTATTACCAATTGCCCAGTATCATGGAGGTATAATATGGCGTTTCATCACACTGAAGTATAAGATGTTCTGAAAAATACATGAAGTACTTGTGTGAAAACTTATGTTCTTGTAAACAGTGACTAAATTTTTCCGAAGGTCCTTTCCAGAAACAGATACTGCTCTTTATTGTGTGATCAGCGGGAGTGTGTCAATCAGCTGTATGTCACTGATGCAATGGTGTATGTTTTTCTTTGCTTTTTGCTTCTTTGGGTAAGTTTTTTTTTCATTGAATATTGGCTTGTTTTTGCAAGAAACTATTGTTTTCAAAGCTTTTAGGGATTTTTGTCAAAACTGATCAGCTGTGGTCCTGATGTCTCCCTTTATGTGGAACTGCTCATTCTCTCATTTTGTAAGAAGTCTGCTGGTAGGAGTTGTCTAGAGCTTAAAATTCTGCTGAATGTCACGCTTACTGGAACAACTCAGTATGCTGAGACTGTCTCATTTCATTAGACATTATTTCATCTTTTTCAATTTTTTAAATGACAGTAGCCTGGTGCATAGATCTTTAAAAGGTCTGCAGAAACCAGAAGATGAAATGTAGAGTGATTCATCTGAGCACTGATTCAGTCCAAAAACTGAACAATAGATTTCATAACTGTCAATGCTGAGTGGAGTTCCTTGTCTGTTTGTACACCCCAAGCCTTCAGTCACCCATGGAAGAAGCTGATTTCTTCTTCTGAACAAGGATATTTTGTTTGCAGCACCATAGGCGAGTATCTAAAAGTATATCTATGCTAGGAAACAAAGAACTTCATGCTAATTGATTTTTTTTTTTTTGACTCACATTTACCATTCCAGTGTAGCCATAATACTGAAATAATATTTCTGGACATTTTTAGTTCTTCCAGGAAGTGTTTAGGAAGAGGAGAGCTTGAATAGCTGCTGGCTTGGTATGCAGATGTGTGGTTTTTCCTGGGCTGGATTTGCAGGGTTCTCATAAACATGAGACTCTCTGCTAAGATAGAGGTGATGTTTAGGCTGCATTCTGCTGAAGTGTTCCTGAGCTTGATGAAGAAGTAAGCAGTGTAGTTGATGTGCAAATTTGAGTTGGCAAGGAGACTGCAGTTATTTGAAAAGGCAGGCGCTGGAAAAATGGCACCACTTTCTTATGGTAGTTACTAGGCTGCTGCATACAATCTGCAGTCTTTTGTTCCTCTGTCCACAATTTCTCTTGAGGAGGTATCATAGAGTTTTTCACTCTCTTTTTGGGATGGTAGGCAAGTTGTTCTTAATCTCAGACTGTCTCTGAAAGCAACAACAATGCAGTTTCTTTAAGGCATAGTGCTCACTTCACATATCATCTTGGCAATGAGTGATGATACATGTAACCTGCTGTACTCTTTTCCTTTAGTCTTGCCACTTCCTGAACCTAAGAAACAGCTTCTTTGGAAACTTTCCTTGAATCTCCCTTCTGTCAGCAAGCTCACCTCCATCCCTTGCTCCTATGAGATGGCCCTCTTAGCTTGCTGCTCTCTGCCTTCGTACTGCTGTCTTGCACGAAGCAAGCTGGGAAAGCGGAAATGGTTTCCTTGGTTGCTACTCATTTCCATACCAACATCTAAGCACGCATGGTTGCCTACTCTGCTGCATTCTTTTTTACTCTTTCTATTGCTACGCTGAGGTTACACAGCAGATCGTAGTATTCTGACACAGTTGGTTATTTACCTCCTAAAATTGTACCTCTAAATAGTGACTATGTGAACTATTCACCCTAGTCATGCCTTATATAGGACAGACTGGTCTGAGGTAGCTTTGTGGCCAGGTGTGATACCTGTGAGTGTTACATGTCAGTAAGTGATCAGCTGGGGATTGCTTGCTAGCTACTATCTGTAAATACCATTTTACTCTGTAATCATTTACTTCTGCAAACAATCGTTTTATTAACGGTGGAGTCATGTACCCAGATGATGGAATTTTCTGACTTTCTGTGCTGAATTACATATTGGGAAATGGAGAAAACTTGCTCCAAAGGAGATAAGGAAAATCATCATCTGAATTGATACCATCTTAGTCTAAGGATGGTAACTGCATAGGCAGAGGTCTCTAGATTCATTTCTTATATATCCAGTGGAGTTAATCTAAGAATAATATTCTTTTGGATCAGTGTGGTGTTAGTGGTAGAAAATCACTAGGAAAGAAGAGAATTCTTTTTATTAGTAGCAGGGCTGAGCAGAGAAGTACCTGAGCAGGAGAGATAGAAATGTCTGTTTGTGCTTGATAAGAAGTAAATCACTGTATTTGAAACATTTTCCATGCAATAAGTTACTATTGTTTTCTTTAAGGTATTTCTTGGATGTGTTGGCTCCAGTCCTACTATGCTATATGCTGTCCAAATATAAAGAAGAGTAAAAGCCAGCCTCAAACAGTTGAAAATCTAAGTGAAAGGCAAACATAAAGATAAAGCAAATAGAGAAAGGGAAGAGGGGAAGATGTAGGGAGTACAAATGGTCTGTATGAATGAATCTCAGCTTCGTGTATACTAACTAAAAGGAATGTAGTGATCATGCTGGTATGGAATTTTATAAGACATTTACACAAGATTGTTATCAAAGAATGGATCAAAATAGTTCCTGTAAAGGAAAATGCTATCTTTGCATCCCATTTGATTTTTTTTTCTTTACTTGAACAGAGGAAATCTTGTAAATCCAATAGTAAATTGTTGCATTGCCTACAACAGTAAATGCAGTTTATGAGGATAAAGGCACTATACAAAAAAAATCATGGAAATAGAAGAAAGCTCTCTTGTGAATTAGGAAGATTAAGAAGGTAAGAAATAAGGACTCGAGGAAAAGATAAATCATTTAGTAATGTAAGGATCCATATTTCTGGAAATTATCTGGAAAGGGAATAAATAGGGTTTCTTTTTGTTGGTAAGGTGAAGTTACACAGGGCATGTAAACCATGAGGAGGTGCAAAGAATGCAGAAGGATTGAGCGGTGATAGAGCATTCCGTAATAAATGACAGGTGAGCTTCAGGGTAGACAGCTGACAGTAACTGATTCTGAAGGGACAATTGGAACTAATCATACTACCTGATAGATTCTAAATTAGCTGTAACAACTCTGAGAAAAATACTTGATCATTGCAGGGAACAGCATAGAGAAGGCTGAAGTGCTGTGCAGCCCAGAAAGAAATAGAGATGGTAGATTGTATTAAGACAAAATGAGTATCATTACAGAAATTTATGGTACACTGTTGCCTGTATTGAAGTGTTCAATCTCAGTCATTCCATCTCAAAAGGCTTATGAAATAATGGAAGAAGTCCTAAAGAGAGCGACTAAATTGATGAAGAAATACAAAACAATTCCCAGAGTAGTAAACATGAGGATGTTTAAGATAGTGCTAACGAAATTAATACAGGGCAACATAATAGATGGTTGTGAGGTGAGTCTTTCCCTTTTATCTGCAATAAAACACAGTAGAAGGGATGTTTTGGCTTACTTACATGCACCTAAAAGGCTGCAGACTCAAAAAGAATGATAAAAGCAAACACTCTGAGGATGGCTGAACCAGCCCAATTTTTTCATTCTCAACACTTTGTTGTGGGAAAGATTCCTTGCTGTGATTTTCAGATCTGACCATTCCCCAGCAGCTGCTACTCTTACTGGCTCTGTGCTTTCTGCAGGCTCTGGGCACTCCAAGGGCAGGTGTTCACCCACGAGCTGCTGCAGGCCACTCCAGGAGCTGTTTCAGTTTCCATTTTTCAGGGCCGTTTTTCAGAAGGCTTGCTGCTGACCATGACTGAGAGAGCCCTGAGTGTTCTGCTTGATGCTACACTCTGTACAGATGAACAAACAGCACTGCCCGGCTTTCTAGCATCCTGCAAAGAATGCAAACTCCAGCTCCTTTCTAGCTGTAGGTCCCTGTGTGTTGCATCATGTAGCCTGTCATGAGCGCTTTGGCAAGTTAATTACCTTTCATTGTGCTAAGCACTCTCATTATCTAGCCTCATTATCAGTGCCATCTGTTTAGCTAATACTTTATCTGGACAAGCTGAGGTCTAAGTTGGCTCCAGTATTGTATCATTGACATTTAGAGTACTTTTTAAATGGGCAGGCAGATGATACAATGATCAGGATATCTAGAGCCTGTCACCCACTCCTGTCATTGCTTCAGCTGGGTTGGGGGGGGAGACTCTAAGAGATCCCTCAGCCCGCAGAAGATGGGATTAATAATTCCAAGGTATTCCTGACAAACGCTTGCCTAACTTGTCCTTAGATGCTCCTGGCTGCAAGCTAACCATCTTTGCCAGAGTGGGCAGAAGCAGCAACTTCTGGGGGAACTTCTGTTATGTGAAGTTGTTGTGAATCCTTAGCATTTGGCTAAGTTAAACACAGTTCTCCCAATGTTTCCTCACAGAGTGTTTTCCAAACCTTTGATCACTCTGTTCTCAGCTATTTAGTGCCTCGTATCTTTCTCGATGTTTGATGTATTGAATTCCATACAGCACTCCAGTCTCAGGCTGCAGAGCTACTTTGTGTGTCCAGTGTGTAACATCTTCATTGCACCCTCCAGCACCAGGGCAACTTCATCGGAAAAAAGTACTGTGTTCTGTCTGTAATCCTTCAGCTGCCACATCTTCCTCCTAATTGTTCTGTAATTAGCTGTTACCCATCTTGTATTTGTGCAGCTGACGACTTGTGCATAAATGCAGTATGTTGCACTTGTCTTCACTGAATTGTACCTTATTTGTTTTCACAAATTGTCTACATAAATTTTGAATTTTAATGCTGTCCTCTCCAGTCCTCATGCTTCTTCTTAGCTTGATACTATCTGCGAATTTAATTGCTGTGTGTCTTATTTTATCATTCAGGTAATTCATAAAAACAGCACTGAGCTCAGTTTAGATTCTTTCAGGAGCTTTACTCAATACACTATTTTCTTTTGGCAGTAAACCAAGAGTTTTGCAGAAGTTTCTGTAGTTTTAGAATATCTTCATTGAGATTGTATTCCCTTAACTCACTGTAGTTGTATCAGAAGCATTTCTGAGTCTGATCCAAAAACTAATCCTGACTTAAAGCTAGTTACCTTGTCCTAGTAAGACATTAGGCTCACTTGTAATAACCATGTAGTTTTACAGGTGTTCATACCAAGATATTGAATGAGATGTAACTGGATTCTGTTTCTAAGGCAAGATATTTTCCATTTTATTACTGCTAGCCAGTGATTTTCATGCAGGGTGTTCATGCTTCTCTCTGCTGCCTTTCTATGATTTCCAGCCTATACACACTGGATACTCTGTATTTGTGTATTTAGGTAGTAGAACTGAGCTCTTCTCCTTTTAGTCACTCCTACCAATCCCTGGCACTCATACTCAAAGAAATTAACTCAGCTGTAAAAGAATTGATTTTTGTCTGTTATGTATCTACATTTGTTTAAAATTGCCTATTTCCTTCAGATTTGGCAACTTATAGGCGACCATTAGAGGCAAAGGAGATGATGTGTATACACATTGTAAAGTAAGGGATAACGTGTTTAACAGTGGTGATTAAACATGAGCTGTCAGTGTAATCTGGTTTTCTACAGTTAAATATGCATTGAAAATATTAATATAAATAATAGCTTCTATTATACAGAACAGGCTGCTTTACAGACCCTGCATGAGGCAGGTAGCAAGCAAACAGCAGAGAGCACTCTGCTTAATTCCGGGAGCATTTCTGCAGAAACTCATGCTGTTCCAAAAAAAGAGGGAACTTTCCTCTGACTTCAGCCCAAATAGAAAACAAAACGTTTCAGGTACGGAGCAGCTGGCAAGGTGCAGTTATGGGAGTTTGCTTTTGTCTGTGGGGTTATATGGGTAGAGGAGCTGTGTTATATGTTATATGGGTAGAGTGACTGTGTGCTGGCCCCCAAAGGTAATCTCACAGCCTAAGAAAGCATCTACTCTCTGCAACAGAAGTGTGAATTTCTTATCTTATACTCCTTTGCTCAGAGCCCTGTCTGCAGCACAGAAACGTATGTATGACTTAAAAATCAGCTCTTAATGAAGTTGCTTCAGTAATGCAAGCCCTTTCAAAAAGCATGAGTAAGTCCAACTGTGAATCTCTTTCAGGTGAGTCTGTTTATGTGCTTGTGTGCACTTTTTGTGTTCTTTTTGGTGGCAGTACTCCTAAGATAATAGCTGTTTCTCTCTGTGATGATTCTCATAAGAAGTTAAATGAGAAAAATAGTATTGCCCAATCATCTGTATCATCATCTGTGCATCTCATCATCATTTGTTATGGTGCATATGGTTGGAGTGTGTAATGCCAAGAAATGGAGGAAATACAGATGAGCTGTGGGAAGTGCATCTGAAACATGGGGTCTGCCTAGGAACCCCTGCCCTTCAGAATGATTATATTCATTCTTCTGCGGAATAGAAGTGCTTATGGTGGTGATACAGATGTCTGTGCTGTAACTTGGACCAAGTCCATCCTTTCTCTTCTGAAAGGTCACAAAAGAACTGCTAAATAGCAGCAACTTTCAGCTTTGTGTCAGAAGTACTTTGCCAGTCACTAAGGCAGCACTTCACAAACTTTTAAATTCAACCTGGTACATCAGGAGCAGTGTAATGAGCTCTGGTAGTCGCATGGGACAGACTGTGTGCTTGGATAACACTTAATGCATGCTTTGCCATCCCTGTAACTCTGCAGTCTTGTATAGAGCTATTACACTTAGAAAGGATATGTACCTGGTGAATCACACCTACTAAATCTGATTTACTTGTAGCAAAGCCTGAAACAAACAGCGCAACACATTTTTGTTTTTAAAGATATGCTGCTTCCTTTGCTGTTCTACACACAGGATAATGACAATGAAAATAACAGCAAAGGGTGCCAGAACAGCCTGAGGGGCATGACTTGCTGTAATAGCACCTGACCTCTATCTGTTGTCTGTCCTTCATAAGTTGCTTGTACAGAAGTGGAACCAATTCTCATTATTAAAACCAAAACCAATTCTGTAGTTGCTGAGTGATAGGCAGGGTATGTATTTTTCAAATCTATTCGTTTGCATCTACCACCTTCCTTCTGCTGCTGAAAAAAGGGCAAAAGGAAACATTTATTTGTTTAAAAATGTGTACCTTGCATTTCTCTTCTGATAACCCCCCAAAACAATGTTCCTATACTATTACCTATTACAGTGCATTGTTTGCTAGGGCTATGTTTTCTATCATGGGATTCAAATTGCTTCTTGTGCCATCAGCATTTTCCTTTTTCACATTTCTTTCAGGGCAAAATGGATAATGTATTTCTCTGCAGTAGCAAGAGCGATCAGGGAAAACTTTATTTAGGGTGAAAGGGAAAATAGCAGGGCATGTACACTAAAAGTCTGTTTAGAAGATCAGAAACCGACATATTTGCAAGACAGCAACACACCTGCTTTAAATGAAACTCAAAGATATAGGAACATCGCATGTAATGAGCACTAACCTACCTATTTGCCTTGTAGCTGGAATGCAAAGATTTAATAATAAGGAATTGAAATGAAGGGCAGTATTTATGAAAGTCTATTTATTTTGCAGAGAAGCAGTGCAAAGCAGTGACACTCTTGTAACAGTAAAATTTGAAGCGCCTTTAAAAGTAAACAAGTGTATTTCGATTCAGTGTTATTGCATGGGAGACTGCATAAATAAAAATCCAAACAGCGCTTTCTTAATTCACACATACAGTTACATTTAATGGCAATAGGACTTCCAGCATGAGTAAAACCAGCAGGGTTTGGCCCATAACAATTATTCTTGTTTGCAGTCTGCCTGTTTTCTAAAGGTTAGCACTAAGATTTCATGTACTTTCTTCCATAGCAGTGCCTCTGATTTAAGGAGCTGCTGGCTTCTGCCCTCCAGCTCCTCATTCCCCCTTCAAAGCACTTCTTCAGCTGCGCCAGCATGAGTGTTAGTTGAGCCATTTGGCTAACCAAATGTGGGGAAAAATACGGGCAGCGCTCCATGCCTGATCCACAATGGCAATTTAGAAGCAGAGAAGTGAAGATCTGGGAAATGTAACGAGTGTACCTCATCCAAAGAGAAATGAAAGTGGTCATCGGGGAATATAGATACAGAAGCAGAACCCGTTTTTAAGTGCCAAACCTCTGCTTTAGTATGGTAAATCATGTAGTGATATGTAAAGTGGTCACAGAGAAAGGACTATTAAAGCTGATTACCTAGTTTAAAAAGCAATGCTAACATGTGCATAATCCAGCATCTTCTGAATTTTAGATTGAGGCTGCTTGCGATAGTGTTGCACTTACAGAATTGAGCTATAACGGGAGCTGACAGTTATTTCAGACAACTTGAAGTTTCAAGTTTTCCCCCTTTTCCAGGTAACTAGAAATGATAGGGAGTTATGCCAATGAAGCAACAGGAAAGAAGCAGCATAAATTGCGATGCAATTAGCTTCTTTTACCTTTCTTCCCTGAATAGGCATGTTAATGGATACCATTCATACTGTGTCATTCACAGACAGCGATACAGTGCTCCGTTATGAAATCATTCAGATTGTGCTTAACTGTAAAAATGGGGATACTTTAAGTGCTGCAACTGCTGAGCCCTCTTGCACTTAGACTGTAGGACGTGCTCGATATTTTGCTGGATCAGGGCTAGAATACCGAGCCTTCCTTTGTAGGAATGAATGTAAGCTGATCTGCTGCTTATGAGAAGGTATAATGGAAATTTCATTTTTCCTTTCTTTTGAAGTTCTGTTAGCAGTGTATTCTTCCTGGCCCCTGCAGGAATGTATCTAGATAATGTTTCATTATTACTGCAGCAAATGAGCTGTAAAGTAAATGAACTAATTAGTCTTTGAATCATTAGGTTGGGTGTAGCTATTCAGATGGAATTGTAAGCTGGTGTGCAGGGATGCATTTATTAGATTGTCTGTGATTCTGAGAAGTAAATAGAGCCCTTTTGCGTGTTTTCGTGGTTTCTTTTGCCTTACATGGCTGTTTTGACTTGTTCTGCTGCCCAATATCAAGAGGAGAATCCTTATTTTTTGTTTTTATTTCCATAATTACCTTTTTTGACCTGGGAAGATTGGAAAAGAAGGCTGGAAATGCAGGATGCAGATTTGGCTTCAGTCTTTGCCTTGATGATTTTAGGTGCAGTATTTGCATTTTGCTTCAGATTACGATTTATGCAGATGAAGAACGGCCTTTTTTTTTTTTATTTTTTGCCCTTTACTACTCTCTTTGACTGTAAGATGCTTCATGGACATGTCTTAGTGTCCAGAAGGTCTTGTGTAACTTAGGACTGATACTAACAACCTCACAGGTGTGCTGACATAAGTATATTGTCTCTGGAGCGTTCACACTACGCACCACCATTTCATGAAGGTACTGTCCTGATTTGAGTACCTCAGAAGTCTTAAAGAGAGTGTCAGAGCACTTACTGTTGAGGTGGCTTTCAAATAAGAATGAAGCAATGGATGTATAAAAACATGAACTCCTGTGCAACTGAAGCTGAAGTGTCTGAAATTCACATTGTATAAAATGTTTGAGGACACTACAAGGAAGGCAAATGCTCTGTAGTAGGTCAAGGAGGGAAGAAAATAGGGAACTGTGAGCTGAAATCCTGTAAGTTGATAATTCCAGAACTGTGTGGCTATTTTCAAATGAATTGCCATATGACAAGAAAATACTGTGAGCTCTTCCAATAGAAGACCTTACTGAAACTGAAGTGAAGACGTACTCCTGTCTGTCATATTATCTCTAGACTCGGTTAATCGTCTCTAGAAGAATTCTACAGGCACAGAACAGTTCTCCAGGAAGCAGCCTGGCAAAGGAGCCAGCCTTTACTTGCAGCTGTATGTGTGCTGTGCAGTTAGAGGAACTCAGTTTCTCATCTCAGCAAGAAACTGCCAAAGATTAAATAAACAATCATGGAAAGCATAATTCCTTTACCAGAGAACTTCCTCTTGGTACAAAAGCACTGCAGGGATTCCTATGCCACTGTTTCACCTTATCTTATCTATTAGTATGTTTGCTTGGATCTTATCTATACCTTGACAGTTCTCCAGCAAAGCTGTGGGCTACCAGAGGTAATACAGAGTGACATTAGGAATGATCTAGTCTAATCTGCCTGGGAAGCAGAGCTGGCTCAGATGCAATGCTAATGTAGAACAACATTAGGAATGATTTGATTTATTGGCCCAGACCTAGCATCATGGTTGGCTTAATGGCAGAGATGTCTCATCTGCCACTAGTGCTGCTGAGCACCATGGCATTGCATGGAGCCTTAGGAGTGCTGGTTTCCCCACGCACAGGATAGGTGTATGATGAGTCTATTACCATTTATCGTGTAAATATACATTTAGGGACCTCATAAAGCTGCTGAATTCTTGAATCTGCAGGCTAACTGCTCCTTGATAGTAGGGATGGCTTAGTTAAAAGGATTGTCTAAAGTGCATGTCATTAACTTGATGGACTAGAAGAGTTCCAAAGGTTTATCATAGCTGTGCAAGTGCTGAACTGAGTGTGAGGATGATTCTAGTGGCTGGAGCAGAAGAATAGGAGGTTGGAAATGTCATGGAGTCTTTCAGTAGAATGTTTTGAGTCTCTCCTAACCTCAGTTCTGACCCTTCCTACAGAAGTATTTGAAGAGAAAAATAAATGTCAGCAAAGACATTTAGAATCTAGGATTTTAGGTGCCTCAGAAAAGCAATGCATTTTATAAGTTTTTACTCAAAATGTCTCCATTCTGGAAATAACAGTTATTAATTCTTTCAGTCAAACTACTCAAAGCTTTTAGTTCTTGTGTAAACTGGTAGTCAAAAGCCTGGGTGAGTAAAATAAAAAGAATAACCAAGCAACATTTTATTATGTGAGCGCCAGAAATGATGCCACCAAAATTGCGCTTTCGGAGAAGACGTACGGCAGTTAACTCCCTCATTACACAGATACTGTCTCCATTTAAAGAAACAACCTTCAAAATAAAAAAATAGCAGCTCAAGTTTGGAATCCAAATTTTAGCCCTTTGTGAACCCGAGTTCTTCCCTCAGAATGAACTTGTAGCTTTTTAGGAAAAGGTGCTTTGGAAGGGACCTGTGAGGGTCCCCTGGCCCAGTCTGCTTCTCCAAGCAGGGTGAACTTTGTTCAGATAAGGTGTTGCAGAGGATTTGGTCCTGTCTTCAGGACTTGTATCTCTGCTTATTAACATTATTTTTAAAGCATACGTGCTTCAGAGGGATCTGATTCATGCCTTCTGAGTGCAAGTTTTAAAGCTTAGGAGTTAGAGATCAGTGAGCAAATGTTGATTGAAAGAAGCTAGAAGACAAAAGTGGCCTCTCTTTCCAGGCGGGAGATGCAAGCTCTCTGTACACCTGTGAATATTTTCTGTCTTTTGGTATGTAAACAGTCCAAAAAAAATTACCTAAGCAACTTTTCCCTCTCTTTGATTTTGTTTTCAAGCTGAACTTTAAGGTGGATTATGGTTTTTATGAGTGTTATACATAAAAATTTTTTGAAGTTTGGGTAAAGAATGGAAGAACAGACAGAGCTTTTGTTATAGTGATGCTAAGGATGTTGCTGCAGTAAATTAAGTACCTTTAATATTTTAGGATGGCATCTCTCAAGTCTCTTATGAAATTTCTTCTCGACTGCCTTCCTTGAGCTGGAAAAATGAAAAATGGATCTTCTAAACACAGTGCCTCTACTTCTTCAATAATGTATGTATATATATTTCAGGCTATGATTAAGTTATACAATATTTATATATCTAAATTCAATATCCATTTTTTTTTATACCACATATCAATTAAGAATTTCTGAATGGTGTTAATTTGTATATTTTTAAAATATTTTCATGTTAAGTGAAACTGCGCTTAATGTAAGCACTTAATATAAGAGCTCCAATTATAAAATAATGCTCCAGTAATCCTCAGATTTGCTCAGGGTTGTTTATCGCAAACAGGAAGCTGATATTTACAAAACTTCACTTATGCACACGGACACATCCATGAGGTTATGTATCAAATGATTTAAACTAACTAATAAGAAAATTGTGCATTGTTCACAAATAATTCAGATTGTGTAAATCAAGTAAATAATTCATTATGCACTGTTTGTCCAATTCTAAGCAAATTCCTATATGACAGGAAAATCAAGATAAAGAATATTTTTGAGTAGATGAGCACCACAAATCACCTTCACATTGCTCCAGCACAGCCACTCCTTCACCCATGCAGGGTGTTCAAAGAATCCTGTGATTTCCCTAACTTGCACTGTGTGCATAGTGTGTAAATGAGAGTGGAAACTGGAGGTCACCTGAAAACTCTAAGACAGCAAGTGCCTTAAAATCATTTCTTACAAGTATTAATTAACATGTGTAATGTGTTATTGTAAAGGGGTTTTGAAGAAGGAAATGTTTTAATGAACTGTGAAGCCAAGTAAATGACTTAAGTAGAAGGAGAGAGCAGAGATGAATGGGGGGGGGGGGGGGGGGGGACGGGGGGAAATAGAATTGAAGAAACAAAATGGATCAGGTATGTGTAAAATTATTCTGTCATACTGTGAGTAGTAAGAGAGCAAACCCCATGAGTACCACTTCTCACTGTTTTGAGAGAGGCACTCTTTCTTAGCTAGGAAATGCAGGCCATTATCTGTCACTGATATTAGAAACATAATGTGGGAGAAAAAAAATCATAAACTAAACTTGGGCTCCATTTTCCCTCCTCTCTTCACCTTGTAAGTGCAGGGAGAAAAACTTCAGACTGCTAAAAGATGCGTTCATCCATTTGTGTATTTGTATTAGCTAGCAAAAGTCAATGTGATTAATTTTGTCATAAAACATGCATGGATTTGTTTTCTGCTGCATAAAATCTAATTTTACATTGAATGTCTACTCTTAAACTAATGAAAAGTGATATTAATTACTGCATGTTGACCGTTATGCACATAATTTCAGGTAATACAAATGGTATATTGAAATTTGCCTCTTCTTACACTATCTCTAGTTATTCATAAGGCATTGATCAATCAATCTGAAAAAACTGGACACCCAACTGTAAGCAAGTTACTGGCTTACAGATGCACAACCATTGAAAATTAGATCTGAACTTTCACTCCTTAATATCAACTATGTTCCACTGCAAATGAATTTTCACTACAGCCATCCACAAAATAGCATTTCTATTTAATGAGGTGTCTGAAAAAAGACTTTAATTGTGCTGCAGAAATACAGATAAGAGCAGGACTTCATCTTCTCATGTGAGAGCTGTGAAATACACAGCTTTCAGCTGCCATGTAATTTACCAAGTCCATCCTTAAATTTCACTGCATAGAGACAACCACCAATGAATGTTTTGACTCTAAGCACCTTGATTGTTTAGCACGCAGAATTTTAGACAAGTCAGCTTTGGTTGTTTGATTTATACCTATGGCCTATCTCTAATTATTTTGACCTTATAATTTGCATAAATCCAATCTCTGCTGTTAGGCTTGGAAGACAGCAGAAATCCCATTATGCATTGTGATTCTCTAAAGGAATCAGAAGTGTGATACTGGGTGGGGTTTTTTTTTTTTTGTATGACCCTTTTCAACTTCTACTTCTGAATCATTCCAGTGAACTTTTGCACTCTTGAGAGATTTAAGGAAGAGATGAGCAATATGGCATTCAGCAGTTTATGGATGCTTTTTTGCCTACTTGTGACAAAAGGGATCGATGGCTGTCTGCCATGTTCATGATGTACCAGAGCTACCCAGCTCAGCAGGGAGATTTGGATTGCAGTTCTCAGGGAATTTGGGTATGAGTCATTGGGTGGCTTTGTTACATCAACTACCAAACTACTTAACTAGGATTTGAATCCTGTTTTGTATTCCAGACACTGAATCATGTGAACTGGGAGGTCTCTGAGAAGCTGGGTGCTCCTTTCCATGTAACTGGAGTGAGAATGTCCTGCACAAGTGGTGAAAAGATAGGAAATTGAAAAGTTCTACTTTGTGTTTGCCTGGCGCTTTGCCCTGGATGAGGACTGAGTCCATGGTGTGTTTTGTGGCTAGACTGCTTTTTGAAGTTCAGGCAGAACTTCAAGAGAGTGGATAACATATTAGTATGAATTTTACCAGTCTCTTTTCATGCACTTGTTAAAAACAAAAAAAAAAAAAAACCAAAAACAAAAAACCAACAAAACAACCCACAGTAGAAGTTGACTGATACAAATTCAAATGCAGCTTCATGATAAAACTGACCAAAAGATGTCTTAATGAGTGCATATAGCATCTTCTGTTTTCTTAGCATTTTGGGTATTTCATTCACGACTGGCTTTATTTCTTCTTATCCCTCTTGCCAACAGTCTGAATTGGATGTTTGAACATACTAACTGTGTAGTAAGACTAAAGTATCAACTGGTTCCTCATTTTTATGCGAACACACCAATCTGTGAACACAGTCAAGATCGTCATTGGAGTAATTGTACTGATGGCAGTAGACTTGCAGCTGTGATTAACTTAGTTTATTATTACTGAAGAAATTAATTCCATAAAAGGCATTTAAGTTCTCAGTCTTGCTGTTAGCTGGAAAGAGTCTTGACTTTCAAAGACAATTGGAACAGAGAGCCCAGTAGTCACTGTATTTGCTGTACTCTGCAGATCTCAGCTTTTGACCTTTATGGTAATGAGATGACCATTCCACATCATTGTAACCATATGTAGTGCACTATTCAAAATACTGGCTACATGTTAGACCTGTGGTGCCAGAGAATGTGCATGTGACAAAGAGGAAGGTGATTATGCAAAGCAGGAGTTACCTTCCCAGAACAAAGAAGTAGTGGGCATTTTCTGTTTATGGCACTTGGGAGGACTGTCAGGCTTCTCTGAGCAATTTGGATCAGACAGCAATGTGTTTGCAGCCACAGCTAAACACAGAACTCCTCTCCACTGCTGAATACGCAGTCTGTAATTGAGTAATTGCATGCAGGAATCCACAGTGAGGGTTTTATTAGTTTGCCTGGTGATCAAGTTTAAGGGTATAACTTTGAAAAACTTCCTGAAATGCACAGAACCAGTATTGGAATAAAGGCTACATTGCAATATCCTGACTATAACTCAGCACTTACTACTTTCTCCCTCTTGTTAAGGGCTCTGGCTTAAAGCATCTATTTCATTTCTAGTTCTGCTCTTTATGGTGGGAAGATAACTATGCACAGTGCTACCGTGATGAGCTGTGGCTTGTAAATTGACTGTCTTTGTAACAATGTTGCTTAGCATTTCTAGTTACTGTACGACTAATGAAAAGAGTTTATGCCTAAATTCATCCCAGGTGTAATTCCAGTAAAGGGAATGGAGCCAGGCATGCATTTAGTGCTGAGTGTTTTTCTTCCCTTCTCTCCATTACTCAAGCCTGTGAGGCCGCTGCAGAGAGGGGAATAAAAGATGGTGAGGAAGAAACAAGAATGAATGGACAGCTGTTGACTAATTCCACCAGTGCTAATATAGAGCTGTGCAAATGTACCAAAAGAAAAGCAGCACATCGTGAGGATTCCAGCTTTTATCTGAAGAACATCTCTTATCCATAAAGATCATGGAGAGCTTTACAGTTGTGGAAGTGTGAATAACACTGTTAAGTCCTTTCAGTCAGAGAGGTGAAAAGGCAGTCATTGGACTGGGAAAGGGTAATTGACTGATGGCTTCTGTGACCCTGCTACTCAAAGAGACAAGGACCTTGTCAGTCAGACAAAAATTACTACTTAGAAGCAGCACAGAAATCCAGTCATTTAGCTCCAGTTATCAGTGAGGTCTGTTCATTTTAACCCTTCATGCAATGCTTTAAAAATATAAGAAGAGGCAAATCTTTACAGCAGTTTAAAGACATTTATACCATGAATAAAAAATATGCTAGCTGCTGGTTCTTTTCCTTAGAAGCACAATTAGAGAACAGTGGGAGAGCAGGGAAGGTGGGGATCCTCGGAGAACTGTGCTCCTGCAAGGCTGATGATGCTCCATGGAGCCCTGGGCAGGTAGGGGGCATGGCATGTGGCTGGAGAAGTCTCAAGGTCACAGCTTAATTTATTTTTGCTTTTTCACTGAAATGTCAGAGAAAGCACTTGAGCCTTACTGTGACTGAGAGCAGATTTTGGCACCATCTTCCATTTGTGGCCTCCCTGTCGTAAGATTAAAGCCTTGCAGTCCAGCGGAGTTTGAGCGACCTGACAACTTGAGGTCAGAAAGGTTTTTTAATGTGAACTTCTAAGGCTTTCCTTGCTCCTAATCTTATGAATAGAAGTTGGAATTGTTCTTTGCATGTAAATGTACCTATCTTAAATCAAAGCCTGAATTTGACTTCTGGGAGACACCAAGAGAGATCTGTTCCGTTCCCTCTCTGCTGCTCAGTAGTTCTGAGTACACTGGCTTCTGGATTTTACCCAAAGAAGTGCTCAGAGGAAACCCAGAGAGGTTTTTGTTATTGTCATCAAATGGACTTGAAAGAAAACAATTTGCTGTGTTTTGAGACAAAACAAACACTTATTTTTCTTCCTTGAAGGTTGTTCAGAAAGGAGTGTGCGTTGATCCAATGATCCAACTGACTAGAGCTTTCCCTACATCTTTAGAGAAGTTGCTTTAAGCATTGAAGAGCCTCTATTTTTTTTTTTCCTGTTTAAAAGTTCATTTCTTTAAAGCATCAGCAGGTATTTAAATTGCAGCCTTCCCGTAAGGAGAACCATGCTTTGCTGGATTTGATTTATCTGTAGGTTATTTTGCCTCAGCAAGGTAAAAAGAAATAGATTATCTGGTAGTGGGCTATTGTAGTTGGAGCAAAGACATCTCTCCTGGTGAAAGGATTGAATGTGACCCATGATGCCTAAAAAAGAGCAGTGGTGGCTAGAGAGGCTGAGCTGGGTTACCACACAGCTGAATCAACTTAGGACAATATGAGTATGAACGCTTTCAGATTACTTGGCTTCAACTACAGATGGCTGTCAGTGAGTGCGACTCTGCAAACATGCCCATCTCTGCCATGGGAATGAGCATTTATTGTGGTGTGGGTAAATGTAGGCAGTTCAACAATGCCTTTTTTGCTGCTCTGAGGCAGATTTTTGTGGCTGCTGCCAGAGATCAGATAAAAGCTCTTTTCTGTGACTGAGCACATCAAGCCAGTTGACTTCTCTTTTGATTTATTTTTGGTATTTACAAATGCTGTAATGCTGCAGATATGATATTCTGAACTACATACTATAGTTTTGCCTGAAATGCGAGTACGGGTACTGTGTGGTCAGAAAGGTATTTCAGTTAAGTAAACAGATTATAATGAAGGGTAAAAGAAAAACAACGCCATGAGAGAAAGTTAGGAGATAAAAGCGAATGTTTGTATCACTTGTCTTTGCCTTTGCCTCATAATTAGCAGCTCATCATTTCTTGACCTTGCATAGAGTTTGTAGGAGACAGGTCAGGACTCAGTTTGGTATTGTTGCTATTGATTTTTATAGACCTGAAATCCCAAGGAGCTGATGTGTATAAAGATAATACCCAGTGCTGCTTGGTGTATAAATTTATGTATTTTTTTTTTCCTGAAGTGAAGCCGAATAAAGACTGTTTATTTTTCACACTCCTTAGATGAGCAACACAGTGATTGACTGTAGCTGTGAGATATGCATATCCTATTGAAGCAAATTGTGTGAAAAGAGTTGTATAATTCATTCACTGATGTGAACTAAGTTCATATAACACTGTCTCAATGACTGACTGATACTATTGCTTAGTAGATGTGACATTTAAAAGTTTAATCATGATCCTGCAGCATTCACTGGCTCATTCTAAATTGTAGAATAAGAAATGGGGCATTTGGCATGCTTTCAGACACGTTGCTATCTGCTGCGAAGTACTCAGTAATATAAGTGCGTGTATCAACCTTTTCATCTATTGATCTCAAAATGTTTTACTGAGTTAAGTAGGAATCATCACCCTTCCTATTTAAAAAAAAAAAAAGGATAGGCATGCAGAACCTTACCCAAGCCCTTTACAAAATCAGATTACTTCTTGTGATCATGTATAAATGATCAGGGGACTCGTATTCAGCATTTCTGTGTATTAGGAAAGCCTTTCAGGGCCTGAGCTGTGAGGTTCGTGTCTGCTTACAATGTGACTTTTTTTAATAGCTTTCAAAATACCAATTCTGTCTTGACAGTGTTTGTTGTAGGTGGTTGTACAGGTAAAAGACGTGATGGCAAAGGTGTCTCTTTCTCATAAATAGTAAATTACGTGATGATATTGAGTTTGGACTTATTACAGATATCAGCTAAAAATAGTGAACTGTCAGAACAGCTTTAAAATGTTGAAGCATCAATGGCATTATCCATATGACTTAAATTACTTTTCCCAATGGAGAATAAGCATGGAAATGTGTTCAAATCTTCTCTCTATCTCTGATGAGCTGGCTCATCAAAGACTTTCTAATTGGGCATTTAACCTAGTTTTCCTTTTCTGTATCACCCACCCTTAGCTATTTTCCAGAAATCAGGGGCTTTGCTAATAGTGGAAGCCAATGAGGCCCCATCAGGGAATACCTGTGTGGTGTAGACTGCTCAGTGGAAGAGCAAAAGGTGATTGCATGAAGTGTTAGGTCTGGCACTCAAACAAGAAGAGCGAAAAAATGGGTTGCCATTCAGAAGAATTTGTCCTCTGGGCTCTTGTAAACTGCCACAATAAAACCATACTCAGTGAATGCTTAATCCAATTTATTAAGTGGAGATTAAAAGTGACTTTAGCTTGCGTGTCAGAAAGATGATGGATGAAAACCTCTTATCTGTGCATTTGCTCAGTAAACTCTACTGAGGTGCAGGCAGAGGTTAGAATATAGTGTGCTAATTTCACTATAAAGCAAATCCATTACACATCTGAATCTAACAAAATATTTTTTCTTAGTAAACTCTACTGTGGTTCTTACTGAAAACAATGCTCAATATTTTTAACAATGGTTTGTGTGTAGGTATAGAATTCTATAACTGACCAACAAATATTGAAACTCACTTATTTATAAGTTTCCTTATCAGACTGAGGAAAAAATTCCATTCATCTGCCATTTTATTTCTCTGAGCTCTGTTAACTTGTTCCACACTCATGTTATGGTGAGGTTTACATTCAGAGAAGCTTTGCATCCTCTTTAATATTGAGGTTTCCACCTGCACTTTCTGCACTATCTCAGCTTCTTACTTGTTGGACAGGTGTGGTTTCTGGCTACCGCTGCAAGCTGTTATTTCTGTTACTGGTGCAGAGGCAGTGAAATACCACAGCTGCCCCTCTGTCACATCAGTTGCATTTTGTGACTGAGTTATAAAGCTATAGCTGTTGAGGACCTTTTTTCTGCTTCTGTCTAAAGTTGCTGGCGTAGCATGTAGAGTCTCTCAGGGTTCAACCCCAGGCATATTCAGATCTTAAAGACTCAATGAAAGTATTGTGAGTTTAATAAAACAGGTTAGCTGTTCAGTGAAACGTTGTTTCCTGTGTGTTTTTGTATCTTACCTCACATTTTTTTAGGAATACTCCATACTTGTTTGGTTCAGAGAGATTTCTGCTAATCTTTCTATGACCCTTTTTGTCATAGAATCATAGAATTCTTGGAGTTGAAAGGAAGATTTAAAGGTCGTTTAGTCTACCGCCCCTGCAGTGCACAGGAACATGCACAGCTAGGTCAGGTTGCCCAGGACCTGATCCAGCCTCGCCTCAAAAGTATCCAGGGATGGGGCATCAACCACATCACTCTGCAACCTGTTTCAGTGCCTCACCACCCTCACTGTAGAAGATTTTTTTTCCCCTTTATCTATTCTAAATCTACCCTCTTCAAGCTTGAATCCATTTCCCCTTTTTCTGTCACTGCAGATCCTGCTAAAGACTCTTCCCTTCTTTCCACTACCTCCCTTTAGATACTGAAAGGCCACTATCAGGTCACCTCTCAGCCCTTCTCCAGGCTGAACAGCCCCAGTCCTCAGCCTGTCCTTGTAGAAGAGGTATTCCAACCCTTGGATCATTTTCGTGTCCCTCCTATGGACACACTTCAAGTCCATGTCTCTCCTGTACTGAGGATTCCGCATCTGGATGCAGAGGGGCAGGATCACCTCCTTCACCCTGCTGGCCACACTGCTTTGGATGCAGCCCAGGGTATGTTTGGCTTTCTGGGCTGCGAGGGCATGTTGCTGGTTCGTGTCCAGCTTCCCCTTTTATATAGTGATAAAGCTGATAAATAAAAGGTAACAAGTCTCTATGGGAAGTACTTAAAAACTGAATCTCCTCATCCATGCTGCTGTGCTGGTACTGGTCCCATTGGAACATGCTGCTTCCTTAAAAAGTGTGCCTTTTACTCCAGAAATAAAAATATCAGAATAAATTGAATGAGAATGATGAAAGAAAGGATTTCCTTTAGCATAGAACTTGGGGGTAGATGAGGAGTAGATACAGACAAAGCTAAAGTGTTACTATTTGTGTAGACATTGTTCTGATGTTTACGTACATGTTAACTTAGGGCTAAGTCATTTTTCTTCAGTAAGAATATTTTGAAGACTAAACATGTTGAGGTATTCCTGTACTGTTTCCGCCAGAAATCAGTTTTGATTGTGTTTTACAAAATGGCTTCTTTTTGCAATACTTTCATTTTTTTTTATATCAGTCACTGTGGCTCCTGCTATTCCATACATCTTCTAGGTACAGGTGGTATGGAAGGCATCAATTTCATGTTCCAGGAGAGAATGTATTAAGGAAACTGACAAGTACACTAGAAATACTGTAATACCTGTTGGAAATACAGCCTTGTATTCCTAGATAACCTATTTGCATGAAGTTATTGGCAACCAGAATTTCCATAGTTCTGTACTTACTCAGCAGCCTGTTATAAAGTTTCTGTGGACAGTCATTCCCTGCTTTGTACCTTATATATGCATTGCACAGCTGATGCTCAATCAGACCTGGCACATTGTTTATGCCACTCTTATTTTGCATGAACCCAAATGGCTGACAAGATTGCAGAGCAGAAAAGAATGAGACCCCTTGTTTGTAGAATGTGTGCACTATTCCAGAATTAAAAATGCAAATTCAAGTCTAACGATGCAGAAATGTCTAGAAAAATGTTTATTTTTAAAAAAATCAATGATGCCAATTGGAGCTGCACATGCACAACCTAGAGAGATTTGCTGATGAAGAGTTACTGGGGAAGGTGGTTTCTGAATGGCTGTATAATGTAACAGAAGTATAGAAGTACTCTTAGTTGGAAGTAGTGTTTTCTTTGAAATACAGCACTGAAGGTATAGCAGCCAAAAAAGTCAGGCTGCTTTGTCACTTCACTTCCAAGAGTACAGTATCTCAGTGAATCCCCTTAGCTCTCACTGATGTCCTGTACTCTAAGCATCGAGTAAGATTGTTCAGAATGTATATGTCTGAACAGATTGGAATGGACTGATAAAAGTCTGGACAAAATTAATAGAAGAATCGCATTTTAAAAACTGAAATAGAAATTTTATATATTTTCTCTTTATTTTTCTTTTGTAATGATAAAAGCATTTAATAATATTTTAAAATGACAATTCAAATTGATTCCTGCACTTCAGATGGATGGTGAAAAAATTTCAAAAGTAAAGGAGAACACAAATGGAGTGTTAAAGGGAGCCAGCTCACTGAACAGTCAGTTAACTATGGGGAATGGGAACTGTTATGGCAGTACAGAGGGAATATTTTTTCATTCAGTCTTCAATTTTATGAACTGATTTAGTCAAATGGCTGTTTCAAACCTGATAAACTAACTTGGCATTGAAAAAGTGAGAAATACTGCATTCCAGGATTAAAAACAAGACATTGCTGAAATGGGATCTACTACGTTAGAAGGCTGTAAGTATTTGATTATAGTCTGATTATCTCAATCAAGTTCAAATATACAGAGCTGGGGTCAAAGAAATGATAGTGTATTTTATTATATAATATCATTGAAATCGATCACCTTTCATGCATGCAGAGTTGACAGACAAGTCCCAGATATCACTGGACATAACCTTATTGATTTTCTTGATAATTCAAAAAAAAAAAAAAAAAAAAGCCACAGGAGAAAATGAGAGATGAGATGAACTGCAAACCTCTGGCTGTTCTCTCAGTTTTACCTGTACTTACAGCTTGTCTGTACATGAGGAAAAAAACCCGGAACGTGTCTGTTTTTCTCCTGTGATTCTAAAAGTGTTGATTCCCTGAGTGAGTCCTCAGGCAAAAACAGCATAGTGGCAATAGTATTGAAAACCAAAACTTTGGTGAGTCTAGACTTCAGAAGTAGTTTGGATTACGTCTGTGATTTGGGCAGACAACTTCAGCCATCCCAGCACAAATTGGCATTCTTAGGAGGAAACTTAATTGCATTGCTTAGAAATTCCTTGTCTTTTTTTTTTTTTTTTTTTTTTTTTCTATCTTCCCCCCCAAGTTTATATATCTTTTCTCTCCAGGAAACATTGCCAGTGGGCTCATCTGAATGTGAGCCTTCTGCTCACGTGTGTTCTTCTGGGTTAGTGTGGTGCTGTAATTGTGGACGAAAGGAGCAATTCTCCTGGGCGCACAACCCAGCTGTGCCATACTCTCTGACTGGGGGCCTTTCTACTAAGATGAAAACCAGCCTGGCACCATAGAGATACTTCTTGTCATTTTTGGTGGACTTTGAATTATGTCAGTCTCTTCTCTGTGGTCATCATATTTAATAATGGAAGTAATAATTCACTGTAAATAGCCATGTGTTTCTGGACTATTTCAAATGAAATAAACTTTAGAAAATTACTAAATAATGTTCCAAGCTTATGGAAAATTAGTGAGTGGATGATGCATTCAAATGGAAGAGGGTAAATGTTGCAGCATGTGAGCAATCCGGTCCAATGGTTGAGTTATCAGAAATTGCAAGCACAATCTCAGATTTCTTACAGCACTGCAGAATTTGACAATTAAGTGTGGCTAACATGAAACTGGGTCCTGTACAGACTCGTGGGGTTTTAATCTGAACAGAAAGACAGCAAGTGCTCTCTGTTTTGGAGAGCAGGCTATGCGCCAGAGGTTAGTTCAGAACTCAGGGAGGGCTGAAAGCATGTGGTGAAGATTATCTTTTGAACTGAAAGAATGGAAAACACTGAAGGTCATTATCAATAATGGAAACTGATGTGCTAACTGTCTCACACCAACAGGTGAAACATTGAGCTGTCTGATGAGGTTTACATGGCAGTGCATTTTGAACATTCCCTTTTGTGATGGCTGTGCTCCAGCTATAGCAGAAAGGGCTGTTCCAAGATCATTCTGGATGTTTCTGTGGACATAATTTGAATTTTCATTGTAGACTTAAGTAAAGCAATGTCAAAAATGTTGGAAATTTCTCAGATTAAGTTGTGGCTTAAGGTAGTCTTTAACCACTGAAGGAAAGACTGCCAACTTGCTGTATCTCCCTTATCTGCATTTGCCTGTGCAAGCTAGTTTAGACTCAAAGCCAAGGAGAGACAGACATGTGCAGTGAACTCCAGGTTGCAGCTCTGGACAGAAGAAAGGGATTTAATCCATTTGATAGGAGAAAGAGGAGAGAATATTGGCCACGGAGCTTCTGCATCAGTTCTGAGTGAAAAGATTGATGCTGGAGAAAGAAACAGCAAGCAGCTGTGGGCTGTATATTTGCTTTTAGGTGTACAGCAAAAAAAAAAAAAAAAAAAAAAAAAAGGTTAGCATTGGTCTACACAGAAATAGATAAAGGACAGGGAGGAGAGGAAGAGTGGGAAGCGATGTCCAGGAATCCCATCTATGGCACCTCACGCTGTTCAGGGAACTTCTGTGGGACTGCCAAAGTTAACTCAGCAAGAGGTAAGAAACAGCAGAACTGCAATCCAGTCTGTAAGGACTTGCATGAGGGAGGAAAAAGAATGAATTCCTGTAGGGCCAAGGGCAGAAGTGAGCAGACAGTACTCTACACTGAATAGGTGAAAACTCCTCACAGGGTGAACTTCTGCCTCAGCTAAACGTTGGCACATTTATTTTGGCACTGTGATAAACGTCTGCTCTGTTCCTCTGTATTCCTGTTATTTCTGTTGAGGAACCACAGCGCACATGAAATGTCTATTATAAGTACCAATTTAAGAACAAATGAAAACTGGTTTCCTGGTGGAAGTGCACTTGAACTGCAAACTGAACAAAATGCTCTGGGAGCAATAACAAGGGCTCTGGAGATGGGGTGGGTAACAGGGCTGGGGCACTGCTGAGCGGTGTCTGCTGAATGGCAAAGTGCCTGTGCGTGCATGCATGTGGCTCCCTCCAGCTACCCAGCCTTATTTCTGCCCTGCACCCTTCTCTTAGTCCTTAAGCTAATAGGAAGAGTTTTCTTTCTTTCTTTTTTAAAATTGAAAAACCTGCTGGGATTTGCAGACTTTAAAGAGAAGTTTCGAAGAAAGTAATTGGCTTTGCCTTCATTCAGACACTGAAGCTCAATTTTCAGTGCAGGAGAGCATTAAAAACAGCGAAGAAAAATGGCCTAAGTGCATATAGTTGTAATACATGCTACATTTGTAGCATCCCCAACAGGATACAAAAACAATATAGCTCAGGCACTTTGCTAGCATGAAAGAGCATCATTCCTTTGGTATTAGTTTATAGCACATGGAGTCATCTCTCACTTGCAGAAAAAGTCACTGAAATAATTTATGTCACTATTAAACAGCTTCACTGCTGATCCATTGCAGCCTCAGCACATTAACTATATTTACCATCTAAGATACAGAAAGGAATATGTCCTTTCTGACGAGGAAGCAATAAAGTTTTAGTGAAATGGATGTAAATCAAAGTTTAAGTTTTCCTACCAAAAATACATAAAGCAATGTTTTACATCATGTTTTATGCATAGAAATATTCTGCATTTATAAATAAGCACTGAATTTGTTGATAAATACAATTTCCACGTTGCTGATTGTTTTGGTTTGTAAATTAAAAAGTGACAATCTAAAAAAAAAATGCCTTTCTTTTCCTTCTTTTTCCCCCCCTCATAACACCCCCTTTGTTTTTACAAATTTGCAAGGAGTACTGAATGGTAAAAAACAGAAAGGAAGTGCCCTGAATGTGTAAAGCTGATTAACATTCTTTTTCTGGAATTCTCTTGATTTCTAGTGTGTGGTTTGCTGCATATATGCGGCTTTCTACTTTTCTTTTTCGGAGCCTGTGGTTTTGCATCAAGTTTTCACTTTATTAAGGTTTTGCAGTGTCTGTCAATGTGATAGACTAGACCCAGGTTGGGGTTTATTGCTGCTAGTCCTTTACTGAAAGGTGGTGTGGCCACCAAGAACCTGCATATTTAACTGCATGATAAGAGGGAAACCCCTGTGCTGCTCCTGCACTTGCTGAGTTTTCTGGAGATCCTCTACTCAGATGTGAACCAAAGTGTTGTTAGTTAAAGCTGTCTTGAAAGCTGGTGGTGGTTATTGGTCTTGTAAGAGACACCGGATTTTTGAATGTGAGTTTTTCTACAAGACTGGAGCTCAGCAGGGTTTTGGAGGCATGCACTTGGCTGCTGGATGAGCTCTGGTGTGGAGTGACAGTGTCCTGAGGATGGATTGCAAAACTGATTGGCCTGGAGTGGTGAGTGGGACCTCTGAGCACGGAGGAAGAACTGGAACTGCTGGGGAAGGCAGTGGTACGTGGTGCTGATTTCAGGTCAAGAAACCTCTCAAAGCAATTCTCTTGTAGCCTGTGCTGCTTTAGAGCACACAGTGATGACAGCTGGCCCCTCAGGCATTAGGCATCATTATCACAGCTGTAAAGGTGCCGTGCTGGTTGTTCTTCTTCCCCACACTGAGGGAAGACGACAACCAATTCCTGGCAACCAGATAGAAAATCCTGCTGCAGTCAGAGGGCATTGTGTGATCTGCTGAAGGACTGACATTCTGCTTGTGGGCTGGCCTTCACATACCAGGGTTTTGGCTTTGCATTTGGTTTTGCGTGCATGAGGAATTTTGATATCACTTGGGCTTATTGACCCCAAAACTTGTCTCAAGACAACCAACAAGTATACTGAAAGCAATTGCAAACCTTGCCTTAGAAATTAAGGTAACTTGCCAAGGCTTTTTTTTTTTTTTTTTTTTTTTTTTTTTTTACAGAATAATCTTCGATGTTCAGAATTAACCAGTCCTTGGCTACTTCTGGAGAAAACCCCAAGTCCTCATGGACTCAGGATGTGGCCTAACTCCCCATGTGCAGCATGGTTCTGGACTATATAAGGTGCCAGCTATAGTACCAAATAAGCTGTCTTCATTTGGCAGGCTGATCTCTGAGGACTTCATGGCCTTGTATGGCTCCCAGAATGAGGTCAGAAGATAATTTGAGCCTGCAGAAACGTTTTTTCTTCTTCTTCTCATTATTATTGTCTTCATTATAATTACCATCATCCTTATTATTGACAGAACCAAAGCTTCTGCAACTTTCAGCAGAAGTAGCCCTTGAGGTCTGATGTATGTATACAAAAGCAGATGTTACAAGCAAACAAGATTGTTAGCTTCTTTTAGTTTAAAATGAGCTGTTATCATTTCTTTAATCTATCCTTTTTCTTTTTATCTTGAAGGCTTAAGAAATTTCCCTGATACTTATCAGTAAAGCAGGAGCTGTATTGAAAGAGTCAGCCATGAGGTATCCATGCAAAAGGATGCTTTAGGATGCATCAGCTTCTGCAGCATCTTTCATGTGGACAGAGTTACAGAGCCCAGCAAGCTATCTCAATGTGTCCATTTTTTAACAATGTGTGCCTTTTTTAACAAACACATCTTTACTTTTCTGGAAGTAAAGAAAGGTCATTGCTAGGATGAGTAATCTTGACACTTGGAAAGAGATGCGGTGTGATGGGTATACTGCTCTCCAAACTGTGTGTACAGAAAAAATAATAGTAAAACTAAAAGATAACATATAAGCAATAAAAAAAAGCAGGAGTCTCTTCCCAGGCACATCAATCCTAGCATCATCAACCCAGCCATTTAGATGGTGAGGGGAAACAGAGAGAAAATGTCTCACTCTAGCACTGAAGATTACATGCCATCAAAAAGATAAAATTACCAGAGGCCCTTCTGGATCACCCAAAAGGTGGGTATCCAACACATTGAAAATCTATCCCAATTTATCATCTTTGTGACGAGGCAAACACTTGGTAGGTTTTGTATTTTAAGTAGCACTCAAGGTGCATGAATATAAATAAATAAGATAACCTGAAAGTCCAAGTCCAGGAATGAAAATCGGAGCAGACTTCAGCCTTCATCATCAGCTTAGCTCCCAGGGTGTGACAGGCAATTTTCCTTTTTAATTTTCTCTAGCAGCAAGGAAGCTAATGGTACATCTTAAAAGATATGACCTTATCCTTGTAAGTTACCTGAAGCTTGGCAGAAGATGGGATGGCCTCACTTTCTGTAAGCCAAACTTGAAGGGAAAAATTCTCATCTTGCTTGCATGAATGGACTGAAGAATGGGTGGGAAAATTTGATTCTTGCACACAGTTTTCATTCTGCTCCAGCCTTTTGTCCTTGTGAAGGTTTATAGTGTTGCCAATTTATACATTTAAAAAAAATCGATGTGGTTGATCATTTTCATTTGGCCAGGATGAGGTGTAAGGCCAAATTTCTCCAAATCATGTCTCAGCACAGGATTTTTTTCCCCCTTATGGTCCTCTCAAAGCTGATGGAACTATGCTTTTGTAAAGTTACGGATTTGCTGGACTCTTAAGATGGCAAGGGCTTTATGAAATAAAGGGTCTGGATGGCAGTCAGAGTTATTTCAGTGGGTGATCTGACAAAATATCATCGGTATTGTGAACCTGTCATAGTTGTGGGTAAAAGAACCAATAAATTCTCCTGTGCTCCCTTCTGAAGGGTTAGTGATCCAAATGCTGTTAAGTGGGAAACTGCACACAAATGTAATAGTTTTATATGTACACACAAACGTGTTCCTCCTTATTGTGTTACTTTGTTTGGGAAAGTCAAGCTCTCCACTACTCTTTGGCAGTAGTTACTCGATTACCTTGCTGTTTCAACTCATATCAGAAAAAGAAATGTTTAAATGTCATTAAATTCGTCTTCTAAGACATCATACAGGAGCTCTGTGTCAGAGCCCAGGTCAGCATGCTGTGGTGATGGGATGCATCTCTCTTCCTTTTTCTGCTAACATATGTTACACTGTTTTTGATTTGTTTCATATTTTCTTTATAAATGCAATGGTGCTTCCTCCCATAATTCCTGGAGTTAATCAATTTCAAGAGCACAGCCTGTTCCAAGAATACCATGTGGCACTTCGCATTCAGTGTTTGCTGATCCCAGGCCTGAGGTTGAATTCTGTGCCCCTGTGCACATGGAGCTGCAGCACGAGATGGGCTCCGTGTCCCTGCTGGGAGAAGGACGTGATTTAAACCTTCTGCCAGGCAGCTTGTCCGAATTCCCACACCTCTGTGGATCAGCACAAAGCTAAACCTGAGCATCACAAATGCCAAAATAATGATCTGGTCACTGGACCATGCGGCCTCTATTTAACTTGGCTTCAGAGAGAGCGTTCTGCTGAAGTGAATAGGAAGCTCACACGTCCGACTGCTGTTATTACAGGTGTCTAAAGACTTGAGCACACATTGCTGCACGGGTTTAAACTCATTTCACATTTCAAAGGTTTTCTTTGTGATCAAAGGGACTAGAGTCTCCTTTATAAACGTAAGCAGAGATTTGGGGACAGAAACTATATCCACCATAGAAAAGGAAAGGCTAGGAGATAGGAAGAGTGCTGGGAATCAACCCAAAGCAGGCTCCTTTTCTGCTCTAAGAGCAAGACTTTTCTGCTTTGTAAGAGCAAGACTTTGTTGGGAAGAGGAATATCTTCTCATTTAGTGGATGTGTTTAATCAGCAAGATTCTGAAATGCAGCTGTGACTGAAATACAACTGTAAGCACTTTTTGTGGTTCTAAGGAATGATTTTTCACAAGAGAAGCCTACTCCAAACAAGCTGTATTGTTATTTCCTTGTCCCATTCTGCTATCATTACTTGCTGCTACAGAATCAACCAGCATTTCACATTCTGGCAAAATGAGACTGTGTGTTTACACAAACTAGATCATTTACACAGAGCTTAGTCATTGTTAAATGTGATTATAATAATTCCATAATAACATCCTAACCAAACACAGTTTTTATAGAAAATTAACAGTGAAGAAGCTTCACTGAAAGCTTCTGAGCACTGAGCATAAATCCATGGTAGACAATTTGAAATGACAGAACAAATGGCTAGGACAGAGGCAAAGTCATGTCCCTGCTGTGCTGCACTGGCCTTGTGTGACCCTTAGCAGAGACCAGAACCCAGGATACTGTTCTTTAGCCTGAATCCTCTTCTTTTGAGCCGCTGGGTATGTCCTCTGAGTCCAAGAAACTGGCCTTTGTGTGGTTGTGCATGTCAAGAGGAACCATGCCTCACTTTCCCCTAGATTGCGATGATCTTGAGAAGTAGCTTGCTATTCTCTGTCCTGCCAGCTTGTGAGTGTCAGAGTTTGGTGTGAGTTTGGAACCTCCTCATCGGTACCATCTGGGAAAGAGCTACAAGACTGTTACCCACTTTCTTGCACACGTTAGATTGAAATCTTCTGAATATGGAGTGTGACTCTCATGTCACATTCAAGGAGTTGTGCTGTCTTCTGCCATAAGAGATGGAAGAAGCCATGCTGGGTGCAAGGATTTCAGTGGGCTCCAGCGTTTGTCAGCAGTTCCCTGATCAGATACGAAGAAAGTACAAGGAGGCTTTTTCCAAGGGTAAAATCTACCCATGTAGATTAGTGTAAAATGGCATTGTGTATGTGACCCTTTTCAGTCTATGTGCTGCTCATCTCCTGGTCAGCCATAAACACTACTGAAGAGCTAAGGTGGCCTCTTGGCAACAGATCCTGGCAACTGTTTTTCACTGTGAGTATCAAGATCATCTGCAAAGATTATGAGCAAAGAGGAAGAAAGGACTCAAACACTGTCAGGAAAGGACAGGTCATTTGTTTATTTGCTTTAATTGCTGCAATGGATGTTCTGGGTCATTAGTTGCAATTCAGGAGGATTTAAGCTGAGGTCACTTAGCCCAGCTGGAAAGCATAGCCCAAACTGTTTGCTTCCACATGTGACCACTGCAGATGCAGATGCTCTTTTGGATGACTAAAACTAATGTTTGTTCTGCCTCCTTTGAAGCTTTCTAGTTTTAAGGGTCTGACATGAAAGAGTGATCTTGAAATCAGAGGCAACTGAGGGTCATGGTTTAAAGTGCAACTCTATACCAGGTTCAGAAATACGGGTAAGAGATCTCCCAGAGCTGTTATTTCATCAGGAAAATAATAACTGACTGGATCTATCAGCACTCCTCTGCTCTCTGACCAGCAACTCTGAAAATTTACTGATGATACAGCATGTTAAGGTTAATTTCTGGCTTGAATGATGTATTGATAGGGCTATCGCTGTGGCTTTGATGTTTGGAAGGGTGTTGATTTATTGAGGCTGTGCTGTTTACCTTTGGAAGGGGAAGAATTACTTTGCAACAACAGCAGTTCTCAGAAGGCGGGGCTGGTGGCTGTCATTCATTCCCCAGAGTCCCATTATTCAGGCCTTCCTGTGATAGCTCAGGCCAAATGTTATCAGATGCTTTATATTCCAGGAAATCCTCGCTATTTTGGGAAGAAGAGCAATATCAGATGAGTCTCTGGGTTCATAGTTGCAGTGCTCCTGGTATGAGAATTCCCCTTCCCAGGATTGTCTTGTGCAAGAGATTTGTGAAAAATTGGAATGCCCAAGTACTGTTTTAAAGAGTAATATCACTTATGCCACATAATGCTTATAAGCTTAATCCCTAGCATAAGCCTTCCATTTCGTACATCTTGGCAAGTTTCCTTGAATAAGTGTACTTTGCAGCTAAAGGCATAAATTCCATGATTTAAGCAGAATGGTCAATATTCATTTTGAAATTAATTCTTACCTAATGACTCCAGGCTTGCGTGACTGCTATTGCCACTACATACAGTATTATAAAAGTGAACATTTTCTCTGTTAAGTCTCTAAGAACGTCCAATGACATTTATAGAAATTCACTGCTTAATATTTTTCTCTTTTATTTTTCACTATCTCCTGCCACTTCTTTTTACATCTGCCTTTATGAACTTGTCAGGACTCCACTTACAAATAAATGGGAAAGTGGAGCACAGCATTGAGGAATCTCTTTAAGACTTTGTAGATGATTCACATAGAAGGCTTTATAAGTGATTTTGCTTATTGGTATGAGTTGGCTTTTGTAATTTGTGATCCGTGAAGAATACTTGCCATGAATACATCAATCAGTTGGAGGAAGTAGTAGCAAGCCTGTTTGATTTTCTTTTGTAATAGGAGTTCAGACACTATATTCCCACCCCCTAATCTATCCTTAAGATAGGAAAAGCTGGTAAAAGATGCTTTTCCTGATAGTGGCAGTTAAAATTGAAGTATCACTTTCAGCTCTGGGATAGAAATTGCCTGATTTCTTAATGTATTTCTGTTTTACATACAATCCTACATATGTCTCTGTTTTTAACCATCTTCATTCTGTGCTTGCTCCAAATCAATATATCAATTCCACGTGTTTAAAAATCCCCTTCCAAAATAAGAAATTGGAGGAAAGGGGGAAATCCTCCGTAGCAGGGCAGGGAGCTGGGAACACTATCAGCACACCATGTTCTGCTCACTGCAAGGACAGCTGAACAGACAGGAGCTGCAGCACAAAGGCTGAAGCAAAGGGACGAAAGTATAACTGAACCTTCTCCCTGTTTTCCTGTGTCTTTTTAATGAATTAGTCAGTATGATGCTTATGGTGTGATGTCAGTTATGACAGCAGCTGCTTGGCATATTGCTATAATTGAGAAGAAAGGAAGAGAGGACGAGAGGGTGAAGAGCTGTCTGAGGGAGGGAGTGTAAGGGCTGGAGGGAGAGTGGACAAAGGGCACTGCCACCAGTGTCTGTGGGACACTGACACCCCTCAGGAGCTGTCATTAATTAGGATCCTGGCAAGCAGCCCCTATAATCTTGTCTAGGTTTGATTACTTGTGCCTTCAGCATCCTTTTCTTTCACCTGGAAAATTGTAGTTGTGGAAAATGCTCACATTTTTTTCTATCCCCTTTCCCTATACCCTCTCCTGATGGACCATCTCACACGGACAACTGACAGATCAGCCTCATACACCAGCCTGGCTTTGTTGCATTTACAAGCATGGTCTCTATGTAACTTCACATTCTCCAAAATATCTTTCTTGCTGTCCCTCATGTTGCTCCTAAAGATCCATGCCAACTGCAGATAAGATGGTGAGGCTCCTTGTCAGTGGAGTCTGTGACCCATAATCCTGACTGATCCTGGTATTCCTTTTCCATCTTTGTTTCCTCTTTGATTCTAGGATGGAAACCATCTTTTTGCTATGCATTTGTAAAGGGTATATCAGGATGTGGTTATCTCCCAGAACAAGGGCTTTCATATACCCATACTAATGGAAATATAAAAGTATATGAAAAAAATGATATGGAAGAACTGCTTTTCCTTACATCTTAGTCATGGATTTCTTGATAAATATGATACAATAACACCCATTTTTAGATGATGACCTCTGTGATCATCAGCACTAAAGGCTTTTTGGTTCCATGTGGCAGAAGGGGCCCTGGATGGCTGAGGTCACCACTGCTTCCATGTGAGTGCTTTGCAATAGTTGTAATTGAGAATCCTGCGGTTGGATACTGTAGAGAGCCAAAAAAGTACTACCTAGGAGGAAAATCAGAAGAAAGATTTTCCCCCTTAAAAGGAAGTTATCTGATTTCTCTCTTCCTTAGATGTACAGATTGAATCTTAACTGCACAGGGTACTTTTTGCTGTTTCTGTCAAGGAGAAAGGAAGGATTCTGATTTAATAAATGATGTGTGTGAGACATGGCTGATGACTACCACTCATTAATTTGTCCAGTGCTAGTTTTCAACCACTGCAATTGTTTTCCTATTTTGTGGCCACATTATCTGCAACTATGTCACGTGTCAGTACTCTGAATTTGCTACATCGCTGTATTCCCTGGGTTTCTCCCCACCCTTCTTCCTTGGTTCTTCTTGGTTTATCACTCAAAAAGACATTCACTGTGCAAATAATGTTGCTCCTCTGTCGATTGCCTTGTTGCTTAAATACTATTCCAATGTAGTAGATAAGTTACTGCTTCCAAGACAGATTGGCTGTTAATTTTTTTCCATGCCTTTGAGAAAAAGGAAGTTATGTCAGGAAAAAGACTATGTTTATTGGGAAGGAGGAAGATGCTGTGCATTTGAAACCTCTGAGAATAGTTGATTTTCAGTTCAAGGTAATACATTTAGTTAACTGAAGAGGAGACTTTAAAAGGCAAAAGTGTAAGTTAGGTTCCTGTTATTCCCTGTAGCTTCTCTTTTCTTCTCTGATCTGTAGGATTTTGCAACTTTTTGGCCAGAAATACAGTGATCCAGTAAATAAATACTATTAAATCCACTTTTCTAATATTGTAAAGGAGAATTCCAGAGTATGCAAACAGAATGGGAGCAAGCTGTCAATGCTGTTCTTGTCACTGGTGGTTAATCACCACACTTAGCCTAAGTATTTGAAAACAGTGTAGTTACTTTGAATTTCCCATGAGAAATTTACCATGACAAATTGGAACAGAATGTGGATTTCTATTAGATGTATAAATTATTGACAATTTTTCACATCCTGAAAGCCGTATTGATATATGGATAAAGATAACTGTTTCTTCATGAGCTCAAGTCCTTGAGTTTTAGCACAGTAAGAGATTTATACAACTTGCCTGAGACAGCACAAAGTCTGTGTTAGGAGCAGAGTATTTTTAGACTCTAATTTTTTTTAATGCATTCAGGTAATAGGCCTATTTTTTGTCTATAAGGTATACCCCAAAGTAATGCTTGTAATCAATAGAGTGTCCGGATGGTCAGCATCTCTGAGAATTAATGCTCGCTAAGAGAAGAAAGTGGTTTTCCTTTTAAAAATAAGAGATCAACAGAGACAACAGAATAAAATACTGAAAAAAAAAACCTCTCCATTTTTCTTGATTTTTCAGAAAACAAGACACATCCGCAATTATAGTTTCTAGCTCTCCTAAGTGTGAAAAACCAGCTATGAAGAAGAAAATTCCCAATCAAGCGTGTCATGTGTGGGAGAAAAGGAGCTGCTAGTTTTCAGGCTGTCACTTCACCCCTACTGCTTCAGCCTGAAAACAGCTGAGGCTCGTTCTAGAAAAATTAGCCTGGTGTACTCAACTACAAATGAAAGGAAGACAAGGAGGGGTGTGTTGTTTCTGTTTTCCTTCAGGAAGTCCTGGGTTATTAGTTTTGGAGGATTCTGACTAGTTTGTTATCAAAAAGAAAGAGGTAATAATATGTAGCATTAAAAAAAACCTATACATGTAAGCCAACTGATATTTTGAGCTTTGGGATTGCATGTATGGTGCTGCCCTGCAGCAGAAATAGGGTCAAATCAAAGGCTGCTACAGAGAGTGAAGCAATAGTAAAAATGCCTGTTGGTAGAGAAATAGCTCCTGTCTCCATCAAAGCAACCTGGATCAACTGTAGACTTTTCAAATCAATATCCAGGATCATGGGGGATATAAAACTTTAAGCGTGCTGGCCTAAGGAAACAATAGGAACTGTTGCAGTAGAGCTGAGTTGCAGATGACTGAGAGTGTATGACGTGGGCACAGCGCTGTGCTCCTCTGATGGGAATGCGGCGGTGAGCTGGGATTAGGGGACCCTCTGTGGGCATGTCGGAAAGGCTCGAGGGGGTGAATGGAAGGCTTCTGTGAGCTCTGCTCCATGGCTGCGTCCCTCTGGGTAGCTGTAACTGATCCTTGTTTTTAAACGTGTTCAGACATCTTTAATCTGAAATGACCCTCTGAGAAATGATCTCAAAGTCCTTTGGGGGGATTTCATTACCAGAGCCTGGAGAATTGGCTTAAGAAGGGAGGCTTCCCGGGTGGAGGAGCCTCCAGCATTTACTTTGCAGTCAGAGTGCAGACCTCATTTTGCTCTACTCGGAGGAAACGGGAGTTTGTCTGGAGACAGCCTAGAAATCTTTTCTGGCAGTGAATTGCTGCCTTATTCGGGAGCCAGGATGCTACGTAGGAGTTGAAGGTGCCTGTGTTCCTCTTAGTTTCCAGACCACACTGAAAGAATTCTGTAAAACCTTATTTTATCGCTGATTGGAAAACACAAGGGAATTTGCCATGTGGAAAGCACTAGTGTGTTATTGGGCTAGGGTAACAGATTAAGACCAGCTTTATTGTGTGTGAATGTAGAATTAAACAAGGGGTTGTTTGTTTGTTTGTTTTAAAAGGGAAACAAATTGATATGGGGTATATTGCAATATCTTCCTAATGCAAAAATGATCACATACTGCCCGCTGAGAGGGACTTTATTTAATCTGTGTAAGCTATAGCTTTGCAAATTTACCACAGAGGGAACTTCCTTCAATGCAGCAGAGAACTGCTGGGATTTGCAAGAGCCTTTCTTTTTTTTTTTTTGCCTGCTTTTGGAAAGCCTGCAAAAAGAGGGCAGTCTTTATGATTTATAGGTAACCACGTACAGAAAAGTCCATTTTTTACTACTCCATCAAGTTAAATGGTAATTGTCAGCCACACTTTCTTTTTCCACCTCCAAAATACAAGGCTATCTGTCTAACCACAGTGTGGCACTAATGGCATAAGTGCAGGAGAACACAGATAGGAATTAAGCACCAGCTGTGTCATCATCTTCATAAATGCAATATTAAAGATATTGTAATACCTTAATTTTTTCTTTCTGCTTGTGTAAGGCAGAGCTGCACAACAAAGAATATCATAACTTTTCTGATGAAGTGCAGCTTGTAGCCATTTTTACATCAAATGACTCCTTTGCCCTCCTATTCTGCCAACAAATGCTCATCTCGCTAGGGCTTTCCTTGTACCAGTATTAACAATCTGTTATACACCAGATTGGGGTCATTAACCACTCATTAGTTCCTGAGCGAGGAAAGCCACCTCTTGTATGTTGAATATTGATTAGGAAGCAACAGAGCATACCAGTATGAAACCACCATGGAAGATGCTCAACTTCTGATGCAAAGCCTCTGCATTTGTTTTGTAATGTTTTGAATTCGATCCGCTGCTGCTTTCTTTTTCATTTTTTTCTGGTTGCTGTCTTTGTCTTTCCTCTTTTGTACAGGAGCGGGCACCAAATAATAAACAAAAATATGCTGTCATCTTCAACCTCTTGTGGGATGGAGGAGAAGTCTGACAACTTAACTTGGCTTTGCTATCCCTCATGGGCAAGCGTGCTTCCTTTCCTTCCTCTGATGCATTGCAAGCGTAATGTGTCTTGTCCTGCTGCCAATACCACACAATAGATTACAGTGCTTTTCTGAGCAGAGATACTGGTGAGTAACTTCCATCTCTACTGAAATTAATTCATACATTTTTCCTTGGTTTGCATCAAAATCAAGTAACTTGACTGATTTAAGGTCCAGACCTGTAATTCTTAAATATATAAAACCCTTTCAAAAGAGGATGACCTTGAGGTAATAACTTCAAAAGCTGATAATAAGATTTGTGCTCTGATAGTAATAGGTGTTTAAAAATTAAACAAGCAAAACATTGTTTCAGTGTTTAAAAAAAAAAAAGCCCTCATACATTTTATCATAATATGTGCTATAATCCAAGCCTGACTGTGCATAATAAGCTTGTAATTCCATTGATTCATTGATGGTGAGATAACACCTGTAAATGACAAATAGACTGTGTGCACAAAATGGTGTGCAATGAGCCTGCTGCAGCGTCACAACTTCCCTGTAGTTCCACTGTGTTGCTGTCCTTCTGCCTGCTAGGAGCAGCGTATCTAGAGGTGATGGAACTTGCTCACTGCTCTCAGAGCACTGTAAAACAAACTGGTTAGCTTTTGTAGATGTTTCCACTAGTTAAGACACTGCTTTAATTTGACTTGTTAGACTTCTTTTCTCATACGTTATGAAAAGACACTTTTTTTTAGGATGTATAGCTGATGAAATTGATCCTTGGAGTAATTGTCACACAAGAACCACACTGATTGCCTATGATACTGGTGCTTCTCAGGATAGTTTTTTTCTGGTAAATCTTCCTATGTTGACAGAGGGAATTTTAGTTTTGTGGTAAGGTACACATGCATAATATCATTAAAAAGGCAAGCTTTTAATATAAACATAAAATCCAAATTCAGTGTGTAATGAACGTGATGTATGTATGTGGATATGTATGTGTGAACAGAATTTTACCATTAGAAAAAGCATAAGTGTTTGAAGGTGTGAAATTAAAGGCAAAGGGAGGGCAATCTGCTCCTCTGCACATGGCATCCCCACAAAAGTCACAGGGCCAAAATATCCCATTTCTAAAGACATGATCTCCTACTTCTGAAGTCAATGACAAAAAAAATCCATGCTATATCAGTAAGGCTGAAGGCTTTTAAAAGCTATTAATATCATTTTATCCACTACTTGTTTTGGAAAATGAGACAAGCTCACTTGAGTCATCTTTTGTGGCTTCAGAGTCAGCATAACAGACCACAGGCTGGAGATCCCATCTCACCTGACTGTCTTCATCTCTGTGAAATGTACCCCTACTTTGGAGAGAAGGATGTGTGTAATTTTGTTCTCCATTATTCATTTCAGAAAATGTAGCCTCATCTATTTACTGGTCTGTGATGAGGCAGAAAGCAGGGTCTGCTTATCTAATAATCTCCCTGCATCCAATTCAAAATCTTGCTACGCTTTCCTGAGGCAACACTGTCATAATTTCTCCATCCAATCCCTGCTAACTGCCTCTCTTAGCTTGATGTAGACTTCATAAAAAGTAAATATCAGGTTCATGCAAAATAAGATTTGCTTTGCTGAGTGTTAAAGTCTGTCCTTCTGATGTAGACTCTTATTTTCATTCAGATAAAGTCTGTTTATGAGGCTCATAACTTTCTGGAAATATCTCTTGTTTGGTGTGTGTGTGTTTGGTTGGTTGTTTTTTTTTTTTATTTTTTTTTTATACTAATATGATTGGGGTTTAGGCATTTGCAGCTAAATGAATGCTTCCTGTTCTCATTTCTCATTGCTCCCAAGGAGTTCGAATAGAAACCACAGAACTTACTTTTCCATATAAAGCTCTGGGTTAGATTGCTTCAGTGATCAGGGAATACTGTGGACTTCTTAAATATAGTCTTGTCTTGAATGCTGGTGATCTTGGCAGCTTTATTTCCGGAATCAGAGGTAGAAATACCAGCTGTTTTCTGCCTGGACATGGGAGGTTTTTTTTCTCCTGCAGTTCTTTTTGGGGCTGTGTAATGGACTGGTTGTCAGCTGTGGGTCTGCATGAGCTGTTTGAACACAAACATCTTTTGGCAGGTGGGTGCAAGAGCCCCAGCCCTTCTGAACCAAACGTTCTTCTATAATGACTCAGGGCAAAAGATAGGGAAGGGTCTATAGGACAAGATGTATGAGGTGACCCCTGGGTGGGCTGCAAGTAGCACGATCACCCTGAGCTCTCACCTCTGCTGCCTCCTGCAGAAACATCTCTCAGTGTGGGCAAGTACACACAAGTGCTATCTGTCGATACATTTAGATGCAAAAAGGTTTATCTTTATGTGAAGTCTGTATGCAAGGCGTTGCATCAAAGATGTGAAGTGTTGTAATGTTCAGAGATGAGAATGTTGTGGGAGAGGGTTAATGCTTTACATTAAGGCAGCATTGGTGACCTGTAACTCGGTGCTAGTAAACCAAGTTGTCTACAGAATGTAGACCCGTATCTCTTTTGTTTTCAAGATAAGCCTGACAGTTCTCATTTAAGCTGGTTCTCCTAATTCCCAAGCCAAAATTGTGTATTGCTAAAAATAGAGATTGTAATGAAGTTACAGCTTTCAACTGTGGGGCCTTCTGGATAACTCCATTATATTGCAGCTCTATTAATTAAAATGAAGGAGGAAAAATATGTAATAGGATTGTGTTAATAAAGCATGAAATGAAGTGTTACCTTAAGACACTTGTCTATCGGTTTTCCCTTATTGCATGAGCAGTTGTCTTTCCCAAAATACACTGAAATTGGGTGAAGAAATTTTCTTTCTTTCTTTCTTTTTTTTTTTTGAAAGGTAGCTTCCAGGTTTCCTATTCACTATAATTCTGGCATCCTCTGCTTTGTCACCAAATTATTTTAGCTTTTTATGGGGGGCAATGAGTGGGAATACAGTGTAGCCTGAATTGGTGCTTCATGTGGAATGCAGGCTGCTGAGAGCTGCAGACTGAGTCACTGGGGCTGCTGGAAAAAAAAAAAACCCACACCTATAAATCCTATGTCCTTTCAGAGGAACTTGTACTGAAAAATAACTTTCACATCTCACCTTAAACCTAAAGGGTTTCTAAAATAGGCTATAGTGTTATAAATCTGCAGTACAATTCATAGAATCTTAATGGTTATCATAATGCAGAAGCAAAACTCTTATATCAGTATGACTGTACAAGGAAAGAAAATTGAATCTTTCCCTGTATTTTCTGAATTAAAATTTAAAACATAAAGCTGCAGAACAGATCTAGGAGCTGCAGGTAATGTTGAACTTGAATCTTCAAGCATGGTATTATGCCCAATGGATTAATATTTTTTTTTTGCATAGCTTTAGTATATTGCCTCATTTTTCACGTACAATCTACGCATATATAATTTTTACACATTTCCACCAAATAGGATTGGAGATCTTGTGAAACAGATTGAACTGACCTCAGCTGTTCATAGGGCTGAGGTCTAACAAATGCAGGTCTCTGAACGATAGCGTTCACATTAAAAGGCATATCAAATGTTAAATTTTACTAGTATTTTAAAGAATTGCATGTTAGTATGTGCAACATTCATATCATTTTTAAAAGGAAAAAGAAGTCATCCATCAGGTTTCAATAAAGAGAAAGTTCAAGCAGGAGTCAGTTTGTGCGCTTGCCAAGGAAGAATTCAGAAGTGAGAGCAGATCGTAAGGTCCAAGTGGGCAGGTGTGTGTGGCAGTGAAGGGAGCACGGGAAATCTGCCACTGGCAGCAGCCAGCACAGCTTCCAAGGGGCTATAAAATCCTGGAAATCAAAGCAGAGGCAAGATGTAAACTATGCCAGCTTCTGTCCCTTGCACAGCTCAGAGACACCTTTGTAGAAATAAAAAGTAATACTCTGAGTAAACCAAAATGACAGAGCGCTCGTTGCAAAGTGCTGCTTGAGCATATGTGCAATCCAGTTACTAACTCAAATGAAATATTCTTCTGACTGTTATGGGCATCAGCCTTGCACCACAGCAGTGTCTGTGTCAGAACTGGAAAAAGTTCCATAACTTATCCTAAAAAGTCATTAGTTACTAAGGTGATTTTTTTCAGTATAGCTGGATCAATTCACCTGAAATTGTTGCTAGAAGGAAACAAAAATATATTTCTTGGTAAGAGTTTCCATAGCTGAAGTGATGTTTTTCCAAGTTGAAATGCATCAGGCTTTTGATAGCCATTATTAGATGATATACTGTTGGGAGACTTCAGTTCTGAGGTGATCTTGTCTCATTTCGCTAAAATTAAAGGGTGATTTGTGAGCTTACTGTAGGGGGAGCAACACTGGCAATTTTTGTTGCAGGGCTTGAAGTTTTACTGTGAGCTTGCAAGAGAAAATGAAAAAAGCTCGATGTGCATTTTCATGTCTTACATTTTGAAAAATCAGCATAAGAATGTATTCAGTGATTAAAATGGACATTCCTTTTGGTGTTCAAATAAAAAAGAAGCGAACTCTTCTATCACAGATTGTGAAATATTTGAAAATAATGAACAATAGCTCCAGTAAAGATTTTCATCTGAAATATCAATGAAATATTCTCTGCTGCTCAAACTGCAATTGGATGTTAATCCAAGCAAAAAAATAAACTAAAAAAAAAAAAACCCCAAACAAATCACTAACTTGCCTGCTGCTTCTCTGGTAGTGATGAGGATTGCATTGTAGTATGCTGATCACACTGCCAGCTGGGTGCTGTTTAGTCTGACAGTAGCTCTCATCACATCCCTGCTCTGCAAACTGTCCCTTGTGCTGCTTTCAGAGATGATACTGATGCAAAGTAGCTCAGCAAAACCTCTGCTGAGCATTTGCACTGGTGTAGCAGGAGGGAGAAAGCACTGTGCAGGGAGGAGGAGTGTGACCAGGGGATCTCGATGCTGCCAGCGTGACACTTGTCAGGTCACATGCATTAAAAACTTATGCTACAGACTGTATGACTAATTTGAGCTGACGTGTCTGATCTATGTTTTTGTTTGATGTAGTATTTCAGCCTTGCTGTGAGCTGCCTGGGTATTCCTCCTTGTCCCTGCAAGGTGCTGCTGCAGGTTTGCTGTCTTGGCAAGTATTCCTGCTCTGGCTGCTGTCATGCATCTAACTATAATGTGTATGTACCTAAACCCAGGGGTTTGTGTTTCTACGTAGCATTTTCATTGAGATTCACATCTAGATTCTTAGCTGGTGTAACAGAAAGTGCTAACTGTGTGTTTCTATGGTTGTTTTAATGGTGTTTTCCTTTGTGGAGTGAGGCTTTCCAAACACCTCTGGGATAAAGAAAGGATTTGAAACTAGAAGCCATATCATTTAAGAAAAAAAATAAAATCAAAGTGTTCAAAAAGCAGGAATGATTTGATTTTCAAATCATGTTAGAGGGAAAAGTTTATACGACCAGAACAGAAACAAATCTGTTCATGTGTTTCTTCTATTTTTTCTTTCTTTTTGCCAGGCATTGAATTCAGGGTATCTAATGGATTATTACTGGTTCTTATCTAAGTTTAGAAAGAGCTGTGGATATATAATGAATACAGCAGAGACTTCGGTGTTTATTGGTTTCCTGGTTTATTGATGCTTTGCTTGCCTGTCTTTGCAAGCAGTGCCATTCAGGAAGGCCTGGCTAATGTCCAAAGGCAGTCTAGATTTGTTCCATTTATTGCTCTTCTGAGTTTGCCTTCTGGCAGAAAGTTTCAGATCAGGAAATTTTTGCATATCAAGGCTCACAGGTCTGCTTTGTAAAGCTCGGAGTTCTTAGAAGTCACGAAGCCTCTCATTATAAATTAAGGGAACTATGAGTTGATAGGTTTCTAATTCTTAATTCTTTTGTGATAGCCATCCTTAATTTTACCATAACTTTGTGTAACTAAATAAAGACAGCATTGCATGCTGTCTTACAGCTTTTACAAAGCTGAAGTACAAAGGAATATTACAGAGGAGAGGTATTTTGTACAGAAAGTTAGAGCAGAGTTTAGGTTTATTGTGCAGACAGGAAAAGAGCCAACACTGGTCATGCCGCAGATGATGTCAGTAAGGGAAGTTCAAGTGGAATTGTTTCCTTTCTTCTAGAGGATTCAGAAACTACCTTCTACATGTTGGATTATGTCGGTCAGCAGAGCAGGGACTGCTGCACAATTAACTGCCACCGTGGAAAGGAAATAACATCTCTGCCTCGTGGGTGAACGCAGCCCAGCAGCAAAGAGAACTAAGGACAGCTCTTGTTTTGGTTCGTTTAAACTGTAAGCACCCTGATGATGGTGGCCTGGGCTTATTTAATGTTAATCCCAGAGCCATGCAGTACATTCAACAGTGTTTCCGAATTTGGCCCATCTTTGGGATAAATATGGAGGCATTCTTGTAAGGGAAGAAATCAAAATGAGCGCCATCAGCATGGAGCCTGGTGGCAAGTGTGCGTGCTGATGTATGGCATTGTTCTTTAGTCTTCATAAGGTATTTAAATATTCTCTATTTTCTACCAGTCTAAACATTGGTATTGCATTCACTCTATATTTTTTCTTGCCTCAGAATCTTTTCCCCTTTCTATGAAAGTATTGATTATATTACTCATCCTTTATTATAACATGATTTTTTGTTGCATTGGTAGTACTCGTACACATACTAATTCCGGATCAGCTGACGCTGATACTATGAAGAGGGAAAAATTCCTTGCCAGGTGCAGTTTACAGCAATGTTGGTTTGTGCTCATTGAAAAAAGGTGATGCGTAACACTTAGGGGATGAGTTCCAGCAGTGGAAGCTGCGTGGACAGACTTGTAAAAGCAAAACCCAAAGTCTCAAAGTTCATGGCAAATAAAAAAATCCTGGAATTTCAATTCTTTTGGTGTGAAGGACAGCTTGACTTGTGACTCCTGTATGCTGCCTCTCGTTATTGCAAAGAGGGGAAATAATACAGTGGGTGACTTTCCTCTAAAATTGAAAGCAGGAAAGATGTCTGAGTGCAAATGGATATGGCTCCTGTTAGCTCCTGGCGTGCACAGAGGTCAAAGGAATTTGCTTTGTACAAGGTACGGTTCATGAAGACTTGTTATTTCCTGCTTTGTATAGTTTGCCTTACTTGGCATCTTCCTCTAAGGTTAAGGGATATTCAGCCATGTTGCTGAAACCAAAATCGCAATTGTGTATTTTGGAAAACAGAAATATTATGCTGAAAGGCTAAAATGTTCTTACTTATGATGGTAGTTTTTTTATTAGGGGTAAAAAAAAGCCCTAACAGGTTTTGAACTGGGAGATATTATGGAACAGGGTCAACAAGATATGAAACATTTAATCTTCTCAGATGTGGAGCTAAATCCTTAGGTTTTCTTCTCAACTTTTTTTTAATGACTTGAATGTTAGGTGCTTTATTTACCTCAGAAGATAGAGAATGTTCTCACAAGCCCTTTTTTTTTCCAGCAAGTTTCATACCAGTATTTCTTCCAATGGCAATGATGTCTATTACTGGCAATGATGAATCTGTTGGCACTCTTAACTAAGTATCTAATGTCATGTTCATCCTTAACTAATCCAGGTGTTAACTGTTCTATAAAATTAATTTGAGGATTCGTTACCAATTATAAAATTCTTGTTCTGAATTGTGATTTTTTTAATATTAAAACATTGTAATTGGTAAACAGATCTTCATATCAAACAACTACTAAAGATTGAATGCAGATTCGCCTGATTTTGCATTTTATTGCTTCATGAAATAGGAAGACAATAGCCAAGTTCTTCTGTTGATGACACCAATGAAAACTCTATTGTAGTGAATGGTGCTGATCTGCATTTTCATACATCCCTGAGCAAAATACAGTCCAGAGAATGGAGAGAAAGGCATCATCCATGTGAAGGATAAAACTCAGAGCCAATGGGTGTAGCTGAGCAGCTTTGGAGTCCATCCTCACTGTGTAGGTTGGACTGCTCATCATCTCAAGAACCAGTTTTGCTGCCTATGGACTCTTCACTCCCCCCTGTGGCCGGAAGACCTGGATCTTTTTGTCATGTCACCCTAAAGTCATTTAGATTGGAAAAGACCCTTAATTAAGGTCATCAAGTCCAACCATCTGTCAGCCTTCATTTTCAAAAATCCTCTCCTGAAGGCACTCCCCAGTGTTGGGTTTTGACTGAAGACTGAGGGTTCCCACCATGCTTGCTGTGCCTGTGAACTTGGCTGCTTGCCCCTTCAATCCCTGCTTTTTTCACTTCTTATGAATATTTGTTTTTTCAGCAAGTCTTTCCCTACCCTTCCAGAGGTGAGGGGGACAGTGGGGCATTTTGTGTTGTTAGGGACAAGCTAATGCCCATTCTATAAGAGGAACTTTGGACGAAGCAGGCCCATACTGTCCCCAGATAGAGGGAGAATGAAATATGGAGGGCTCTTGCTCTCCTCGTAGGTAAAACTTTGCTGTCATATCTTAAGGGCTTGTGGGCAGATGTCACAGTAAGGTTGGAAAAAAAGCGAATTGCCCAGATGTCTGGAGTCAGAGGAAAGCTGCTGTGTGGGGACCTTTGATAGGACAGGCAGGTTTAATGAACCGCTGCCTGGCAGACAGCAAAGTCCCAGTATCTGCTACTGCCTGACCTCCGGCGCAGTCAGCTGTGAGCCCATTATGTTAGCTTTCATATGCATAACCATCCCCATCCTTGTACTTCCAATATTATTTGAAAGGAACTGAAGTGAAAATACTGTCAAGACCCCTCTTTACCTTGAGGAAGGAGTAGGAAGAAATGATGTGAGAAGCTGTATTTGCAATGAATAACTCCCAGAAAAATAGCTTATTGCAGGGAGAGATCTATGAAAGCGTGCTCAGGATGAAGAGCAACATTGAGACCACCAGAATTATTAACTGAGGTTATCTGAGAACCGAGGTATCAGTAAGAATCAACAAGAGAAGATTTTGCACTTATTGCTGGAAAAAATGTCAGTGTCCTCTAGGGATTTCTAACTGCCCTTTGATAATAACTGCTAAAACCCACTGTTTTCAGGATTTGCAGGTGCTGTGCCAATCTATCTGGCTTTTCTTCTCACCTTCTATGTAGGTTTTGGTCTAAACTTTTTCTTGGTCTCTGTAACAATGCTGCTGGAAAATGTGTTTAAGCAGCAGAACATCAGTTATGTAGATTTTCAATGTGTCATTAGTACAGAGGATTAAATGTAAAATAGGTTGTCTCCTAATCTGAAATATTCTGGATAGGGCATTTGTAATGCTTGTATGTTTTCTGGAAAATGAGGCCACAAAGGTAATACAGATTGTTGATCATAACACTACCCATAGGGGCTAGTGACATTTCTTCTTGAGAGATAATGTTGCAATCTTCTTATTGTATTTTTGTAGTGGGGAAGAAGATCCTTTCATTCTTGAGCGTGGAAGGAGCCATTTGGTGTGGGGCAAATAAAATTGGCTTGTACGCCATGCATCCATGGAATAGAAGCTATAGCTGCTCCTCAGCCATGGCAAACTCAGGCTGTGCTATACCATTGAGCTTCTGGAGTTCACCCTGCAATGCTGCAGAGTTTACAGGCAACAATTATCTCCCTAATTCTTGATGCTGCTACACTCAACATCACTGTGGGTAGGTCCTCTGCCCTTGCTAGTTTCTTAAATGTGTATTTGATGGAGCTTTGCATGGAGTCTCTCAGAGAACGAGCTTGAAGCTCAAACACAACTGCTGTATACTGCAGCCCTGCAGTGCTTTCAGTGTAACTGCCTGTCACGAAGCAGGAGTTGCATTTTTGACGTTGTTATTTGAAGCATGTCAGAGCTGGCAGTTCAGCTGGAGCCCTTTGTGCTGGGAGAAATCAGAGCTGATTTTGTTTTGTTTTTGGCCACAGATGGGAGTGTTTAAATGTTTCTGGAGGAGCAGAACTGAAATGACAGTTCTGCTAAATGCCCCCTCTTATACATTGGAGCATCTTGGAGTTGCGCAAAGCCAGAAGGGTTATTCTGGATTTAAACTGGTGTTCTTGTTCTGTTATACTTGAGCTCTGTTTTAATGGGTGTAGACACAGAAGATTATTTTATCCCCAGATATGTTCTTTTTTTTGCAGAGGTTTAGCTCTTTCTCAGAAGATGAGTGCATTACCCTGCCTAAGTAACATCTCTTTGAGATTGACTGTGAGTGTATACCGTGAGGCACGCACTAAAGACACTATAAATAGTGAATCATCTGTTGCAGACAAACCGGCTTCTATAATGGAATCAGTTGGATAGGTGCCATTTATCCTTATCATTTTTCTACTAAGAGTTTTACATTAGGGGAAGAAGACTTGAAGAAATGTTTTCTAGCTGCTTGCCCATCGTCCTTGAACCAAGATTTATACGGGAACAGATCTTTGTATCTTAAACACTTATTGGTATTAACAACATAGCGGAGTAACAAAGCTCACTATTTTTGCAAGTTGTTGAGGAATTCAGAAATTGAATGGGCCTGAATGATTTTTTTTCTTTTTTTTAATCTTGGATGCCACAAGGTCATACATGAAATAATTCTGGGAGGAAATTCAAGAAAGCTGTAGAAGTTGGTGCCTTTCCTATTGAACTAATTAATACACCTTTCTTAACTAGCTGCAGTGAAAGAAGCCATGGAGCTACAAATGCACTTATTTACTCTAGGTTTGCAACACTGGATGTGCAGCTTCAGACACAGCTAACTGCCTCTCTGTCAGTGAGTTCCCACCTGTGCTCTGGTTACTCCTGCAATTGTTTCATGGCTACATCATAAATTAGAGCAAGAACATGATCTGAATGAAGTACATGGTTTTAATTAATTACTGATTTGCACTGTGGCATCACAACGTGTGGCATCAGTAAGAGTGAGATAGAAATGAGGATGAAGTGGGAGCAGAGTGGAGGAGTAGGATCTTCTTAAACTAACTCTGGAATCATTCTGGTTTGCCCAGGCATGGCATTAATAACTCATAGCATATGAACTAGATGTGTAACTTGTCATTCACTTCTTCATCTGGTTTTCTATTTTATTGGTCCACGTAGCTCAGAGTGAAAAAAAATGAGCAATTTGTCTGTAAATGCCATTTACCATACCATGACTTATGTCTTTGAGTTAGCTTTAACAGCTTGATGGAGAAAGCGGTAGGAAAGCCTGAGTGAGAAAGGTATAAAAACAGCAACACTAACAGAAGGGGAGGAACTACTTCAGAAAAACAAGGTGGATGGCTGAATCTCAAAAGGAGTCTAGACTTATTGTCTAGCAGGATAAATATGAGGAAAAACAACATGTGAGATACAATAAAAAAAAGACGGTAAAATAAAACCGTTTTCTGACTTAAAATCAGTCTTTGTATTGATTTTTAAAATAAAACCCCTATTTTATTATGTGTCCCTGAATATACCAGCCAAAACCTGAAAACACAAATGCTCATATGGCCTCAGGCAGCCCCCAGCCCCCTGGCCAATATCTCTTGTCTGCCTCATGCCGCATGAGTAAAAGTGTGTACTCCCTTTGCAAGGTGGTTCATCAATAAAATCCCACAGAACTAGTTGAAAAAAGTCAAGAACAAACTCTTTTGGCTCTATAGTAAGCAAATCACTGAACCTTCAGTATAAATTGATACAGCTACAAAAAAATTAAGGAGAAAGTTTTAGAAAAGATCCAGCCTAAAGATGCACAATTACTACTTTCTGTTAGAAGTAGTCTGCTGATTGAATTTTGTCCTGCGTTAGTTAACCCTAAGCTGCCTCTGCTGCTCAGATCTGTCTAATGAAGGAAACCCAGGGATAAAATCTCTCCTCCAACAAAGCCATGCTGAAGATCGGGGAAAGAAAAACAGACAAACTGCTCTCATTTGAAGCATCTAGAAAAAATTATTCTCTTAATATGAGAATTACTTCTATGAATTGTAGGTTTGCCCTCACACTGTAATTCTTTCAATTACACCAGCCTAGGTCTGCTGAATGTTTTGACCAATGAGACCAGCTCTGCAGTGAATGAATCTGTTTGATGCTGGATTTGAGAGCTGTGATTCAATAGCTCTGATGATTCAACAGCTTTGATGGCAAAATGCTTGTAGCACATCTAGAAATGCAAGGTGCTTGCTCCAGCCAGCCAAACAGTGCTTGGTTTTGTTGAGTAGGTTGCTGGTAGAATTGGAGATAGTGAGACTGGTTTAGTCTGCATCAACTGATACTTGAGTCCTGGTTTAGGAAAGTGAGAAAGGCATCTGCAGGTATGGAACTGCTGAGCTGTCTCTACTCCACCCCCAAGATATTCATATATTCTAAGCGAGGAGAATAATCTAACAATTGGGTTTAGCATCAATTTACATATAATTAGTGCAAAATTAGGCATCTACTGGTATTTTATATTAAAGAATAAAATAATGTTTCCAGAGACTAGAGAATTTTCTGTTAGAACTGGCACTAGGTGAAAAGGAAGCTGAGCATCTCTGGAAAAATCCTGGCTGGCAGAAGGAAGAAGTGTGGATGGTTGGGGACAAGAAACTTCCTTCTTTTCCATCATGTAGTGTTATTTGTGGATGGAACTCAAGTATCCTTGAGTAAGAAGAATGGAAGTTTTTCCTAGATAGTGCCTTGGATCTAAATTAAACTATGCTCCATTCAGGGTACGAATAAACTGAAATACTTTTTTCTTAACCGTGGGCCATTTTGCTTGTCAAACTGCCTTGGTTTTCAAATGGCAAAACACTTGATCAAACCACTTAGTCTGGTAGCGGCTCCACAGAATTAACGCATTAGTCAGGAAGGGGCAGGCTATCAGGCTTCAGTGCAGTGATCCCATTGCCGGTTGACTGCATCAGGTTGATCATTTTGCTTTTGCTATTCTGCATTACAACTTGAAGTCAGCAATTAAAATGTTACTGTTATGCTAGTTCCAAGGTAGTATCTCAAAAAGAGATGGTTCTCCTGATGTTTGTTTTACTAACGGGGAGCAAAACATCCTAGCGCTAAGTGCAGCAATCGCTGGCCGTGGTTTTGCAGCGTGGATGAGCATCATTTAGGAGCTCCAACACAACCTGGGATTTTTTGTTTCTCCATCCCCACACCTGGAATTTAGGTCAGCCAGGCTCCTTTCAGGCAAAGCAAGCTGTGAGCCATGTGCCTCAGCGCCAGCCCCCGCGCTGTTAGCAGGAGCTGCCTCCTGCCTGGTGAGTCAGCGCTGGGAAGGTTGGCATGAAAGGCTGCGAGGCCGCGCGCCCACATGCCTCCAGCCGCCGTGGTGCAGGCTCCCCATTAACAGGCTGCGTTGAAAGGACTGAGCCTTCCCTCAGAGGATCAATTAGCAACCTTAAAATAGAATAAGGGAAGGCAGAAGCCCTCGCAGAGCCCTGCTGCTAGGAGCCCTGCTTCTCAGAGAAAATCCAGCAGTAAGCAAGTGCCTGACAGATGATGGAGAGCTTTCTGTCCTTGTTCCCCTTTTAACACTTATTTCCCTGTAATTACTGGAGTGCTACTGGTCGCAGCAATCCAGTTACAGTCGCATCAGCGCTTCTGTTAACAATTTCTATTTCCAGGGCTTCTCAATTTGGCAGTAAATACCTGCTAAGGATAGTTTGGTGCACTTTACAGCACAAAGTTCAAAATGATTTTTCTACGCAATTGTTCAAAGTCTTCATATTTAAGCAGTGCGCAATAAGAACACAACTTACACGGTTTCTGAGCTTATTAATTTAAATGTGGAGTTGAGAAAAAATTCCAATCTAACCCTTGTGTCTGCCAGCAATACCATATTATTCTTACCAATCTGTTGGGGACATCTTTGGAAATTTAATTTCCGAATTCTGATAATTGTAAGCTAGCATGAAGCTGCTGATGAATGCCAAAACCTCTTTGATAAGTACTACAAAGGCAGAAGGCTTAGAGTACTCTTGAAATCGCCCAACCTAAATTCCTAGTTTAGGAATTCATCTAAACAGCTGAATCTAGGTCATGATTAGACAGCACTGCTCAATGTGTCCTTGAAATTTCTTTAAATTATTTTTACTTTCTTCTTCACATCATTGCCCTTTTACAATTCCTTCAAGTGTTAAACTCCTCAAAAATGTTAAACGTGTTTTCAGTGCATTTTTTTATCAGTAATTCAATGCAAAGGGCACAATACTAGGATTTCATTCAATACCTTTGACTTCATCACATTTCATTATAGAGCACTTCCTAAAGGATAAAAATTATAAATATGTCTCAGTCCAAAAAGCAGTTGGAATAAGTTGCAGATCTGTGTATGCTAAGCTGCCCTTCTACAGCTTTGATTTGTGTGACCAGCACTTACTCAGCAGTTCAGCATAACTCTTATTGACCTTGGCAGCTGTCACATCGCTGGCTGGATTTTATGTCGCTCGAGGTGTCAGTGTTCAGGGGGAAAGATGTGCAGAATATGCGTGGTTTTATTTGCAGGCGGGATGAGGTAGAACCCAAACTACACTTCCAACAGCATTATTTCACAGATGACAGTCACAGGAGACCTGTGACCAGCTTTAACCTTCTAATAGTATGCATAAATTAAGGCTACGAGAGAATACCAAGCTGCCAAATATAGAAGCTGTAGTTCTAGGGTCTTTGATTAACATAGTCTTCCAAACCTGCTCCATGACAAAAATGAAAGCCAAAGGCTTTATGAAACATTTTTTGAGAGCAGAAACTCATAGATCTTTCATTTACAAAATATTTTAATAACAGGGCAAATCTCATCCCACGTGCAGGATGGATAGCTAAGGCTTCCTTTAACTGCCAAATAACTGGAGTGAGAAGGCGGAGTAGAACATAGACTCGCATTCCAGCTTCTCTTCTTCCCTAAACAAATGCTGGACACTTTTCTCCACCTACACCCTCACGCAAATTGCAGAGAACTAAGTCTGGGATTGACCTTCCGTGGGGCAATCTGCTCATCCTGAAACCGTATCTGCATAATGGTTCTGCAATAAACAGATGCAATCAACTGCATTTGTAATATAAAATATAATGGTTTCTGAACATCTTGGATGTCCTCTTGAGAGTGAGTTCAAATGCTGTTTTACCTCAAGGCTTTCTGTGGGATCATGCCTCTAGGTGGCACATAGATCCTTACATGGTCTGAGCTCTGCATGTCACATCCCCTCTGGTGCCTGGAGCTCACGTGGTGACTCTTACCCCAGCCCTGCAGGAGCTGAGCACCAGGGACATCATTTTTGCTCATAAAAAGGCATTACGCAGTGAAAGTAAGAATGGTGATTGATCCCCGTGGCTTGGACAAAAAAAAATCCATAGTGTATCAGGATAGTCACCTCCATTATTCCTGGCAGCTCTATTTGGAAGGTGTACCATATACTTTCTGTCTATGATGAGAGCACTTCATTTGCAGATGAGGCTTTGTGCGAGGAAGCACAGTTTGTAAATGAATGTTAGTAAATGAATAAACTACTTGAGATGCAAGACACTATGTAGCTGATACCTTGTGCTTATCCTATATCTCTCGGGCTTCTCTTATAAGCCACTGGTGTAAATGAGTACAAAATACCTAAGGGTTAAACTCTTTCATGGAACTCTCCAGTATTATAACCTCTGTACCTTGTTATTTTCTTTCCTCTCTCTCCTTTTTCCTGACATTTTTCATTCTCTTGATCAATCTGACCTGCCTGTTCATGCAGCCCACTGCTGGGCATGAAATATACCTGACAAAGGACTTGTGGATGTTGTCTGCAGACGCTGCCCAAAGAAATACCCCCGGCGTTGCCACGAGAGTGCTGTGCCAGCTCCTGCAGTAACTCTTGATGACAAATGCCACCTTTTTGGACTGGCCGAAGCAGTCTGTGACACTTCTGTTTTGACCTCATATTGATCGGCTCTTTGTTCTGTTAAGGTTCTAGCAAATAACTATGCTAATCCAGATAAACTAAGTCACAGCTGAAGGTCAGCATTAGCTACAGAGCAGCCTTCAGCCACTTGCTGATGGAGTGAAAGGGTACCAGAAGGATGATGATGATTTTAACACAGTTCTGTGGGGAACTTATATATTGACATCGTCCTCTGAATCTCATCATCTTTGATGCTGACTTTGATCAATGCAGTTAATTCTGCTTGATTTCCCAAAGGATACCCAAATGCAGCAATTAATTTAATTACAGATAAATTACAAAATTTGAGAGAGAGAGAGAGACTGATTTCAGCCTGTTACAACAAGCCATTTTTCTTGGATCCAGTATTTAGTAGTATGTTTTAATCAAGCAACCATATATGGGGAGGTGCATATGGGCTGCTGAATCTAATAGATGGGCAAAGCTTAATAATTCCAACCTTCGTTACAGCTCTGGTATATTCATTGCAGGTATTTTAATGGCAGAACTGAGTGTAGTTGCTGTGCGGTGAGAAGAAGCATCTAAACTCTGTCCCTGCAACACCAAATGCTTCTGTCTGTCATATAAAGGTGAGAGTCATGGGGTTTCTGCACTATTTTCTTAGAACTAAATTTTCATTGACCTTTGGCAGAAAAGTTTCTTTAACTACAGCCTAGTCTTGCACTTCCTGGAGAGCTGGAAATCAGAGTTAATGAGTTATATTGAGGTGAGAAACCCTGGTGTCCTTTTCTTGGAAATATGCTTCACTTTCTCCTTAATGCTGTCGGGTGGCTATCACGAGAAGATCATAGAAAGGAAGAGCAAAGCCTTTTTCTCTCCTTTGCTCTCCGTGGACAAGGAATTTTCTGTTTAATCTTTTTTTTTTTTTCAATCACAAGGAAAATTATTAAATCACATTCCCTAAGACAAAAGCCCGTAGGAGTGAAGTTAAAAGCAGGAAGATGGTAAGCAGTGAGGATTCAAAGCATTCATTTATTTCCATTCCCATACCCCTTTTCTTACCCAAGTTGCCCTGGAAATTTGACAGAAATTGCTTTCTATATAGTTGGAAATGCTCTATTTTATACCTCTGAATCTCCCAAAAGGCATTTCAGTGGCAACAATGGTCTGGGTCATCCATAAGCTTTTCTGTCTCCTCTTCTTGACAATTCTAAGAGCTTCTATGCATGTTTGCTTTGTGATATACTGCACTTCTACTCAGTGCAGGCAGAGGTGAGCTGCAAAATCCCTTCTTTTGGGCTGCTGCATCCTCACTGCCTCGTGGTGGGCAGAGCTGCCCAAGGGACCCACAGTGATGACCAAGTCCAACCCCTGGCACTTCAAAGGGCCACTCCAAACCCTGTGTCTGAGAGCATTGTCCAAACTCTCCTTGAACTCCAGCATCTTGGGGCCGTGCCTACTGCCCTGGGGATGCTGTTCCACACCCACTGCCCTCTGGTGAAGAACCTTTCCCCAACTCATAACTCACAGATTGCCTAGTTTAACTGTATAAACACTGGTGTTCACTTGAGTGAATTTTCTGGCCTATTACTTCACAAATCTACTTTTTCTGATAGCCTACCTTGATTCCTCAGATATTCAAGTTGATGAAGACAAAACAGAACAGGGTAGGAAAGCCATGGCTTTTTCTAAGAGAAGAGCTTTTCCATTTAATGTCGTTTGTTGTTTTGCGTGGAAGGTGTGCGCTAAGCACTCCATCAGCGGTGTCCCTACAGCTGCTACGTCAACAAAGCTTGGGGCACAGGGCAGCCGTGTCATACTAACTAGTTTTCTTTGCAGATCCATTCCATCCTGAGTCTCTTTGTACCCCTGATCTCATTGATTTTATTGGCTGTGCTAATTTAGCAGTCCTTTGGGCTGATGATCATAATTATAACACACAGCTCAGCTTGAGTAAACAGGTTCATTGCAGACCCAGCGTTTTCTGATGTCCAATGGCAAATAAACATACCTTTGACAAGTGGTGCTTCTTAAATGCTTCTCTCTGCTTGCTACAAATCCTGGAGAGCTATTGCAGAATTATGCAGAAAATGGGAGTTATTCTGTATTAAGTTAAGCTCCATATATTTTCTCACATTGCTCTAAAATTTTTGGAAGGCTGAGTTCTTTAGAAGCAGATGGACACTGACAGAATTCAAGATAGCTTTTACCGTGCCTACCCAACTACAGTCTTTTTATTGTTACTAATAAGGTAAATATTTATGTCAGGTTTTTCTTTGACAGCTATCTCAGAGTAACTGTGTCATGCAGTTGGCGGAGCGTGTTTTTAATAAAGACATTTGTTTTAGAGTTCAGTGGTGAAATATAACTGCAGTGCAGAAAGCTGCATATATTATAGACAGTAATTGGTAATAATTATAAAATCCTTTGCCAGAAAATAGTGATGAAAGAGCACTTAGATGAATGACAAATGAACTGTTCAAAGCTCAGGTGATGCCAAAGGTAAGGCTGCAGGGGAAGGTTAATTCACTGTCTCTGTGCACGTGCGCTGCAAGTATTAATGGTCCCCCCCTCCTTGCACCTTGAAGGCTTTCTGCTTCAATCAGTGGGCAACCCCACACTCCCTATTACTTTATGCTTGCCCTTGAAGGAACAAAACCCAACTTCATTAATTGCACTGGGGTTACCGTGTGCTCTGATACAAGCATACATACTCATACCCCAGTATGGCAGCAGAAGCTGGACAAGATCCAGAAGCCCTTATTTGCATCATTACATACTCCTGTCCCAGCCACTCTTCCATTTCCATTAGCTGGAAGGTAGAATGAATAATTGGAAATAACATGCAGTCTGTTCTGAATTAGGACAGGACTTGAAGGCAAGCATTCAAGAGGAAATTATTGGTCCAAGATACGTCTTAAGGATGCAGTGCGTTGGCGTGATCAGTGTTAGGAAACAACTGCTGTGATCAGTTTTAGCAGCATATTCTTCTGTCACTTTTATCCACGCAGCTCTTTGGATAAATACATTTAGTGGGAGTTCTGGGCATACACTGATTCATCCGGCTGCAGCACTTAAACACATCTCAGCAATTTGTACTTCAAACAGTATTTAAACTCAATCTTTTAATTCAGTACAGACATTATTTCTATGGTATCTAATCCAGTGCAAAACTTTCTTCCAGTTTATTTCTAGCTATGATACCAAAAACAGGTTGCAGCCAAAGCATCAAATGCTGTTTTATCTGTTATGGCTTTATTGGTTGAAGATGATACTATGTAGTAGGTCTATTAATGGGGGAAAAACTTTCTTTCCCATAGACAAATATTTAGTACCTGAGCTAACAAGCTCACTTCATAAGAGAGATACTCTGAAGAAGCAATTTCATTGCCGCAGAGTGACTTTACATGTAAGAAAGGGGATGCAGTGAAAACCTCTTTAGGAAAATGTGAATAGAAATACATCATTGCTATTTTTGGATGTGGTCTTGAGATAAGATTCAAGCTGAGAAAGTACATCCTGTTTTTGTTTTATCGGGATGCGACATCTCAGTCTTTTGCCACTGCTGGAGCCTGCAATTAGGGCAGAGTGATTTCCAGCCTCCTTGGCCTTCGCTTGATTTGTGGGCTGTCAGGGTGCAGCCTGAAATGTAACAAACTGATTAACTATATGGAATTTTGGGGCCACAGTATGCTCTATATTTTCCAGTTAACCTTTTTACTAAGTGAGAACCTCCTTTTGGGATGATAGTGCTTGATTAATTATTAGCTCTTATTGATCACCACAGTTATACGAACTCTACGGTATAATTCAGATTTTTTTTTGGCCAAGTAACTTGTCATTGTGAGCTACAGCTTTGCAGAAGAATAATCTGTACAACCATGAGATATATAGCAGCAAAAGTATCAGAAGGAAAAGAAGTATTTCAAGGATTTCCTGCTGTGGCATTATCTCCCTCTCTTTCTTCCTCTGAGAAAGACAGCAGCTGAATTTGCACTCTGTCAAAAAGCTGAGAAGTCAGACTCTTTTGTAGGACCCACCACCATCTCCAGAGCTGTCTGAAAAGCACAAGGTGATACTTTTCCTTACGCCTCAGAGACAGCACACAGCCTAGTAAGGATTTTGTTTTTTTGGTGGAGAGTTTCCCAGAGCAAGTTAACTGTCTGTTTTTAGCTCTACCTTCTGTTAGCATAACAAGACATGCCTCAGTTAGGAGGAGCAGTGACAATTCTACCTGATGTAAACCAGTGTTTACTCTCTCCTTTCCTCGCTGCCCAGACTGAGCTACGGGTACAGAACCATCCCTGTCCTTAAGGAACAAGATGTGTCTGCTAGCGCTGCGGAACTATTTACAAACTGGATGCAACAGGACAGGCAGCTCTCTGAGGTTCAGCGCTCAGGTCTGAGCTACTACTTTTGGCACAGTAATAACATCACTGTCAACAAGTGAACTTTTCCCCCTTTCATCTATTAATTTCTAACAGCCTATCTTTTCTATTACTTAACACTTCTGTATGTGAATAACTACACCGGTGCTCTAGGCAAGCTTCTTGAGTGCTAGGCTTAAATGCTTGGCAGTTCAACTTAAACTCTGGAGGAAATGGATGCATTGAAACATTTTCAAAGCAGGAAGGAAGGTTTCTGCATGTTATAGCTGTGTTGAAGCTGTAGTAGCTATTACTCATTGCAGAGAAGTCTTCAGATGCTGCTGAATGCAGTTCAAGGAAGAGAAGTTCTCAGAATTATTGATGTTCAGGTCAGTAAATGTGTCTGGCATTTATCACTTCAGAGGATGGTCACGCTTTACTTTCCAGGTATGCTGCAACCGAAAACCTTGTGCAACCGCTGCTCACAGAGCAGACATTGAGTCACATTAGCTTCAGACTCACTTTAACTTCACCACTCACATAAAGAAATGCAATTTAGTGTAAGGTTTATAAATACCTTTTAATTGGACCATTACCTGTCTCATCTTTTTGCCACAGAAGCTGGAATTGCCTGTTCCTATTAACACATTGTTTCATGGTTTCATTTAACAACTGTTTTCACCTCAAACTGAGATGGTTTGACATACGCAGTGTTGGCTATCTGGAAATAAGCCCAACTTGAGTTGACGTGGATTGTGCATGTTAGTTAATTGCCAGATGTATTTTGCTTCTTTATCACAAATAAATATTTTTATATGTTAAAATGGTGTGTTTGCATTGAACAGTAAGTTAACTGGATGCCAAATGAATATTAGGTCTGTTTCCTTTTAAATGAAGAAGAATGGATCTCAATATGCAATGAGACTAGTGAACAGCAGTGCTTATTTTTAGATTATGCTTTTAAAGCTAAACACTATCTTTAAGTAGAAGAGGAAGGTGCCATTTCTTTCATTACATTTTTACACTTGATTTCTTCTGGCAGGTTAAGACAGCAACTTTACATGAAATGGATGATTGGATGGAATTTTGTGAATCCTGGCTTCCAGGTTATTTCTTTTCTAATAAATCACAGTGATAGTGGTCTTCTTAAATCATCTCATTAGTCTTCATTTTTGTCTTCTTCTCTTGATTTCACTTTGAAAAGACTCTGCATTAAATAACTCTCATCTTTCTGTTAAAACTAATGGGTGCAACTAACCTCTCCAAACAAGTGAATGACCACTGTCTGATCACTGCCGAAGTTAAGCATTTAGCCTCCAGTGCAACCTAGCTGCAAAAACCTTGTTTTTAAGTCTGGTTATTAGTTCCTGCCCCATAGTGAGGTTCCTTTCTGCCTACCTGAGTACTTAAGAGCTGGGGGTACAGACCCTGCATCCTAGTGCTGCAGCCAGTTCTGCGGCAATCCCTAGGTAATTCACTTCACTTGTGCTTGTGGTACAAATGCTTCACTGAGGTTGTGAGTGCAAATGAAACTTTAAAGCTACCTTTGTTCTACTTTCAGCACAGGCAGTAGACTTCTCCAACTACCTCTGGACCTTACCCAGAAGGCTTTCCATTTACATACCCATGCTTTTTTCCCATTCCTTTTGTTACTAAAAATCAAATATTTAATCATTTACAGGGATTCTTTTCAGATTTCTAGATGGATGAGTAGACATAAATCAAATTATGGGTACTTGCTGGCAATCATATGGACTTGATCTGCCTAATAAGAGGAGCATGAATTAATTCAGGTTAATGTTTAATAACCCAGGAAAAGAATTCTTTTTGGTACTCTGCAAACAAAACTCTTCTGGTGTCTGGGGATTAAGTTAGGCTGAATAGTTCGTGAATTGCTCTTCTCATTCTCTTTTATTCCCACCTTGCTTTCCCTTGAGAATGGCAAAATGAAATCTGCACAGGTCTCAGATTTTCACTAAAACTTCAATCTGTTTCTGTCAGACTGCCTTTTTTCAGGAGTTAGGGAAGCACTGAGCATCCTCTGATTTATTTTCCTTTGAGCTTGTCTAGATGCAAAACTAAAAAAGAAAGTTTTGTATTAGACACTCTTGTATTATTTCCAGAAATAACATAACATGGAAAAGAAAAGCTAAAATCTGGGGTGACTTTCTGGTTCATCTGAAGAGCAATAGTCCAGCATCTCCTTTGCTATTGCTGTATGCCTGCCTTGACTTAGTAAAAATGAGTCCAGCTACCTGCAATACACAGCTGATTGCAGGGTTCCAAATCGGTCCCACAAGAAACACTGAATGGGGAGACTGTTCTAAAGATCATCTGCTAATTGATAATGTTTGAAGGCATAAAAACAGGTTTAGAGACCAGCTTTCAGCAACTGCTGCCAACCAGTGAGGGATACTTGAACCATCAGACACAAAGGGCACTTTTTTTTTCCCCAACTAAATCAATACCTCCAAACCTACAAAGTGGCTTTTGATCTTGCCAAACACCCTACAAGTGGCACTGACTCTTCAGTACTCATGCTAAGAAAGTCATGACTTCTACAGAGCAGCTTGGAAACATCCACCACCCAGTGTATCCTCCTTTGGTAACTTTTAAGAGCAATTACTTTATTCTAGGTATGAAATTCCTCATCCATTGTTGCGAAGATCTAATGATGTGGTAAAATTTCTCTTGCTTATATTTCCATTCACTGAAGTATTGACCCTGCTGTACTCTATATTGATGGATAAAACTACAGCTTTAGTTTGAGCATTGCAATCTCACAGCTGTTCCTCCTTTGAAGTGCTGGGCTCTGATACACTGAGGGTAATCCAGCCTAGGACACAATACAGCTAAGAGGCGCCTGAAGACTATTACACTGTTTTCTCTTGCTTGGTCTAGGATTTTATGAAAAGCAGCAAGAACTGCTGGCACGAGGTGGGCACTGCCAGCAGTGCAGACTCTAGAGATCAAGAAAATGGATGATTCTGCATACACCATCTTTATTATGAAAGCATTTCTTGGAAGATGGGAGAGTGGGACAAAGAAGTAGTGCAAAAAATATTTCATCGGTTTGGAATTTTTGAAAGAAGTATATATCTTCTTTTGCTTAGGATTGTACCAGATGGTATTTCCTGGTTTTTAACAAATTTAAGAGATGTCCTACTGAATCAGACCAGTGGTCTGTGTAGTATTGCCTTTGATGGTACAATGGAGATGCTATTTAGGGAGAGCATGTGAGCCATCGCTCATGTGCCTCTGCTGATCCTAATTCCCCAGAATCCATGAAATTGAATTAGGAATGTTACAGCATGATTTTGAAGTTAAAGTAGATTATTCCAAAATATTTCAAGCAACAGAAAAGGATAAATCTGCTTAATTTCAATATTGTATCTTTTTTTTTTTTTTTTTTTTTTTTTTGCAAGCCCATCCACCCCTCTGGATAAATAAAACCTATTGATGTGAGCATTGTAAACATTATTTTGGGATGACTGTAACAAGTGCAACATTTTGTCTCTTACTTTTCACAGTTACTGATCACTCTCAGCCACTCAAGTGTACCTTCGCATTAACTGCTGTCATCAGGGCATTCTGGAAGCCAGTGTACCACAGGTGGCCAGTGGATAGCTGAAAGCTGTCACCTACTACACAGGTGGGAGATGTGAGTTCTGTGGGCTCTCAAGGTAATGTTGAGAACTTATAGCTCTAAACTAGCAGAAATCTGAGTTGTAGGTATTTTTATGTTATTTTCAGTTGGCACTGGTTCAACTAGTGAATTACCATTAGTTGTCATTGAATCACTGATGAATTCATGTCCTTTTAAATTATTTTTGAATGTGTGCCTACAAGCTCTAGCAGGCTTCTTCAAGTAATATAAATGAATAAATCAACAATAGGTATCCACAGAACTATTACACTCGGGAGCACAAATGGCTCAGTAAGAAAGCACTTATTTAATATTAAATATTTGTTTTAAGCTTCTTGCACTTTCAGTATAACTAACTCTTTATCTGTTGTTAAAATGCTTATCTTTATGTGATAGGCAAGGAATGGTTATCTATGTGAAAGCTTAGGGTATGTGGAGAAGAGCTTGAGAGCTCTGTTAGTTAAAAATGAACTCAGGGATATGAAACAAATAGAGATACATTACTCATGTTTGCTGTAGGTTTTCCTTCCTTTCCTTTCCTTTCTTCCTTTCCTTCTTTCTTTCATCTGAGTGGCTGGGAGAAAATGACATGATTACAGCTAATTATAAGGAATCCTTATAAGTAATCAACATAGGCTAACAGAAAGCTCAGAGAGTTCCACCAGCAGTTTGCTCTGTCCTTAGGAGGCAATGAGACCTTGTAATAGTTACATTATTTCTTGGCATATGAAAAAAATACGTCATGTTTCTTAGTAAATGCATCTGATATGGTTCTGAGAACCAAGGCTGTAGTGAAAAGCAATAAGCTTTCAGTACTTGTGCATAGGTTCTAGGACTACAGAACATCTTTTTTTTTTTTCCCTTACGTTCAAAAATGTCACTCAAACACAGAACTTAGTAAGGAAATGGTTTCATCTTGCTTTATGCGCACACAGAGAGGGAAAATAAATCAATATAGACCTTAGAAAGAAACAACTAGGTGAGGATTTTGGAGGGAGGAAGACATTACAGAAGTTAGTAACTGTTGCCTTCATTGGTTAGTGATATTGAGAAACACTGAAGCACAGATGGTCACCTTTAGAAAGGTTTGGGTCTGTTACTCCCTGTACTGTTGGATGTGCTGCACTTGATGGTTTTGTGAATTATCAGGGAGTGAGAATGTGTCAATTACTTGCTTCACGGGCTACCTGATGTGTGCAGTGATGCTGATTTTGGTGCTTAACAGAAGTGCCTGGTGGAGAACAGAAAAGCAGGTACACTGAACTAATTCCAAAATGCTGCTAGGAGGCCGCCAGTGCAAGTGCATGGGCTGGAATGCATTTCCCTGGAAGCATTGCCTAGGCAGGAATGTGACCTGTACAGTAAGCAGGTCCTCAGAAGAAATGAACCTGAGACAAATTCCCTGTACCTAAATAGAGAGGAAGAAATAAATGGGGGATGATTTTAAAATGTTTAAACCTTCTTTAAAAAATATGCAACAAAAATTATTTCAAATTGTTTTGTATCTGTTTTTGGACTCCCATTTAGCTCTATTCTACATACATTCCACATACAGGTATGAATGATAGTTGAATTGAATCCATTCTATTGGGAACTGGTTAAATTTAATATGTTATTTTATATTTGAAAATGCTGAGAAGTGCAATTTTAGAAACTTATGCAAAACATGGTAAGTTGATGGAAAACTGTGTACAATGCATTTATTGTGTTTGTGTGTGTATACGGAGGACATATAAACAATTTGTAAAGAAACTCAGAAGAGGGTGGTGATGGCTGAGTCCTGACAGGGAGCCCCTGGAAGAGGGAGAGAGCTGGTATGAAGGGAGGCTGTTGGCTGAGCTGAACATCCTTCTCACTGCTGGTTCTTGAGGCAAAAATTGCTGACTGCTGTCTGTGCAAGTGTTCTGGAAATCGTGATGAAATATGCAGCTGGTCACTGAATTTCTATTTGTTCTTTCCTCTTATTTCTGTTGTGGAATCTTCAGTTCTGTTTTTCTTTTGTCTTAAAAATTGCAGCTATCTGTAGTGTGAACACTTTCCTCTTTCATGTAGACAAGGAATTTAGTAACAGCTCATTTAAATAATACATTTAGCAATGTATTACTGTATAACCAAGATGTTATAATTGCAATATAATCAAAAGAGTAAGGCAAAGCAAACAGGGATCACAAAAGAGAATAAGTAGAAGAGCTTACCCTTGGGTTGAGCTCACTAGAAGATATCAAAGAGGAGGATCTCCAGAAGAGATCCTTCCCCTCTGGTAGCCAGCTCTTAAATAGGTCCAGGAGGGGTGGAGCCTGGCTCCACCCCTTCCGGTAGCACAGGTGAATTGCCTTCACCTGTGCTCCTCTGGCTGACTCATGGCTCACCTCAGGTGATCAATCAGAGGTTCAGGCCGTGACTCAGCAGTTGCCATACAATTACGTAGAATTATTAAAGACTTTTTTTTTTCCTTATGAAATAGTGCTAGAAATACTTCTGTATCAAGCAATGATCTGTGCAAATATATTTACAAGACAGAGCCAGCCAAGTGCTGTGTGTTGGAGAATAGAAGCTGTTCAGTATCAGAGTGGCTGGGTCAAACCACATTTCTGCAGCTGACTACATTCGGGAACTTCTTACCACTACTGACCCATTTGGAAGTATGATCCAAACCTTCAGAGGTTGAACACTGTTGTGACTGTCCTTGCCTGCCAGCTGCTTTTTTGCCTTTGCAGCAGGTTTTTGCATGCTGCAGTCCATCGAGCAGAGGCATGGGGCAATCGAGGTGCACTGATGTTGGACTGAACTGCCATCCCAAGGCAGGAATTTCTGTGTGTTTCTAACATGGTGACTAGACTTAATCCATTGTATGGATGCTCAGAACTATGTGATGGGATTGAACTTCCTCAAGGAAAAGCCCTTCTTGGGAATCTCCTGTGGTAGTGTGTATCTGCAGAGCCCCAGATGTGTGACTAGCGATGACAGGCAATAACTAAGAAGCATGTTAAAAATAGCTAGTCAATTTAACATCAGCATCAGAATGCCATTATTGACTGTGCTGAGCAAATCCCTTCAACATTTAATTAAAGTGGAAGAGAAGCACTAAAAAAAGCAGAAAAGCCAAAAGCAAAAACAGGATTATAAGAAAATCTTGTGAATTTTTTTTCTTCTCTACAGTCTTCAACAGCTTCAGACCTAATAATTACTCACTAGCCTGGAGCCCACTTTATCTCGTACTATCATCTTTGTTACCAAGTAGTGTCTCAGAACACAAAAACCTTAATTCTTGACAGGTTCCCCAGATGCTAAATTATTGCCAGTTACTACTTGTAGAAAAGACCTTCTTTCTACAAGTAGAATCGCTGCTCGCTGCTCTTTCTGTAAAGCTAGACTGCAATCAGGAAAGGTTAATAGCTTGTGAAGTGCCTCCATTGAAGCTTTTCTTCTTTTGCATGGCAGGTGGAATTCTTGCCCTGTCAGAGCTGTTGAATAGGAAGCAGAAGCATTGCTTTATGCTGTACTGTACTCCTGGTTTTCTTTAACAGGCATGCCATCATACTTAAAGAGGACTTTCTCTTATGCACCACTACGAGTGCTGTGTTTCCCTGAACATTAACAAGGCTATCACATATTTAACCTCCAGGGACTCTAGCCAAGAAGACAATTGGTCTTTCTCAATAGTTCTGGTCTGTTCTCCAATTTGTAGTGATTATATGTTTGATAAATATACCTCCTTCTTTTACCCAACATTGGCACCAAAAGGTCTGATCCTGCCTTCTCAATTTCAAGATCATCTTGAAATTTGAACAGGGCAAATGATTTTAGGGTCGGTGAAAAGAAAAATATGTCCTCATACACATAAACTCTGTAGGAAGGCAGGTGGTGGTTTCCGACCTTTGTGTACCCCTGCTGATACAGCTGTGTTCATCCAAGTGCAGATGAAGGTATGTCCCAGAAGGGTCTAGAGTGCAAATGTTAAATGCTTTCTAGTGACTGAAGGACTGCAGGACTTGGATTCTTAAGGGAACTCAAGGAGGGCTGAGCAGGAGCAGGTCTCTGCACTGTGATTGGGAGCCACCAGGGGATTCAAGGGGAGTTGAATCTCTACTAATGTTTAGCTCTGACCTGCCATTCATCCCTTGTAGCTAGCAGGACCACCCTCTGCTACTTATATCTTGGAAAGCAGTGCAAACTGAAGTCATATAAAGAAGAAAGATGAATGCTTTAGAAATCACTTTCAGACATCAGAAAACTGGGGTGGAGAAGACCAGGAAGGGACATGGAGCTGAGGGCAATGGTGTGCTGCTACACTTCTGCTTGTCCAGTGAGCTCAGTGCTGCTGGAGGCCTGACTTTTAAACCTGGTTCAGCAGTTGTTTTGAGTTTGGGCAGGGATGCACAGTGGGATTTGGGGTATTGTACCTCACAGTGGGTAGTGAGTTTGGACTTAATGCAACATTAGGACTGGCTTTAAGTATTCACTGAGCTATAGTTTAGCTAGGGTCTTATCAAAGCTAAAAGTACTGCCTGTACATGCATTTCTGCTGCGTTACTAAAGAAGTCATCATCTGAGAGTACAACAGGACTGCCATCGTTTATGGCAGGTGTCTTGGTAACTCCGTAATTAAAAATAAATTATGTTTGGTCCTTAAATAGGAATAACATTAAATGGAATGCCTGCTTAATCTGCTAGGTCTGCCACAAAGAAATGACACTACGAGAAGTGTGAATGACTGATATCCTCTTTCTTTCCCCTCCCTGTTCTAATTACAAACGATGGCACTCACTGTGTCCCTTGTGAATGCCCAGAATTGGTGCAGCAGGGGAAATGCAAGCTTCCTTACGCTGCAGTCTGTTCATTAGCATCGATTTCTGAGGCACTGCCCCTAAGGATGAGCAGATGATTCTTTTTCAGATTCCCATGATCCCAGCTTATAATAGACTATTAAAAATAACTTGTAAACCTTCAGTGTAAGTTCTGCAAGAATCAGAGATTCAAGAATTTGAGATTTGAGCTTCTTGCAACCCACCTTTCCACGAAGCATTAAAGCCCAAACAGCCACACCTACTTGGTGCCTGTCCTGTATGTAGCCCTTGTTTAAATCTGTGCCTTCAGACTGCTCATCTATTGTGGCAGGCATTCATTATCTTCTTGACTTTGTTCTTTTTTTTCTTCTGGTGCCATTGACTCCGGTATGAAAGCTGATACTACTAAAAATAAAAACGCCATATTTCATATATGGAAAAAGCTGTCATTTATTTGCAGTTGCAGTACTCTGGTAAAGATTATATGATTCAGAATTTGTTTGGTGCTTTTTATCTTTCCCCTGAGTTAGGTTTGCTTTTGTGGTGCCGTGTAAAAACAATACTACCACCACACTTACACAGTCCTCTTCATAAAGAAGAATAGGAAATGGATTAATTCATCTAACTGGGTTTGATCTGATTTGCAGTGTCTTTTATTAACTCGGGGCACAGGAACCCATAATGAGCAGCAGTGAAAAGTGTTCAGATATCCTGAAAGTCCAATGTTAATTATAATTACAAAAACTGCACCTGGGACACTTCTCCTGATTTATTTTTTTGCTATCTTCCTCCTTTTAAAAAATGGCCATCTGAAGGAAGAAAAACATTTCAGACCAAGTAATTTGAAGGACAAATCATACCATGTGCGTATTAATGGCAAAGAGTGAGAAAACAACTCGTAGGTGAGCCGTAGTTTTGACAGGTCTTCATTCACATACCTCAAGTATCTACTTTTAGATAGCATAAAAATTTGTACAGAATTACGAGATACTTTCTAAAAAGGGTGGAATATATCATTAAGGACATTTTGTAGCATAGTTTGATCACTTTCTATTGACACTGGAGTGGATGGCTTGTTTTCAGTACAAGCTTGCTCTCAAGCTTTGTTCCATAAGAAGCAGACAATAAATGTGTCCGTGTGTTTTTATGCAGTCGCTCCATTTTAAAGTCTGGAATTTCATTTTTTGAAAATGTTCTCTATTCCTCTATAGGCTTTATTCCAGATGCTGTGCAGGCAGGCTGGTTCACATCCCCACGGTACAGAGAACAGAAAAAGACGGCTTCTTTACCCATCTTGCTGAAGATAGACCTGCCTGTAGTATGTGGCTTCATGCCCAGCTCTGCTGGAGCTGGCTGGTGCATTGCAAGGCTTGCCAAAATTATGCACAATAACAAGCTCCAATCTACATAACACCTGGCCTGTACAAACCAGGTCATTACGAACTTGATCCAAGCTGTCATTCAAGTAGCTTTGTTATTCTCTTCTTAGTCCAAGCCAGTCATCCACAAGGAAGAACTGGCTTAATGCTTCCAACACTTGCAGTGCTTGGGTACTGGTTTCCTTTCTTTGAGTTCTGCAAAGCAGGCCCACTCCATGTAACAGGAGGATCAGAAATAGCAGAAGTAAGAAGAGACAACAAGTGATAGGGGCTGAAGAAAAATAAAAGCCGAAGAGGTTACTCCTTGTTTTGCTATCTGTTCTGAGCTCCTTCATACTCTATGTCTGTGTTATATTTTCCTGTTACTGCTGCTTGGTTTTTTTACTTCAACTCTTCTACTCAAATTAGAAAAGCACACTTATCTCCCGTATTTACTTCCTGCTTTTTTCCTACCTGTCTTTCAGGTAACAGACATTCCTCCACACAGTCCTTGAGGAACGCTGAAATTTCAAGGAAGAGAATCAAAGGCACAACGCTTGCAATGAAGGGAGCCGGCACTCAGCCTGCTGCTGGACAGACCTCTCATCTCCCTCTCGTGCTGCCTCTGCTGTGGATCAGTGCTGCAGGGGCTCAGGCTGCCATTCTCAGACACTACACCAGCGGCATTAATGCAGCCGGGGCACTGACAAGCTGAGCTAAGACTTGCAGCAGCGCTGCTTCAACTCAAAGTAACGTGTGGTGCAAAAAAAAAAAGTCTCTTCTTGGCAGAGGACAACACAAAGCTGTAAGAGGGCAAACAGATGGGGACTGCCTCTACCCTGGTCAGGAAAAATAGAAGTGTCGTTTGTGAAAAACCCCTGGCATTTCAAGAGCTGCATTCCATTGTGTCAGACAAAATGAGACCTTTCACAGCTTACCGATGGGTGGGTGAGCAGTGAAGCTGGGGCTGGCCCAGCCCAGGTGAGCGCCCTCTGGCACTGACTGCAGGGCACTCAGACTCGTGCTCTCTGGCCTCGTGCACCTCCTGGAGAAATCTGTTTTCAAAAAAGTCACCTTTGAGGAAGCATTTCTGCATGGCAAGTACAACTTCTATCAGGAAAGCTGCTTGAAGCGCTCCTGATCAGATGGTGTGTGCTTTCTGATGGGCTTTTCTTTCTCGGGTGACTTCCAGGAAGATGTCTTGTCATCAGTGAGAGCAATGGGCACAGCTGGAAGCAGGAAACCCACCTTTCAGTGCTGGATAGTGACTGTATGCCCTATGCTATATATCATCATCTCTCTGCCTCCATTTCCGTTCTGCTTCCTATTTCTCTCCTTTGTAAGACAGATGCACACTTATTTATTTCACCGAGCACCATGCAGTCCTGGTGTCATTTGGCATCTGTGGATGCTACAGTAATAGGAATAGTCATTACAAAGCATTTTCTGATATTAAACAAATTACATAAAGAGAAAATAAAGTACAAAACACAAGTGGTAACTCACAGAAATCATTATGTACATTGTTCTTGTTGGAAAACCTATCTGAATGTCAGTGAGCTGAATGTCAGACGCTGGATGGGGTGTCCTGGGGTGCAGGCGAGTGCCAAAGCGAGTGGTAAGGCCTGGCTGGCATTCCAACACAGGAGCCTTGGGTCAATGCTGCCACGTCTCTCTCTCAGTAGTCATAATTCGCTTCACACTCTACACAGTGTGAGAGTGAACCCTTCGTGAGAATGCAGAAATAAGATGTGTGAAAAAGTGAATAAATATTGCAGTAATTTCATTGTGTGTACTTGGTAAGTTGGATACACGCATTAATTTTTCCTGAATAATCCTTCAATTTAGAGACTGCTTTACAAAACAATGTCGGTGGCAGTGAATAATGCCTATTTGAATTTCTAAGCAGGGCCGATAGGCTGAGATCGTTCAGTCTGTGCATTTAAAAAGTGATGGATTCAGTACCACCCTTCCTCCTCTTCCTGCAATCAATAAATATTCCCTTCCTAATCGCCGGCCTCAGCCGTTTGGCCACGTCCTGCACTGATTGGATTCCAGAAGCTAGCAGATGACTGCGATGACTTGGAAAGTCAGTGGGACAGCGCTCCCCGGGCACGGCTCGCAGCGTTGGCGATCGCCTCAGGTGCGGGCACGGCGTCTGACCACCGCGTGAGCGACTTCGGGGCTGCGTGAACCTGCCGTCAGAACGCGGCGCAGAGCGTTTGATAAGGCGTGTGCAGAACTCGGTCTCCTTTTAGCCTACGCGTCTAAAACAACTTTCCACAGGACCTCCGAGATGGCCGGGGCCTCCCTCCCGGACAACCGCCCTCGGCGCGGAGCCGGGCAGCGCCGCCCGCCCCGGAGCCGCACGGCAGAGGGCGTCAGACGGCGGCGGTAGCTCCGGCGGAGCCGAGCCCGGTCGGCGTGTCAGGGCCGGGATGGGCGGGCGGCAGCCGAGCCTCCATCTTCGCTCCGCCCGCCCGAGGCAGCGCGTCCCTCCGCGCCGAGCGCGCGCTCCGCCCGCGGCAGCGCCCGGCGCCGCCCCGACCGCCCGGGCTCGCCCGCGGCGCCGGCTCCGCAGAGCTGCCCGCTGCAGCGCTCCCAGCCCGCGCTGGGCTGCCAGCAGGTGCGGCG